>NC_143588.1:100133806-100466306 GCF_048544385.1 Mastigoproctus giganteus
ACCATGAATGTAAATACAGTAATACCCCGAAGTTACGCGATAGGTGGGTCCGACGAAAATCGCGTAAGTCGAATTCGCGTAAGTCGGTGTACAACTTTGCATATAAATACATATAAATTTTGCTTAATTGGGACCAAGGACTAACAAAAAGACTAGTTTAGAAGAAAAATATTAATAAAATTGCAGTTCTTTATACATATTAATACAAAATATGTATTAAAAAAACAAATGACTTACGTAAAAAAGTTATTTCGATGTCGATGGCTTCATAAAATCTAACAAATTCGTCTGACGACACAGCGCGTTCTTTTTTTCACGCAGAATTTCTTCGTTGCAAGCTAATAATTTTTTTATTCCTTGCTTTGTAGCTATAATGCGTTCTTCGTTGGAGTCTATGTTTTCTAAAATTTTTAAGCCCTTTACAATTGAGCCCTTTTCAATTTTCAACCTGTCGAGTTTGCAATTGTCATGTGCTTTTCGCCGTTGCTTCATTTAGGCCTGTAGCACGTGCAATATCACATGGTCTTTCATTTCGCTCAAAGCGTTTCACAATTTCATATTTTTTCTCTATCGACAGAGGTGGACTGGCCATAAGCCCTACCGGGGAAACCCCGGTGGGCCAGTGTGATTTTGGCCATAAACCATAGTATGAGGCCACTATAAATTTTCCCGGGTAAGAATTTTTGACCCAGTCCGCCTCTGTTTATCGATAATTGCTTTTCTTTTTCTCTCTGAATCTGCAGTGTCTTCACCAGGATGCTTCCTTTTCACACCTTTTAAGCATTTTACTCATTTTTAGGGAATAAAGCACAATTACAAAACGAGGAGGCACGCTTGATACGCATAAACAAAGCTGCGCGCGTGTAGCAACTGAATAAACAACACCATAGAGGCAGAGATACACTATTAACACCTCAATTTCTAGGGGTTACTACCATAAAACAATAAAAATCCAGTTGCGTTTCTGCTAGTGAACTCGATCTAATTGCAGTTGCGATTATACCGATAGCTGGAATTGTGTTGGTTTTTACGTTATTACGGTGAAATGTGTCATAAAAGCAGCAAAGTTGAATTTTGTTCATCTTTCGCTCTCATTCTCCGCCGTCGCACCGCATATCGATAACATATGAAAAACGACCTTGAAGATAGTGGGCGGCCAAACGAAAAAAATCAAGAACCGCGTAACTCCGAGTTCGCGTAAGTCGGGGTAGCGTAAGTCGGGGTATTACTGTACACAGTTCATCATCGCCATGCAGGTATTTTGCATTCCACTAAAACAAGATTTATTTACAAGCATGAAACATAACGAGAAACCACAGGGTTAATATTCACATTGAAAGAGGCTATATATATTTGTAAATAATTATCCCCAAGGGCACATCAGGGCTGTCATGCCTTAGACAGGCGTTGCCAGTCCACCCCCTACGGATAACATGTTTAATTTTAAGATCTATTATTTTAGTTTAATTTTAATACCACAAAGTCAATTTATTTCTATTATTTTTCATTTTTGGATTAAATTAATATATTGTATCTGCTTCCCAAAATAATACAAGCAAAAATATACAATTCTCCAAGCTTTAAATTATAAATAACATCCAGCCCACTCTCAGGAATGCAAAGTATTAGATTTTGCCTACAGCAAGGTAAACTATCACGCCACAGATAAAACCTGGTACTTCTGCGCAATAGTACTACACACTTAAAACCTAATGAAGGTGGGAAAATTGAACATTTTCAGACTGACCGCCACAGGATATGGTGGTGAGGTACTATGATATTTCAATCTTATACATATCCATAGGGCTTTGAATCTCCTATCACAGTTTGCTGTCATATACGTAAACAAACCACCCTGTTTATTTAAAATTAGTACATGTATTTAAGAATTTACTCTCATTATTCCAAATAATTCACCAAGTAATTACCTAAAGTTAATCTAGCAAAACTGGTATAGAGATTACAGAAATGCATATGTATGATGCATTATACCTCTAGTATGGCTGTATGTCTGCTCAAAGCCCTCGAGGAAGTAGCAGAGGAATGGCCTTGAGGGAGAGTGTTAATTTTTCACTAACTTTTGCTAATTTTCTCCAGCTTTCTCTAATTTTATTTAAATTTACATTAATTTATTGTTTTTAACTGTATCTAAGTTATATATTTTTATACATAAGGCTGTCCGTGCCAGGGCTAGATTTACATATAACTAGTGGGTTGGTTAGGGTCACTACAAACCTATGCTTCCAAGTAGTACTATAATTTTGACCTAGTCAAGATCCTTGATTTATTCTGAATTTAGATAGCAAGATTTTGGAAGTTAATTAATACTTAGTTTCCGTAGATTTACCGTTCGTAACTTGCCGCCATTGTTATACGATACAACGTTATATCCCGTACTAGATAGCGTTAGCTTAGTATAGTATGTTATATAATAGTGTCAATTAAATTGTATTTTTTTAACTAAATACATATAACGACTTAGATTTTACAAACGTAACATTATTAATTAATACATAACTTGATACGGAAGTTATATAATGAAACTCGGAGATAATACTCGATACTGAAAAAAATATATATAGATATATGTAGTGTTATAACTGCATTGGGATATAAGTTTAAGGTTATAATTTTGTACTGAAATTGAAATTTTATTGAAATTGAATTGAAATCATGACTCAGACCAGAGCAGCAAAGCAAAAAGCTCAAGCTAATGGGAGTGCTGTGGCTCAGGGGAGAACTGAGGGGGGCAGTTGTCCTCTGAATCACAGCCTTTTAAAATGCACTGCTTGTTGTTTGATGTTTGTGGAGCAATCAGGTACTGGACATGATATTGCCAAGGGAAATGTCTTTGTGTGTGCACGATGTAAGGAGTGTGAGGAAATCGGGCAAAAACTCAGTGTTGTTATGGGCCTATATGAAAGCTTGAAGGACAGGGTGGATGCCCTCGAAAGATCTAAATTGAGGGGCCCATCAAGCTCTCAGCTGCCCACATCAATGCCAGATCTTGCACTTGATCATCATGCAACACAGCGGCAACCTCGAGGTTGTCACAGACATTCTCTCAGATATGCCAGACAAGCTGTAGTTGCTACCTGGGAGTCTGAAACGCTGATGGAATTGATATTCGGGTGACACTAAGTCAAGTGGACCCAATTTCGGCGAAGTTCGGACAGTCTGTGACAGCCAAATCCTCTGCTTGCACCTTCACGATGGTGGGACTGTTAATAATCCTGGGTATAACCTCCATGCACAAGTACATGGTGGGAGACCACCCAGGTGTGAACCAATATAAGCAGGGGTCAAGGTGTGGCACCCACACCACATGGAGGAATGCCGCCCCTCTATGTTACCAGGCAGTACTAGGTGGTAGATGACTCTCATCAACCGGTGAAATACCACCACTTTGCTTATTGGAGGCTTGAAGTGGTGGAACCCATGTTTAGTCTCTAGAGCTAAGTTCCAGCCAACCCTTCCCTATCTCTTCCATCATGCAGTATGATTGATGACTTTTGAGGTTATGATGAATGTCGTGGCGAGATCCAATATTCCTTACATTTCGAGGGTACAGCTCTAAAACAGTGTTCGCAGGCCGGCCGCTAGTTAGTACACCGGACTGAACCTATTGGTAACTCTCTAGGAGGCTTCTGGATCAGCTAGTGTATAATCTTGCTACCTCTACTCTGCCAGATAGTGACTGGAGGGAGTCAGAGTAGTGTGTATGCGGGGAGCATTGTCGAGGCCACGTTATGTCAAGGATCTGGGTATATTCTTACCACATGTACGCCATATCCAAAAATTTCATTACTTCATACAGCATGTCCCACCCACTTTTTCTTACTATTGAATACCCCATGAATTGTCAAACTAATAGAGCAAGCTTATCTGCGAAAAGATCTAAACCTCCCAAGGACTTCCTAATTCATTTCACAAATATACGTGGTCTCAATTCTAATCTCAACGATGTCCATTTCCACTTGCAGTCTGCCAAACCCCATGTACTTTTTCTGACAGAATCTCAGTTATCGGTTGATTCAACTACTGCTCATCTCAAATGCCCAAATTATTCGCTGTATGATTCCTTTCGCCTCAAAGGTAGTACTTGTGCATATGTCCGTTCTGATATTCCCTGTCAGAGACTTGGCAATTTGGAATCTCCTCTCTTTGATCTTCTCTGGCTTAAAATCTCTCTACCTCATTGTGTCAAATTCATCTGTTGTCTCTACCGTTCTCCCAACTCCACTAATCACTTGGAGCTCTTTGCCTTCCTCTCTTTGCAACTTGACTTTCTCCAGTCCAACTTTCCCAACAGTGAGGTAATTTTCCTGGTGATTTTAATGTTCACAACTCCAGCTGGCTCCCATTTTCTAGTCACACCAACCCAGCTGGTCGAGATGCTGAGGCTTTTGCAATTACTAATGACCTAGCACAGATTGTTCATTTACCTACAAGAATACCGGACAATCCTAATCATACAGCCAACATGCTTGATCTTTTTCTCACAAACAACCCTTCTAAGTACACGGTCGAAGTGAGAGGTCCTTTAGGCACTTCAGATCACAACTTGGTGATTGTCTCTTCTCCAATGGAACCTTTTAGCTCATGGCTATTCCCAACCTCGTGTTGTTTGGCATTACAAGAATGCAAAATGGGATGATCTGCGAGACTTCTTTTCTTCTTTTCCTTGGTCGGATTACTGTTTCAAAACTTCTGATGTCAACGTTTGCTCAGATCGTGTCAGTGAAATTATTCTTGCATGAATGAAATCCTTTATCCCACACTCCACTTTAAAATCTCGTCCTTTATCTAAACCTTGGTTTTCCAATAAATGTGCTAAGGCTGTCCAAGAGAAGAATGTTGCATATCGTAATTGGCTTGTTTCTAATTCTTCAGTTTCATTTTCTGCCTACACCAAAGCTCGCAACAATTGTAAAGCATTTATTAATCAATCCAAACTAGAGTTTGAACAGGCTAAGAGTAGAAAACTTGCTTCTTGTCCTAATGGTAACCGAGCATTCTGTTCTCTTGCCAAAGCTATTGGCCGCAACTTTTGCCCATCTCTGCTCCCAACTCTGTCTAAACCAGATGGTTCTGTTGTCACTTCAGCCAAGGATAAAGCTGACCTGCTAGCATCCCATTTTTCTTCCAGCTCATGTATTAATGATCTTGGTAAAACACCTCCCACCATTCCCAACACGCTCCATTCAATGCCTCCTGTGGTCTTCCGTCAAAAGGATATCAGAAGGATTTTGATAAATCTTGATGCTAAGAAAGCTCCAGGTCCTGATGGTATTTCTCCACTTGTTCTCAAAACCTGTGCTCCTGAACTTACTCCTATTCTTTGCCACCTTTTTTCACTTTCTTATTCCAAAGGTGTTTTTCCTTCTGCTTGGAAATTTTCTCATATCCAGCCAGTTCCTAAAAAGGGTGACAAATCCCTCCCATCCAATTATCGTCCCATTGCAATTACTTCTACTCTCTCTAAAGTAATGGAGAAATCAATTAACCGCCAACTCTTAAACCACCTAGAAACCTTCCGTCTGATCAACGATCACCAGTATGGATTTCGTCAGTGTCGATCCACTAGTGATATTCTGAGCTATGTCACTCATTTATGGACTAATTCAATGGAAAAGTTTGGTGAAACACAAGTAGTTGCTCTTGACATCTCAAAAGCTTTTGATCGTGTTTGGCATAAAGCTCTTCTAAACAAGCTTCCATCTTATGGTTTGCCAACTGTTTTTAGTAATTGGTTATCCAGTTTTATCTCTGATCGCTCACTGAGGGTGATGGTAGATGGCTCTCTGTCTTCTAACTTCTCCACAAATGCCGGTGTCCCCCAAGGTTCAGGTCTTTCCCCCACTCTTTTCCCCTTGTAGATCAGTGATCTTCTTCCATTGACTGGAAATCCTATCCATAGTTTTGCCGATGATAGCACATTGCATTCAACTTTCCATTTTGAGAAACCTTGTCCTGCTCAATCAGCTTCAACTTCTCGAAAATCTGCTACTAATTCCTTAAATGCCGATCTTCAGGTAATTCTCCAGTGAGGCAAAGACAACTTAGTTGATTTCAACCCTTCTAAAACTCAGTCTTGTCTTATATCTCGCAAAAAGGATTCTTCTTCTGCTCCTATGCTTATCTTTAGTGACACTCCGATTTCTAGGCAAAATGATATATCTCTTTTGGGGATTACCCTGACTTCTAATCTCTCTTGGCACAAGCACATTACAAATATTGCTTCCTCTGCATCTAAAAAACTTGGTTTTCTCTTTCGCTCTCGGCGTTACTTTTCTTCCAAACAGCTGCTCACTCTGTATAAATCGCAAATCTGCCCTGCCATGGAATATTGTTCCCACATCTGGGGTGGTGCCCCCAAAACCTCTCTCAGGCTTCTTGATTCCATTCAGAAGAGGGCAGGTAGGTTATTTAATGATTCATCTCTAACAGAGTCTCTCCACTCGCTTTCTCATAGATGCACTGTTTCTGCTGCATGCCTCTTCTACAAATACTTCCATGGGCACTGTTCTTCTGAATTGGCTTCTATAATTCCTGCTCTCTCTTTCAAAACAGTCCGGACACGTGTCGCCACCAGCCAACATCCATTTACTGTCCAACTTCAAACCCACAGAAACAACTTTTCATCTTCCTCATTTATTCATTCAACTGCCGTTTTCTGGAACAATCTTCCTTCATACGTATTTCCTGAAAATTACAATTTACAGAAGTTCAAGTCCAATGTCAACAAATATCTTCTTTCGTCTTCTCAACCTCCAACCCAAGCGCGGTACTAAGTACTATAGGTTCTAATACCTTTCGTGTTTGGGGTTCACATAAAAAAAAAAAAAAAACCCCCAAGGCAGAATGTGCTTGTCCAACAGGAACTAGTAGTTGTCGGCGACTCTATTGTCAGGGAAATGGGGAACATGGTGTATAAAAAGGATAGGATTCTTCTCTTAAGAAAGAGAACAATGATGATATCCAGCTCAGGACTCTAGGTGTGCCAAGCCCATACTCACCAGATTTGAGCCCCTGGGATAAATTTTTTTATCCCAGGGTCGCTGTGAAAAAATTACTGGGACACTAAGGGTGCCGTGAACCGAGAAAGTTTGGGAACATCTGCTCTAGGATGTATACTTTTACTAGTAATAATTTTCAAAATTCTTTTATGGGTTGTTGAAATCTTGTCAAAGGCTGAATCTGGCCAGTGGGTTGTATTTTGAGTACCTTTGATTTTGAAAATATTGGTGGAGAAAGGTATACCAGAGTTTAATTTTATTCCTCGAATTAAAAGGATGACAGAAAATTTACAAAGTAGCATCAGTCAGATGCTATGTGAGCATCCTGGTATTAAGGAAATTTTGATACTTGCAGAGTAGCTGTTTTTATGAAAAGAATAACTTAAGAACAACTTAATGCCAAATAAAGCCACAAAGCAGTTAAGATTTTTACTTATCAAAAGAAAAGAGAACAATTAATCACTGCAAGGATGCGAAAAATGTCTTCCAGTCAGTGGTCAAGTCACCAGTACATAGCAATCATGATGTTTGTTGGCCACAGAAAAACCCAGCCCTGTGCCCACTATAACAACTTTGCCTGATATTAAGTTTATCAATAAGAAGCCAAATAGTATAACTAGTAATGTGGCTCCTAGCTTACAGCATGTGGTTGACATATTGTTTTTATTTTTAATAATTACAGATTAGCATAAATCTGTTTAAGAATTCATCACAAACAGTTGATAATAATGTTAGGAAGTTTTTACTTTACTGCTCCCTCTTTTAATAAAAAGTATTTTATATCATACACTTAATCGAGTCCCAACTTTGGGACCTGATCAGCGTTTGGACAAACACTGATGAGGGAATCTCAATTATCCTTTTAGCTTCTTGTTGATTTTAAAAAAACCGTTTAAAATCCTTAACATTATTTACATATTTTTGATGTCTCAACACATGGAAGAATGATATTTTCTTTTTTTTAAGTGAAACTGTTAAAATGAATTGTTTTAATTTTTTTGCATTGTGAGCAACTAGTTTTTTTAGGAATGTTCACATATATATGCATATGCGCTCATTATCTTCTTCCTGTCTGTCCATCCATCCTCATGTAAAAGAGGGATGCCCAGTGGATACATTTTCATGAAAGTTTATATTTAGGCCTTTTAACAGTATGTGTTGTTCCTTTCCAAATTTCATTAAAATTAGACAAATAGAAATCAGACAATTATCACTTCTTTTTTCCATAGAGTTTGTATGGGAAAAAGAAATTCATAGATTAAATATAATTTTAATGCAGCATTGTTAGCTTGACAACCTGTACATGCTTCATTTGTATTGTTATCAATGTTCCCTCTAAGCTGGGTGACCGTGCAGTAACTGAAATGCTGCTATGCACTACTAAATTGTTGCCTCACAACTGAAATTTTCTTTGAAAAACTCTGCTGGAAGCACCGTCAACAGTCACAAGGAATGCTTACAAAACTGGATGATAATAACGTAGAAGCTGTGGAAGGTGCACCCTGTGCCGAAAATTCTAATTTTTATTAAAAATTGTTAGGACAACGTAAAAATTAGTTTCTATAAAATTATTTGTACAACAGTAGTTATTTTGCTAAAATTATGTTTCCTCACTTAATGATTAATTTGTTTGGTATTGCCAAATAATAATTATTATTTTTAGTATCCTTACGGTTCAAGCTACCACCACAAATGTTATACACATGGAAGGCCCCCAATGTTGCCCAATCAAAGATTAATCAAAATCATATCGACTATATCATTACCAACCAAAGATTCTGAAACATCATTAAAAGGGTCAAAACCTATCCTGGAGCTGATATTGGCTCAGACCACTGCCCACTAACAGGGAAGCTGGTTATAAAATTAAAGACACTCAAGGGTAAGGAACTAAAGAAAGGCTGGGACAAAGAAAAATTTAGCCATACACAAAAAAAAATTTGTGTATGGGAAACATTTCACAAGTACAACCGAACAGCAAATTGAGGATAGTAATTTCAGTCTACTAGATAGAGATCCAGAATCTGAGTGGACCTTGTTCAAGAGGATAATGCAGATGCTGCAAAAGCAATTTTTAGACGTGCCCAAAGGAAAGCCAAAGAGCAATGGATGACAAATGAGATACTAGATCTAATGGGGCAGAGGTAAAATTTTAAGAACAGAGATGTAGGAAAATATAAGATGTATGACAGTTTGATTAAAATGGAAATAAGGAAGACAAAACAGACATGGATGGAGGAGAGATGTAAAAGGATTGAATATCAGCAAAATGAGCATAAGGAACATCTAGTCCACAAAGAAATGAAGGAACTTTTTTGTGGACTAGATGGAAACATCAGGAAAGGCTGTGCAAGAGGCCACATTCTGGATAAAAACAACAGGGAAATTGAGGACAAGCAACAGAAAAAGGATAGATGGCAAGAATATCTGAGGGAACTAAGTGAACTATACTGTGAAGATGACAGACAACTAGGAAATGACAACACCCAAACAGAAGGCGAACATCAAGACTTTCTGATGGAAGGACTGGAGCAAGCGATTAAGTCAATGAACAATAACAAAGCAACTGGCATTGATAACATCCTAGCCGAAATGCTCAAATACCTTGGAATAAGAGGAAAACAACAGCTCCTCAATATTTTCAATAATATCCTCAACGGAGGGAAACTACCCCTTGACTTTCTGAGATCCATCGTTATTCCCATACCAAAAAAAAAAAAAAGGCAGGAGCAGAAATGTGCAGACCACCATACAGTAAGCCTCATAAGCCACTCCATGAAAGTCCTCTTGAAGATGATTCTGTGCAGAATTGAAGGCAAGATTCAAGAACAAATTGGAAAAGACCAGAGGGGTTTAAAAGGAGGTTGGCACAAGAGAAGCGATATTTTCTCTGAATATACTGGCAGAAAGAGCAGTTGAACACCACCAGAACCTATTTGTCAGTTTCATTGATTTTAACACAGCATTTGATTGTTTGAAACATGATATCCTCTTCCAGCTCTTGAACAATCTAAACATCATTCCCAAGGAACTAAGGATACTACAGTTACTATACCGTGAGCAAGAAGTGGCAATCACTGTAGATGGAGAAAACATAGACTGGGTACAAATCCAGAAAGGTGTGAGGCAAGGATGCGTGTTGTCTTCTATGCTGAAACTATTATAGATCTAATACAAGATTCTAAGGAGGGAATTACTGTTAATGGTTCAGTTATTAGTAACCTGTGATATGCAGATGATACAGCCCTCATTGCAACATCAGAGGAAAAGCTACAAACACTCCTCAACAAACTGGTAACAGCCAGCGAGCAGATAGGTTTAACAATTAATGCCAAAAAGACCAAAACTATGGTCATAAGCAAAAACATCTTGCCTGGAATCAAAATATGCTGTGGCAACTCTCCCATCAAACAAGTGAGTAGCTTTAAATATCTAGGGAAGATGTTTACAAATAATAATGACCAAGGCACAGAAATTAAAGCAGAATTTGTATGGCCAAAGAGGTATTTAAGATTCTTAAGAACTTACTCTGTAACATGAAACTGGATTTTCAGAAAAGATATCGAATGGCCAATGCTACACATGGAGCACTTTCCTATATGGATATGAGACCTGGGTCATGCAGAAATCAGGAAACTGGAAGCTTTCGAGATGTGGACGCTCAGAAGAATGTTAAAAATTCCGTGGACAGATCGGATCACCAATAAGCAGGTTCTTAAGAGGGCAAGGACACTACTAACTACAATTGCAAAGAGAAAGACTGTCTACCTTGGGCATATTATAAGAGGCCCACTGCAGAGACTAATCCTGCAATGGAAGATTAAAGGCAAAAGAGCAAAAGGAAGACAAAGAAAAAAGTGGCTTAATAATATCAAAGAATGGACGGGGGTCTTATGACACAAGAACTATTTCACAAAGCAAGAGACAGAGTTGACTGGAAAATGTTGGTCTCCGACATCCAAATTGAACACGGAACCTGAAGAAGTATCCTTACGATGTCGAAAAGAAAGGATGAAGGAGAGTTAAATATTTTGAAGAACAAAGCTTAAGAAGGAATGATTTTTGCAAGCTTGTAGAAACTGAACTACCATCTTTGCATCAAAAACAAAATATAACAATTGGCAATATTTTTAAATATCAAGAAACTGGTGATGTTATATGCCCCGTTTGTATGGAAGCAAAAGTTGGGGAAGAGTTCGATTGTGGAAAAATATGGGAAGAATGGAGGTTAGATTACTTAAAATGGCATCTCAACCAGAGAATTCATGTAGATGCAGTTATCAAATTATGCAACCAGAAGAAAGGTGGAATTTTGTGAATGTTAACTGAAACTCCAAAAGGGTGTGAAGCAAGAGTGGAACAAGATGTGTAAAAGAAGTCTGACTCTAATATGGTCAAGGTGCTGATTGATAACATTATCTTAGCAATTAAAATTAATGCTGCAATGCATTCTGTGCAAGAAATTTCACGTGTCCAAATGTATAAATATACTAGAGAGTTGGCACAGAAAGAACTATGCATTTGAGTTTGTTGAGTGAATTAGCTTTGTACTGTAGAAACAAATAATGGGAGAATTGCAGAAATCTGCTTTCCATACATTAATTGCTGATGAAAGTACAGACATTTCTGTACAGAAAATGTTAATTTTGTATTTTAAGTTTCGACCAGAAAATGAAACTTCCTATAGGACTGAGTGTTTGCAGTTATTTTGAAACTAACTGCATGTGACAGTATAACTATTGTTGAAGCAATAAGAACATTTTATATCAAGAACAGTCTTGATCTTCAAAAGATGATGTTTACATTAGATGGAGCACATGTTATGTTTGGAAAGAATAATGATGTGGCAGCAATTCTTCAACAAGGAATAAAGCATAAATCTGAACAGCATTGTGTTATCCACAGAGAAGACCTGGGATTAGACGACACTTGGAAAAAAAGTGTCAATCATGCGGGATATAGAAACACTGTTATGAACAGTATACAATGTTCAGTAGGTCGTCTATTAAAAAAGGAAAGCTAGAAGAAGAAGAATTAGCTAATGTCACAGAATGTGATGTTTTGTCGTTTCAACCATTAAACAAAGTGAGATGGCTGTCAAGACATTTTGTCGTACCTGCTTTAATGAGAAATTATGAAGTTTTAATCCAGTATTGTGAAGAGCAAGTTAATGAATGTAATGATCCAACTAGTAACTACTGCCTGAAGATTTTGACCAATCCACAATATTGAGTACAGTAAGACCCCTGTATCCGCGGAGGATACGTTCCAAGGCCTGCTGTAAATGGCTGAAACTGCAGCGAACACCTGCTGACCCCATATATAACGTGATTTTCTTGTACATACATACGTATAATAAAGTTTAATTGATGAATTAAACACACAGTAAGACATTACCAACATTAAATACAGTAATAATAAAGTACGGCATAAAGTAAATCGAGTCTGCGCTCTCTTGATTTACTGGGATTGGATTAACCAGGACACTTCAAGACTAAATTAAGAAAAGAAAAAAAAAAAAAAATCAACCAGTAATCATAAAATTCAAGTAACTAGAAAACAGATATTTTGCAAGTCGTAAATTAGTGACAAGACCGGCATTATAAGTAGTCATTGAGAGATTAGTGTACCTATTATCTTGCAACCTCTGCTGTCTTCTTCACACCTACCGCTAAAAACAACAAAAAAAAGAGACCAAATGTTTAGTTTGTTTTAGTGTGTCGCGTCAATTGTTGTGTTCCGTCGCACTGCAGAAGGACAAATTTTGTTTTGTTATTTATGTCAGGGATGTCAATTTTTTTTTTTTGTTTAGAAATTGTGAAAATGATGGGCAAACGCAACAGTTATGCTTTCAAATTAAACAAAAACTTGAAATTATTTAAAAGTTTGAAAACGTGCATCCGTTAAATCTCTAAAGAACCATTATAATGTTGGTGACCAAACCATACATGACAAAGGGAAGCTATTCGATTTAAAATCAACATCGTAAAAAATAAAGGGAAGCATCGTATTGGACACGCGAGTAGTACGTGTTAAGTTTTTTTGTTTTTTTTCCCCCTTGGTTAACCGTGGGTAACTGAATCAGCGGATATGGGGGCACAACTGTAGTGGTAACTGTAATTCCTTCAGAAAAGTTGTTTGAATACAAATATTTTTTTTTTTTTTTTTTTATATAAACCCCAAACACGAGAGGTATTAGAACCTATAGTACTTAGTACCGTGCTTGGGTTGGAGGTTGAGAAGATGAAAGAAGATATTTGTTGACATTAGACTTGAACTTCTGTAGACTAATTTTCAGGAAATACGTATGAAGGAAGGTTGTTCCAGAAAACGGCAGTTGAATGAATAAACGAGGAAGATGAAAAGTTGTTTCTGTGAGTTTGAAGTTGGACAGTAAATGGACGTTAGCTGGTGGCGGCATATTTCAGACTGTTTTGAAAGAGAGAGCAGGAATTAAAGAAGCCAATTCAGAACATTGCCCATGGAAGTATCTGTAGAAAAGGCATGCAGCAGAAACAGTACATCTATGAGACAGAGTGGAGAGACTCTGTTAGAGATGAGTCATTAATTAACCTAACTGCCCTCTTCTGAATGGAATCTAGAAGCCTGAGAGTGGTTTTTGGGCACCGCCCCAGATGTGGGAACAATATTCCATAGTAGGGCAGATTTCCGACTTGTACAGACTGAACAGCTGTTTGGAAGAAAAGTAATGTCGAGAGCGAAAGAGAAAACCAAGTTTTTTAGATGCAGAGGAAGCAATATTTGTAATGTATTTGTGCCAAAACAGATTAGAAGTCAGGGTGATCCCTAAAAGAGATATATCATTTTGCCTAGAAATTGTAGTGTTACCAAAGATAAGCATAGGAGCAGAAGAATCCTTTTCGCAAAATATAAGACAAGACTGAGTTTTAGAAGGATCGAAATCAACTAAGTTTTCTATGCCCCACTGGATAATTACCTGGAGATCGGTATTTAAGAAATTGGTAGCGGATATTTGAGAAGTTTGAAGCTGATTGAGCAGGGCAAGGTTTCTATAAATGGAAAATGAAATGCAATGTGCTATTATCAGCTAGACTATGGATTGGATTTCCAGTCAATGGAAGGTCATTAATATACAAGAGGAAAAGAGTGGGGGGACACCAGCATTAGTGGAGAAGTTAGAAGACAGAGAGCCATTTACCATCATCCTCATTGAGTGATCAGAGAGCAAATGGGATAACCAATTACAAAAAACAGTTGGCAGACCATAAGATGGAAGCTTGTTTAGAAGACCTTTATGCCAAACATGATCGAAAGCCTTTGATATGTCAAGAGCAACTGCTTGTGTTTCACCAAACTTTACCATTGAATCTGTCCATAAATGGGTCCATAAATCTGTCCATAAAATAACATATCACCAGTGAATTGACAATGACGGAATCCATACTGGTGATCATTGATCAGATGGAAGGTTTATAGATAGTTTAAGATTTGGCAGTTAATTGATTTCTCCATTACTTTAGAAAGAGGCCCCGGGTGCCAAGCGTTCCGTGACCAAGTGATTTTTGTGCGTTCCAAAAAGCGTTATATCCAAAGAGCCTTTGAACAAATTATATTTCGTTCCAACTACCGTTTTCTTTATTTATAAATTACTGCAGCACTTTCGCACTACAAGAAGTAGGCAAAGGCCCAGAAAGGGAAGCCACCTTTCTGTTTCTATTTCTAACAGTACTAACCAATTAACTCAGCCGCTTGGTCACCTAGTGGCACTGCTCCTGCCTCCCCGTGGCGGGGCCGGAAACCTGGGAGGTAAAGCAAACCCCCAGGGCCAAAAGGAGCAAAACATGGAATATGACAACTTCCCCCCGATTAAGACTGCAAATCTGAATAATGCGGATTTGCATCAACCTGATATCGACTCTACCAATCCAAAGAGACTGAAAACGGATACTCATCGAATTGAACATCCGAGTTTTCTGATTCTCCATTCACTGACAAACCAACCCTTAGGCAATCTATCGCCATTTCTAATTCAAAAATGTCTTGAGAATGTAGCTGGTTCCCCGAAAATGGTGAGGCGACTAAAATCTGGCGACTTGCTTGTAGAGACCACAAGCTCTAAACACTCTGAGTCTCTACTTAGACTCAATTCATTTGGTGGAATTCAAGTCAAGGTGTCCCCACATGCCACACTAAATACATCCAAAGGCGTAATTTCAGAATGGGACCTAATGAACGTTTCAGAGGAGGAAATTGTACAGGAATTGCAGGAACAGAAAGTCACACAGGCCAAAAGAATCATGATGAAAAAAGATGGCGAGCTAACTCCAACTCGGAGCATCATACTAACATTCAGCTCACCAAACCTACCTTCGTCAGTGAAAGCAGGGTATTTGCATTGTCGCATACGGCCATACATTCCAAACCCAATAAGATGTTATAAGTGTCAGAAATTTGGACACTCACAAACAGTCTGTCGAGGTGACCCAGTCTGCCCAAACTGTGGATCGAAGGAGCATACCCAAACTGATTGTAATGCCCAGTCTTCTCTTTGTCCCAACTGTAAAGGCACCCATCCAGCCTTCTCCAAAAATTGTGAACAGTGGAAATATGAGAAAAAAATCCAGAAATATAAAATAGAAAACAAAGTCTCGTTCCCAGAAGCACGAAAGCAACTGCAAATACAGATGCCTAGACGTACATATGCCGAAGCCTCTAAAAAATTTCATTCAGTATCCATCCAAACTGACACATCAATTCCACCAAACATCTCTATTGCTGAATGGGCTCGATCCCTGCTCTCTTCTGCACCACAATCATCAAAGCAACATATATCAAGCAGGGCTAACAACACGCCAATCACCATACCACCTGCTGTCCATGCAGCCCCTGTAATATCTGTTCAAACAGAGAAACCAGATCCCGTTAGCAAACAGCCAGTTGACTCCGTCCTTATGGATACCAATGAAATCCCCAGTCAGGAAGAAACAGAAACGATTCTGGAGATCCATCCGGAAGATGAAATAGACAAGAGACCAGTTTTCTCAAAAAGAGATAAAATCAAAATTGACCGCGGTAAACAGACTTTTAAAAAGCAGACAGACTCAGCTCCCTCGTCTAAATCTAAACAATGAATAATATAGTCCAGTGGAATTGCAGAGGCTTGCGTAGCAATATTGATGACATCCAAGAAATAATTAAACGTCATACTCCAGTTGGCATCTGTTTACAGGAGACATATTTAACTCCTAAGGTATCTCTCTCGATCAAAAATTATTCTCTTTTCAGAGAAGATAGACCAGTTACAAATAAAGCTCACGGTGGGGTTGCTATTCTCATAGATTCACGAGTCCCTTGCAGGCGTATTCCTTTGCAAACCTCTATTGAAGCGGTTGCTGCGCGAATAGCAATTGGAGTCACTATAACAGTTGTCTCTATCTATCTACCGCCCACTCAGCCTTGCACTATTCATGAACTTGAAGATCTAATACTGCAGTTGCCAACCCCTTTCTGTTTATTGGGCGACTTCAATGGACACCATCCATTGTGGGGCTCTCCCAATGCAGATGGACGGGGACAACTTATTGAAATGCTCATTGACAGGCAGAATTTATCCATCCTAAATACTGGTTCACCAACTTACATTCATCTCCAAACAGGAACTGTGTCCTCAATAGACCTATCTATATGCTCTCCAATCCTTTTTCCTTGTATTGAGTGGACAGCTTTGGATGATCCACTGAACAGTGATCACTATCCACTAATCTGTAAAATTCAAACTTCACACTCTGTGACTTCAGAAAACTGCATGAAATGGAAATTTTCCAAGGCTGATTGGGCAAAATATACTTATCATGTATCATTTGATAATCAGATAATTGAATCTTGTCCAATTGACATAGTCACCAGACATATCACTAAACAAATCCTAGCAGCTGCGTCTATTGCCATTCCACAGTCACAGTCAAGCTCTCGTAGATCCATAAATTATTGGTGGAATGAAGACTGTAGAAGTGCCAAAAAAGAAAAAAACCGAGCCTGGAATATATTCCGCAAACATCCTACTACCAATAATCTTATAAATTATAAAAAACTCAGAGCCAAGGCTCGCCATATCAGGAAAAAAGCAAAAAGAGACTCCTGGATCCGATTTGCAAATTCAATTAATAAAAATACAGATTCTAGAATAATATGGAGAAAAATAAAACAATTAAATGGCAAATTTCCTCCTCCATCCTCCCCAATTTTCAACTGGAATGGACGGGAACTGTGTACTCCTGCAGAAATTGCAAATGCTTTTGGCTCTGTATTCTCACAGCTGTCTGCATCGACCGCATACGACCAGTCATTTCAGAAGATTAAAGCTTCAGCTGAAAAATCTCGATTGAACTTCAAAACCAAATCGTGTCTATCATATAATCGGCCCCTCACTATGATTGAACTTCAAGAAGCTATACATACCTCAAAGAACAGTGCTCCTGGTCCAGATGGAGTGTATTATACAATGCTTAAACACTTAGATAGCAAAGCATTATCCTTGCTGTTAACTTTCTACAATCGTATTTTCACTGAACATTCATTCCCCACATGCTGGCATCACTCCTATGTACTGGCAATTCCCAAACCAGGGAAAGATCACTCTGTCCCTCACCACTATAGACCTATTTCTCTTACCAGCTGCTTGGGCAAAACCCTGGAAAAAATGATACACCGCCGACTAACCTGGTATCTTGACTCCAAACATTTAATATCTGATAGCCAATTTGGATTCAGGAAAAATCGATCATCCCTGGATCTCATGGTCAAAGCTGAAACAAACATCAGGAATGCGTTTATCCGAAACGAGCATCTCGTTATGGTATGCCTTGACATAGAAAAGGCCTTTGACACCACTTGGCGTTTTGGTATCTTGAAAGATCTACATTCCCTTGACCTCAGAGGCCACTTACCATATTTCATACAAAACTTCCTTCAGAATAGAACCTTTCAAGTCCGCTATCGGCAAGTCCTCTCGCAAATCTATATACAACAGGAAGGAGTCCCACAAGGCTCAGTTCTGAGTTCTACCTTATTTGCAATGAGAATAAATAATATAACCAAATGCATACCAGTCCCTGTAAACACATATCTCTATGCCGATGACCTGACTGTTTCCTGCAGTTCACAGAATATGAACTTCATCGAAAGGCAACTACAAACCTCTCTTAACAATATTGAATTATGGATGACACAGAATGGATACCGACTATCACATCAGAAATCCAGTGTCATTCATTTTTGCAACAAACGAAAGATGCATCCTGAACCAGAGCTTCACTTAACGAATCATCCTATATTAGTCATGAAAAGTATTTCTCTCCTGGGCCTCATTTTTGATAGTAAGCTTAATTTCTTAGAACATATCAAATATCTGCGGACTACGTGCCAGAAAAAAATGAATATACTCAGAGTTCTTTTTTCGACAACATGGGGTGCAGATCGCTATACCCTGCTTCAATTGTATAGAACTCTAATTAGGTCTCGTCTTGATTATGGTGCCCCAGTTTATGACTCTGCCAGGGAAAGCGTACTTACACGCCTTGCACCTATCCAACATTCTGCTCTCAGGATTGCTACAGGAGCTTTTAGGACATCGCCAGTACAAAGCCTTTATATTGAAGCCAATGAAGTTCCACTCTGTCTCAGAAGAAAGGTGTTACTTCTGAATTATGCAGCTAAAATTCGAAGCATGCCTACCCATCCAATTTGGCCTATACTTAGTGACCCACAGTTTAAAATCTTTTATAGAAATAAACCCAGTGCTGTTCAGCCTACTGGTATCAGATTACAAGCACTATCAGAAACTTGGAATGTCCATCTCGAAAAAGTCCTCCAAGATCCAACCTGTCCAGTCGCCCCATGGTCCTATTCTATACCATCCTGCGACAATTGCTTCGTAAACTGGGGGAAGCATTCCCTGGCAAATATCAATATACAACAACTCCATACTGCTCACACAGAGAATTATCCTCTTTTTACAAAAATATATACCGATGGATCAAAGTCTGATAGCGCAGTAGGTGCTGCAGCAGTATTCCCTTTTAACACCATCTCTCTATCACTTCCCACGGAATGCAGCAGTTATACAGCTGAGTTATTTGCCATCAAGCTTGCCCTACAAAATATTCTCCATCTGTCCATCAAAAAGAGTATAATATATACGGACTCGCAGAGTGCACTTATAACCCTACAAAACACCTCCTCACCAAAGAATCCTTTAATAAAAACTATAAGAGATATGTTGATACACACTCAGGAACGCCAGCTTGTAGTTATCTTTTGCTGGCTCCCAGGCCACACTGGGATACCTGGAAATGAATGTGCAGATTACGCAGCCAAACATCCTTCTAATTCAGAGTCATCATGTGCTCTCGTTCCATATGCTGACTACAAATCTAATATACAAAGAATATGTAAGGAACAATGGACACTTATATGGCAAAATAAACCAGATAATAAGCTCTTTCAAATAAAACCAGATCCACAATTATGGGCCTCTAGCTTCCGGGAAAACAGAAAGGAAGAAGTAATCCTAGCCAGAGCAAGAATTGGTCACAGTCACATTACCCACCTATTCCTCCTCACAGGCAATGATCCTCCTCAGTGTACACACTGCAATTCTCAACTCACAATGAAGCACATTCTTGTTGAATGCACCTTATACTCGCATGCCCGGCACCTCTCATTCAGTTTTCTTCCTAATCTTAAAGAATCTTTAAACCTCTGTCATATCATAGGTAATAATGCCAATCTCACAGAATTTTTCTCATTTATCAAACGGATAAACTTATATGATCAGTTCTGATTGTTTGCAAAACAGTCATCATGAGTATCGTCCACATCGCTGATCGGCGCAATATGGCCTGAGCAGCCCTTGCGCCAAAAATAACAACAACAACAACAACAACAACTTTAGAAAGATTAGAAATAATTGGATGGGAGGGATTTGTCACCCTTTTTGGAACTGACCGGATATAAGCAAATTTCCGAGAAGAAGGAAAAACACCTTTGGAATAATAAAGTGAAAAAGGTGGCAAAGAACAAGAGTAAGTTCAGGAGTGCAGGTTTTGAGAACAAGTGGTGAAATACCATCACGACCTGGCGCTTTCTTAGCATCATCATCATCAGCCATTTTCAATCCACTGCAGGATGATGGCCTCTCCAGCAACTTTCCAGTTCCTTCTGTTTTGAGCACTGGCCATCCATTTACTACCCACAAACTCATGAATTTCATCTATCCATCTCCGCCTTTGTCTTCCAGGTTTTCTTCTAGCTCCTCTTGGATACCATTCTGTTATTTTCTTAGTCCATCTGTCATCATGTCTTCGAGCTATGTGTCCTGCCCAAGACCATTTTAGTTCTTTAGTTTTGATAAGAATGTCCTTTACTTGAGTTTGTTGCCTAATCCATGTGTTTCTCTTCTTATCTAACAGTCTTATTCCCAATATGATTCGTTCCATTCTTCGCTGTGTAGTTCTCAGCTTCTCTTCCATTCTTTTGGTGAGTGCCCAAGTTTCACTTCCATAAGTCATGATGGGGAGTATACATTGGTCCATTATTTTACGTTTCAGACAAACTGGGATATTGCTCTTCAGTATGTGACTATATTTCCTGAATGCTATCCATCCAAAATTTATTCTTCTCTTGACTTCCAGCCATTTATCATTATTACAGCTAATAACTTGTCCCAGATAAGTATATGACTCCACCTTTTCAATTACTGCTCCTTCAATCATTATTTCCCTTTCTGTGGCATACTTGTTCATCATTACTTTTTTTTTTTTTTTTTTTCGTAGTTGTTGGCGCATAAGCTTCTGTGGCCATATTGTACCTCCCAAGGTTTTGCCAGTACTTTGATCCAAGCCCAAGGCGGGAATCGAACCCGCGACCTTTGGGTTGCCAGGCAGGCACTTTACCCACCCGGCTAGCCCGGTTGGCACTTTTGTTTTAGCCATATTCATCTTAAGTCCAAAATCCTTATTAACTGTGCATAACTGATTAAGATTTTCCTCTAATTCTTTGGGATCGTGGCTTATCACCACAATGTCATCTGCAAATCGTAAATGGTTTAGGTACTCTCCATTCACATTGACTCCTTTCTGCGACCAGTCTAATCTTCTGAAAGCTTCCTCAAGGGCAGCAGTATACAGCTTCGGAGATATTGTGTCTCCTTGTCGAACTCCTTTCTCGATTTTAAATTTCCTACTGTCTTTGTCTAGTCTAATAAAGGAGGTAGCACTCTCATTTATTTTCTTCAAAATCATAATATATGGGGTATCTATGCTTTGTCTTTCCAGTGCCCAAAACATTGCCGTATGCTGTATGGAGTCAAATGCCTTTTCATAATCCACAAATGCCAGGCATAATGGTGTTTTATATTCATTTGCTTTCTCAATTAGCTGTGATATTACATGGTGACCCATAGTTGAGAATCCTGTCCTAAAGCCAGCTTGCTCTTTCAGTTGATTCTCATCAAGTATTCTTTCTAATCTGTTAGTAATGACCCTTGTGAACAACTTGTAGATGTGGGATAACAAGTTAATTGGTCTATAATTTCTGATTTATCTCCTTTCTTATGCAGCAAAACTATAATTGCATTATTCCACTGCTTAGGCGTCACACCTTTTCTAATGCACTTTGTGAAGAGCCTTGCCAGTTTTTGTGTTATGTCTCTTCCTCCAAATTTTAACAACCCTACAGTAACTTCATCTTCCCCCGGGGCTTTCTGATTCTTCATTTTCTTCAATACATGTTCTACCTCATCAGGAAGAATATCGGGTATGTGTTACTACTTTGCAATCCATCTTCCCCACTGTTGGCATCATTCCCTCGCTCCTTGTATAATTCTCTATAGTAGTCTTCTGCTATTTGAATTATGTCTTCTCTGCTGTTTATAAGTACACCATCGCTATTCTTCAGTTTCAGTATCATTTGTTTTCCCTTAATGCCTGTTCTACTTTTCTTGTGTTAAATCTTCTTATGTCCTCTCTGAGTCTCTTTCTAATGGCTTTGCATAACTCAGTATATTCAATTTTCTCCCTGTCAGTGTTTTTCTTGTCGTCTCTTCATTTGTTGTCTTTGGTTCATCATGACAAGTGTTTCTTGACTAATATATTTTTTTCTTCTTTGAATTTCTTTTTCCCTGTAGGTTTCTTGGGCTTTATCACTTTCAGAAAGTTGTAATATTCCTCGTCGATATCTTGGTCCTGAGCAGTTTGCAGAAGCTCAAACTTGTTCTTAAGTTCCAGTACATACTGCTTTTTCTCCTCTTCTGTTATCTCAAAGACCTTTGTATTATTTACTTGAGTCAGTTTTTTCTTTTCCTTTCCTACATCTATATCAAGTGTACATCTTTACCATTCTGTGATCACTTCCAACATTTATCTTATTCAGGATGGTAACATCATTCAAAATATATCTTCTGTTAGTGAGGATGAAGTCGATTTCATTAGTTGTTAATCTTAGCATCAAGATTCGTCAAAAGGATTTTGACGGATGACCACAGGAGGCATTGAATGGAGCATGGTGGGAGGTGTTTTATCAAGATCATTAATACATGAGTTGGAAGGAAAATGCAATGCTAGCAGGTCAGCTTTATCCTTAGGTGAAGTGACAATAGAACCATCAGGTTTTGACAGGGGCGGGAGCAAAGATGGGCAAGAGTTGCGGCCAATATATTTGGCAAGGGACCAGAATGCTTGGCTACAATTAGAGCAAGAAGCAAGTTTTCTGCTCTTAGCCTGTTCAAAATCTAGTTTGGACTGATTAATAACTGCTTTACAATTGTTGCGAGCTTTAGTGTAGGCAGAAAATGAAACTGAAGAATTGGAAACAAGCCAATTACGTTATGCAACATTCTTCTCTTCAACAGCCTTAGCACATTTATTGGAAAGCCAAAGTTTAGATAAAGGATGAGATTTTAAGGTGGAGTGTGGAATAAAGTACAGTAAACCCCAGCTATTCGCGCGGGTTATGTTCCTGAGAAATGCCGCGAATACCGAAAACGCGAATACTGAGTTATGGCTCCCATAGTAATAAAGGGGTTCCGTTCCGAAGTATGAAATATATAAGAAAAACTAGTCTAAAATTTTGTCTATGTATGTATTATATGTACCTTCATAATATGACTATGCAGGCATATGGCATTGAAATGAAAATAAGAAACAATTTAATATTAAATGTAATATTTATTAGAAATTTCAAACAAATCTTTCAAGCCAGCGCCTTTGCTAGCTAAAAAACTTATCCCGCCAGTGCTATCACCAGTTTCTCTAAAGTGTTGATAAAGGAGTTTTGCCTTTTCACGAATGATGAGTGAACTTAACGGAATTTTATTTTGAGTTCGGTCTTCTATCCACAGATTTAAAGCTTTTTCCATTTTTTCTAATTTAACATCACGAGTTACAGAGCAAATTTTTGAAACAATTTCGCGTTTTCACGGACACTACGGCGGATTTTTTCTTCCGATTTCTTGATTGATCGTACCGTTGACTCATTGATTTTATAATGTTTTGCCACTGAGGAGACACTTCCACCATTAGAAATTTTGTCTAATAACTCAATTTTATTCGCTAATGTCATCACCTTCTTTGATCTTTTCACATTTCCCTTGTTATTCATAGCCATATTTTTGTACCGGTTAGAAAGAACTTGTCCACAATAAAGTCACTTTCTTCCGTTAACACACTTGAAAAAGTCTGTTGTACACTGCAAAACGGTAGATTTATCACTTTTGTAAGCATATCAATTTATAAATTGACAAATTTATTCTATTTATAAGCATATAAATTAAAAGCAAACGACGAAACCTTTCATGACAATCGCATAACAGATACTGAACAAGGATTAGCGAGAAACATCCACGCTCGCGATTTTGTCACCCCTCTCCCTCCACCCACTGGGCGCTGTTTTGACCGGGAAAGATAATTTTAGCCACGCCAATGTTTTTTTATGGCAGAAAATGTTCACGGCGCTTTAAAATTCACATTTTTTTATGTTTCATTTTATATTAAATCAGCGACCACGAATACGCGAAACCGCGAATACAGATACCGCGAATAGCGGGGGTTTACTGTATTTCATTCCTACCAGAATAATTTTGCGGACATAATCTGAGCAAACATTGACATCAGAAGTTTTGAAACTAATCCGACCAAGGAAAAGAAGAAAAGAAATCACGCAGGTCATCCCATTTTGCATTCTTGTAATGCCAAACAACATGAGGTTGGGAATAGCCATGAGATAAAGGCTCCATTGGAGAAGAGACAATCACCAAGTTGTGATCTGAGGTACCTAAAAGACCACTCACTTCAACCAAGTACTTAGAAAGGTTGTTTGTGAGAAAAAGATCAAGCATGTTGGCAGTATGGTTAGAATTGTCTGGTATTCTGGTAGGTAAACGAACAATCTGTGTAAGGTCATTAGTAATTCCAAAAGCCTCAGCATCTCAACCAGCTGGGTCTGTGTGACTAGAAAATGGAAGCCAGCTGGAGTTGTGAACATTAAAATCACCAAGGAAAATTACCCCACTGTTGGGAAAATTGCAAAGAGAGCAAGTCAGAGAGTTTCAAGCGATTAGTGGAGTTGGTAGAATGGTAGAGACAACAGATGAATTTGACAGAATGAGGTAGAGAGCTTTTAAGCCAAAGAAGGTTGAAAAGAGGAGAGTCCAAATTACCAAGTCTCTGACAGGGAACTGCAGTATGTGCAAAAGCAAAAATTAACAAGATAATTTCAGAGTATCTTGGTTGTACTGTTTATTGGAGTGACAAAGTAAAAGATTTGCTTTCATCTGTAAGTTCTGATGTTTGATACTGTGCTTATTATTCTATTCATTAAATGTGTGTAATCACTTGGACAATAGATTTCCTGATGATGAGTTAATGCAAGCTTTTGAGCCAATTGCTATGGCAAACACAACCAATTTTGAATTTGGAGAAGAGAATGTTAAACAACTAATAAAAAAATACTCAGCTACCATTACATTACAATAAACGAAAGCATTGCCACAATAATATCGCATCAGTACTGTGATTTGAAATTCGTTGTTTCTGAGAAGATTAATAGTGGTTCAATTAAGTTGTTCATCGATATGTTGAATTACATGCTCAGAAACGAGAATTTGAAGAACTGTCAATTCTTGTTGACATCTAGAACATTTCAAGCTTCTAGTGCTGAATGCCAATGTGGATTCAGTCATGAATTTCATTAAATGTAAATCTAGAAACATTGGAAGTTGAACATTTGGATGATCTGATGATGATTAAGACTTATCTTTCATCAGGGTGGAAGTAATCTAGATAGTGTTTATAGTCAATGGATTTCTAATAAGCACAGACGAGAAAAAGTTCTCGAAACGAAATAATTTTCTTTGCTCTGCTGATTTTTATTGTACTATTCAATTAATAAATAAAATACAAAATATGAAGTTCTTCAATTTTCATTGTAAGTATTCTTATTATGTATATTAAAGAAAACTTTTAAAGTGCCACGCAGATGTCAGGTCGTGTAAAAATTTTCTGCTCAGAGCAGTGGCAGGTCTGTGCAGCTGTAAAAAAATTAGAGGGAACAGTGATTGTTTTGCAAGACTTGTGGATATGTTGTAGCTTGTGAAGAGGGATACATAAATATACAGAGAAAAGAGACTTAAATAAGAGTATATGGGAGAAGAGAAAGAAATATATTTACAGTTGCAATTAAAATGTGATACACTGTGTACAGTAACTAACTTGTCTTTGTGATATACATATCAGTTTCTTTAGATTGTAATTTGTTTTGAATAAAACTTCATTCTCTCTCTCTCACCTAAACTTAATACTGTAGTTGCAACAGAAGTTTGAATTCTTCAAAAGAGAAACAAATGTGTACTTGGCATTCTAGCAGATATTTCATAATATGTTTTTTATTTTAAAAGGAAAAAATGTCCTAATGGTTGAGCTTCAACCAGACTTTTTAAATTTTCTTGGGAAACTTCTCTAATAAACCCTTCAGAATAAATATTAAAGTATGAGGTAAAATACTTTATATTTAGTATAATTAACTGAGGACATTTAATATTAACTTTGCTATGTTAGATTTAAGTATTAATTTTTTTCTTTTTCATATTTCTCTACAAATGCCTCTGGTGGTGACACGTGCAATTTCTAGTTCAGTATAGTGAAGTAGGGAAGTACAGAAGAGATTTAAATTGCCAACCTAGAGGAAAACATGGATATCACAAGATTGGAGCCTCTGGTCATCATCAGATTTTTGATGAAGGAAGGGAATTGGCTAAAATTTATCCATGACTACATGAAAGCTGTGTGTTCACAAATAATTGCCCTTTCCAAATATCAAATAAAAAATTTGGTTTAAGCAGTTTAAATGGGGGTTGAGAATTCATGGAAGAGGACCCTGCTTGGGATGACTAATGGAAGTTACAACTCCAAAAATGTGCCAGAAATTTGAAGGCCTGCTTATGCAATATAGTAAAGTAACTGTGAATTTCTGAGGGGGGTCAGTACTGACCATCGTGCTTGGCTTGGCCATGTCAAAGGACAGGTCTCACTGGGTTAAAAGAATGCTCACACCTCTTCAGAAAGAGTAGCGGGTTCAGATTTGAGAAGGAAAATTTACTCATGCATGATGCAGGTACATCATACACAAGGGTTTGTTTCATTGCTCTTACTGATATATGTGGATTCATCACTGGGAACCAGAAATAAATGAGGAGTCCATGCAATGGAAACACCATGGGTCACTGTCACACAAAAAATTCAGAACTGGACTGAACCCTTCAATGGGGTTGGTCATTAGCATAGCAAAGGCATATGATGCAAGAAAGTAAGCTTATAAATGTTTCTCAAAATGTTGGGAAACATTTTGAGAAACATGTCGCTCCAAATGTCTCAAAATGTCGCTCCAAATGTTTCTCAAGTTCTGCCTTGAATCTATTTAAGCTATCAACTTCTACAACGACAGATGGAAGTTTGTTCCAGCAATCAATCACTCGCTGGCTAAAGGCAAACTTCTGCACATCTATCCTACAACTGTCTTTCCTCAGTTTGAATTTATGCCCTCTCAGGCAATTATTCTGAGCAAGAGGAAGAATCCCATCAGCATTGAGCATGCGCAAACCATTCAAGGCTTTATATACCTCAATCAGATCACCTCGCAGGTGCCTAGTCTCCAGACTCTGTAATTTGCAAAACTTAAGTCTTTCTTCGTAAGAGCAACCCTTTGTTCTGTTCACTAATCTTGTTGCCCTTCTCTGTACTCGTTCCAACAGCTCTACATCCTTCTTATTATTTTATTAATATTATTATTATTAATATCCATATGATGCAAGGAAGCCTGAGGCTTATGCTGCACCAGGAAAAAAAAAAGTTCCCGAGTAACCCTGAGTGAGAGAGAGAGAGAGAGAGAGAGAGAGAGAGAGTCAAAAGTAGAAGGGAATCACCAAGAAAGAGAAGAATGATGATATCTAGCTCAGGACCCTGGGTGTGCCAAGCCCGTACTCACCAGATATGAGCCCCCGGGGTTATAAAATGAGGCCTCCAGACCTGTACACAGTACTCAAGGTGTGACCTGACCATTGCCTTATACAAGGGGATAATCACCTCCTTATCCCTGCTAGAATAATTCCTGTATATCATTGACAAGACACCATGAGCTACTCCTGCAGACCGTCTGCACTGCTCAGAAAACTTCATATCTGCCTGCACAATTACCCCCAGGTCCTTTTCATTCTCTACCACTGTCAGTATAGTACCACAGAGTTGATACATTACTCTGAGGTTACTGCTTCCCATATGTAGTACTTTACATTTGCAAATGTTAAACTTCATTTGCCACCTCTCAGCCCATCTGCTCAACTTTTCTAGATTCTGTTGCAGCAGCGTACTGTCATTATTATCATTAACAACATTGCCAACCTTCGTATAGTCTGCAAACTTGGACATTAAGCCTGATATACCATCATCAATATCATTTATAAATACAGAAAACATCAATGGACCCAACACTGAACCCTGACAGACTCCACTAATAACATTAGTCCATGAAGAGCAGTGTCCATTGATTACCACACTCTGTCTTCACGCAGTCACTCAACCATCCCTTTATCCATAGCAGCAGCAATTTGCCTCCAATGCCACACTGCTCCAATTTGTGCAGCAGTCTTCCATGTGCAGCAGTATCAAAAGCCTTTCTAAAAATCCAAATATATGATATCAAAATTATTCTTTGCATGCAGTTCCTTTGTGACTATATCATAGTATCCAATCAGATTGGTCAGATAAGACTTCCCCTTAACAAACCCATGCTGTGTCCGAGCTATAACTGAAGTCTTGTCTAGATGATTCTGCAGTGCTTCTTTAACCAGTGCCTCCATTAATTTCCCTGGAACATAAGTTAAACTAACAGGTCTGTAATTACCTGTCTCCCTTTGATCCTCCTTTGTGGATTGGGGTCACATTTGTACATCTCCAGTTCATGGGTACCTCCCCTGAGTTCAAAGAAGCTATCATAATTATGGCTAAGGGTTTGCTTACTTCTTCTGCCGCCTCCTTTAATATAACTAGATAGATTCCATCCACCCCAGGTGCCTTTCTTAATGTTTATCTTCAACAATTCCTCCTCCACATTACTCTCAGTTATTACAAGATTATCTAGCTTACTGCCAGAGTTTAATACACCTCTGGCATTCCCCTTCCTCAATAACTCCTTATGTGTTAATGTCAATGTAAAATATTCATTTAGTTTGTTAGCTACCTGAGCGGGATCATCAACAGTTGAACCATCGATATCAAGTGGACCAATCTGATTCATCCCCTTCCTTCTAGAGTTTACATAAGTAAAGAACTCTTTGCTGTTTTTCTTTGCATCCATTGCCAAAGATTTCTCATAATCTGCCTTTGCCTGCCTAACCTCCTTTGTGACTTGGTTACAGACCAGCTTATATTTATCATAGGCTTCTGTGTCACCTGTTATTTTATATGTGTGTCATCCATTTAGGCCTAAATCTTGAACAATATTTCTTTGTTGGTATGAAAACCGAAGTAGATTCCAAGATTAATTTTTGAATGCTTCTCATTTTGAATTTGCTGTTGGTAACATCTTCAGTTGGTCCCACCGTATAGAATTTAAATACTGTCTGAGACCACCATAGTCACCTTGTACGAAAGCAAAAACCCTTCCCTTTACCCTTGATGGTAGTTACCTTTTTGAGTAAATCCCACTTCAGCACACTGTGATCACTGCCACCTAGTGGTTCCTTTATCTGCTGATTCTTAATGCATGAAGAATCACTACTGATAATCAGATCAAGAGTATTACTCCCTCTAGTTGCCTACCGAACATGCTGCTCTAGAAAACAATCATCCAATAAATCCACAAAAGCCTTGCTAGTGTGTGAGTGACCAACCCACAAATTCCGGTCAAACTCTGGGAAATTAAAATCACCCATTATAAGACACTGATTTACTGGCCCACTCTATTTCTTTGCACTATTTCTCTGCACAATTGCTCATTATGCTCATCAGATTCATTAGGCTTATAACACACACCTACTCATTTTTCCTTTCCCAATGCTTATGTCACACCAAACAGACTCAACATTGCATTGTCCACCAACATCAATTGGATGCACTTCTTTAGATTTTGTGTTTTTTAACTAAAAGCATAACCCATCCTCCTTTTCTGTACACATTGTACTCTCCCAAATTCCAATTCTGCACTGCTTATATCTGTGTGACACCACGTCTCTGATATCCCAACAATATCTGCCTTTGATGTCTTGACTAGCACTTCAAGCTCATCGAATTTATTAACTGTACTCCTAGCATTGGTGCACATGCAAGTATACATGCACCTGTTTCTACTCTTAGTTACCTTAACACAGCCCATGTATTTACTTGTTCCACTATGACTCCCAACAGAAATCCCGATTGCCTTGCTTTCCAGGCTGCTGCTCATTGCATTTCAATAGAAGCAGTGCAAGAATCATGTCCACCTTGGATGAAATTGTTTTGATAGACTATATGCAACATAAGAAAAGAGTCACTGGAAATGGCTGTGCTGCTGTTACAAAAAATTACAAACGACCCATAGAAGAACAGAGAAGAAAGACATTGACATGTACATGCATCTTGGCGTCTCCGTAGCCAGGTGGGCAGGAGCAGTAGTGCGTAGCACACGCTTCTTGATTAGACCGGGGTTCGAGCCCGTAACCACCACATATCCCGGAGCAATATGTCCTTAGTTGCTAATGCTCCTAAAAACCAAATAACAAACAAACAAACAGACATGCATCTTGCTTCTTCATGATAATACACCTGTACACAAATCCCATTAAATAATTGCTGCTATGAGAGATAGTAGATTTCAGAAGTTAAGCCACCTGGCTCCCCAGTGATTATTTCCTCTTCAGAAATCTGAAGAAATATTATGTGGGCATCGATTTTCAAGTGAGGACAATCTTAAGGTAGCTAGATAGCTTTTTCAGAGAGCAGAAGAGAGAATTTTTTCTGGGTAATTCTTTATTCTCAAAATGCAGGACAAACTCCAGTGGATATATATTTTGAGAAAAAAAATTAAACTAGGTTGTTTATATGGATAATGGGATGGTTGAGTGGGTGAAGATAGAGAGTGGTAATTAATGGACTAATGTTATTAGTGGAGTCCCCCCCCCCCCCAGTTTGGTGTTGAGCCTATTGTTGTTTTCTGTATTTATCAATGATATTGATGAAGGCATATCACACTTAATGTTCATATTTGCAGATGATACAAACGTTGGCAGTTTGGTTAATGACAGGAATGATGATATGCTATTGCAACAGGATCTAGAAAGGTTAGGCAGATGGGCTGAGAAATGGCAATTGAAGTTTAACATTGATGCATCCAAATTTCTTCATATGGGTAGCAGTAACCCCAGAGTAACATACCAACTGTGTGGTATTACACACAGGGTAGTGGAAGATGAAAAAGACCTACAGGGGGATAATTGTGCAGACAGGTTGCCAAGGACAGCTCATGGGATTTTATCAATGATATACAGGAATTTTTCTGGTAGGGGTAAGGTGCTTATCCCATTGTATAGAACAGTGGTCAGGAGTACTGCATCCAAGTCTGGAAGCCTCATTTTAGGAAGGATATGGAGATGCTGAAACAAGTACAGAGAAGAGCAACGAGATTGGTGAGGGTAACAAAGGGTTGCTCTTACCAAGAAAGGCTTCAGTTCTGCAAATTACTGCACCTGGAGATTAGGCACCTGCGAGGTGATCTGATTGGGGTGTTTTTTGAATGGATTGAGTAAGCTCAATGCTAATGGGATTCTCTCTCTCTCTTCCTCAGACTTCATGAGGGAGCATAAATTCAAATTTAGAAAGGACAGTTGCAGAATAGATGTATAGAATTTTGTCTTTAGCTAGTGGGGTTGATTGTTGAAACAAACTTACATCTGTTGTTGTGGAAGTTGATAGCTTAAATAAATTCAAGGAAGACCTAGACAAACTATTGGAGGGAGTGAAATGGGAAGTGTTGGTTGTTTTTTTTTGTCCAATGCTGTATAAGTGTATAAGCTTGCTTTCTTGCATCATTTGTCACTACTGCATTAGTAGTGGCAAATGATAGCATTAGCTGATGCTAAAGAATGAGCAATGTGAAGCTGATGAATAACTGATGTAAGGATATGGAAACATTCCATCTATATTCTGTAACACTTTGGACATGAGGCCCTGTCTAGTTATTCTAATTGTCAGATGTCACGTAACCTTACCCTAAGTGGAAGGTGTTTGGTGTGAAATAAAACATTTTTGTAAATATACAAAAATGTTCAGTTTCCAGAAGTTTCATAAATTGCAACTTCTGGAAATTAAGATATCTTCAGAGAGAACCTGATTGATGTGTTTAAGGCCTTAAATGGATTGAGTAAAGGAAATGCCAATGGCATCCTTACTTCTAGGATAACACGCATTAAAAAAAAAAAAAAAAAAAAAAAAAGGTAAGCTGTGGCCATTATCAATCCACTGCAGGATGGAAGCCCTTCTCAACGATTCATGTTGAGTGAAATGTACCATAATCTGCCGTGCTGGTCCAGTGTGGGTTGCCTGATTAACCACATTTGGCAGTCAGGGGCATAAACCCCAGTCTACTCAAAGAGCATGTGCTACTGCATTCCTGCTCCTGACCACTTGGCTACGGAGGCCTACACATATAATGGGGCATAAATTTAAATTGTAAAATTAAGCCTTCAGGAGAGGTATTAAAATTTGCTTTCAGCCAGAGAGTAATTGATTGTTAGTACAAACTTTCGTCTCTGGTTGTGGAAATTGGTAGTTTGATTAAATTTAAAGGCTGATTTTTTTTTTTTTTTTTTTTTTTTTTTTTACGTGAACCCCAAACACGAGAGGTATTAGAACCTATAGTACTTAGTACCGTGCTTGGGTTGGAGGTTGAGAAGACGAAAGAAGATATTTGTTGACATTGGACTTGAACTTCTGTAGATTATAATTTTCAGAAAATACGTATTAAGGAAAGTTATTCCAGAAAACGGCAGTTGAATGAATAAATGAGGAAGATGAAAAGTGGGTTCTGTGGGTTTGAAGTTGTACAGTAAATGGATGTTGGCTGGTGGCGGCACGTGTTCGGACTGTTTTGAAAGAGAGAGCGGGAATTATAGAAGCCAATTCAGAAGAACACTGCCCATGGAAGTATCTGTAGAAGAGGCATGCAGCAGAAACAGTGCATCTATGAGAAAGCGAGTGGAGAGACTCTGTTAGAGATGAATCATTAATTAACCTAACTGCCCTCTTCTGAATGGAATCAAGAAGCCTGAGAGAGGTTTTGGGGGCACCACCCCAGATGTGGGAACAATATTCCATGGCAGGGCAGATTTGCGATTTATACAGAGTGAGCAGCTGTTTGGAAGAAAAGTAACGCCGAGAGCGAAAGAGAAAACCAAGTTTTTTAGATGCAGAGGAAGCAATATATGTAAAGGACCTCTCACTTCGACTTTGTACTTAGAAGGGTTGTTTGTGAGAAAAAGATCAAGCGTATTGGCTGTATGATTAGGATTGTCCGGTATTCTTGTAGGTAAATGAACAATCTGTGCTAGGTCATTAGTAATTGTAAAAGCCTCAGCATCTCGACCTGCTGGGTCGGTGTGACTGGAAAACGGAAGCCAGCTGGAGTTGTGAACATTAAAATCACCAAGGAAAATTACCTCACTGTTAGGAAAGTTGGACTGAAGAAAGTCAAGTTGCAAAGAGAGGAAGTGAAAGAGCTCCAAGTGATTAGTGGAGTTGGGAGAACGGTAGAGACAACAGATGAATTTGACACAATGAGGTAGAGAGATTTTAAGCCAGAGAAGATCAAAGATAGGAGATTCCAAATTGCCAAGTCTCTGACAGGGAATATCAGAACGGACATATGCACATGTACCACCTTTGAGGCGAAAGGAATCATACAACGAATAATTTGGGCATCTGAGATGAGCAGTAGTTGAATCAACCGATAACTGAGATTCTGTCAGAAAAAGTACATGTGGTTTGGCAGATTGCAAATGGAAATGGACATCGTTGAGATTAGAATTGAGACCACGTATATTTGTGAAATGAATTAGGAAGTGCTTGGGAGGTTTAGATCTTTTCGCAGATAAGCTTGCTCTATTACTTTGACAATTCATGGTGTATTCAATAGTAAGAAAAAGTGGGTGGGATATGCTGTATGAAGTAATGAAATTTTTGGATATGCCGTACACATGGTAAGAATATACCCAGATCCTTGACATAACGTGGCCTTGACAATGCTCCCCGCATACGCACTACTCGGACTCCCTCCAGTCACTATCTGGCAGAGTAGAGGTAGCAAGATTATACACTAGCTGATCCGGAAGCCTCCTAGAGAGTTATCAATTGGTTCGGTCCGGTGTACTAACTAGCGGCCGGCCTGCGAACACTGTTTTAGAGCTGTACCCTCGAAATGTAAGGAATATTGGATCTAGCCGCGACGTTCATCATAACCTCAAAAGTCATCAATCATACTGCATGATGGAAGAGATAGGGAAGGGTTGACCGGAACTAAGCTCTAGAGACTAAACATGGGTACCACCACTTCAAGTCTCCAATAAGCAAAGTGGTGGTATTTCACCGGTTGATGAGATTCATCTATGACTTAGTACTGCCTGGTAACATAGAGGGGCGGCGTTCCTCCATGTGGTGTGGGCACCACACCTCGACCCCTGCTTACGTTGGTTCACACCTGGGTGGTCATCCACCATGTCCTTGTGCATGGAGGTTATACCCAGGATTACTAACAGTTCCACCATTGTGAAGGTGCAAGCAGAGGATTTGGCTGTCACAGACCGTCTGGACTTCGCCGAAATTGGGTCCACTTGACTTGAGTGTCACCCAAATATCAGTTCCTTCAGCGTTTTAGACTCCCTGGTAGCAAGTACAGCTTGTCTGGCATATCTGAGAGAATGGCTGTGACAACCTCAAGGACCGATTATACAGATTATTAGAATGAATAGACAAATGAAGTCTTTTTTTTTTTTGGCTGATTCTATATAAGCCGTGGTGTGCTGGAGCTGGCTCACTCGAGCTGATTGTTAAGTTTTCAAAAATTTTGCAAGCTGGTTGTTAAACTGACAATGGCTGTAAACTGTAGAGCAACACGCACATCGATCCACAATGACTAATGGCATTTGGGTGATAAGCTTGTATGTGGTGACATGGAAAATCCAGCTGAGGCACACTTATTTCTGCACCCTTTGTGCTTCCCTACGTGACAACCTGTGTAGGGATTATCTCCGCTAGCAATTTTACAGGAATATTATTTCCAACAAACATCCACTTAATCCACTTTTGTCTGGGCTGCTGCTTCTTAAGGTAATGACATTCCTATGCGCAATGTCTGTTAAAGATTTCATGTTTCTAGAATTATTGTGATATATCGTCACATATTGGATTTAATGGCCATAAATTTATTGGGAAAAGAGTTAGCAGATTGGGATGCAACTCCATTTGTCAAATCTATGGTTGAATCTCAACTATAGATTGTCTACGGATACAATGGCTACGATAAAAGTCAACGAAAACATTTTGTGAGAATCTATTGGCTGTATGGAAATTACAATAAAAAATGAATATTTTATTAGTTTCAAATTTTCATATTCCAAATTGTTATAATTCAGTAAAATGTATAATTAATATATACACATATATTATCTTATTTTTATTTATTTATTTTTTTTAGTGAACCGGTTGATAAAAATTTACCAGCACACCACTGTATATAAGTGTACTACTTTGCATAATTTTGCCACTACTAATACATGGTGATTTTTCTTGATTAATTTAACAGTAGGTTTAACAAGTTTAGGTTGTGGTGCATTCCTTACATTATGTATTATTTCACATGATAGGAGGTGTGATCAAAAAGTTTGGGATGCATTCCCAATGCTGTAAACTCATACCTCAAAGCTGATGATCTGACTGTTTTTACAGTTCACAGAATCTGAACTTCATTCAAATGCAACAGCAGATACACTTTAACAGTATTGAGCTATGGATGATGCAGATTGGGTACTGACTATCTATCTCATCAGAAATTGTGTCATTCACTTTTGTAACAAACAAAAGATGCATTCTGACCCAGAGCTACACTTAACAAATCATCTTATCTCAGTTGTGAATTGCATTCGCCTCCTTGGCCAGATTTTTAATAGTAAGTTGAATTTCTTAGAATATGTCAAATGTCTGCAGATTACTTGTCTGCGAAAAAAAAATGAATGTACTCAAGAGTTTTCTTCTATATCATGGGTTGCAGACCACTACATCTTACTTCACTTATATCTCGCCTTGATTATGATACCCCAGTGTGTGACTGCTAGTGAATAGGGGCTAGCACAGCTTGCCCCTATTCAATATTCTGCTTTCAGGATTGCTATAGGCACTTATAGAACATTGCCAGTAAAAAGTCAATATTGAGGGCCATGAAGTTCCACTCAGTCTCAGGAGAAAGATGTTACTTCTGAATTATGCAGCTAAAATTAGAAGCATGCTTATCCACCCAGTTTGGTTGATACTTAGTGATATACCTATTGGTATCAAATTGTAGGCACTGTCACAAACTTGGAATGTACACCTTGAAGAAGTCCTCCAAGATCCAAACAGTTCATTTGCCCCGTGGTCGTATATTAAACCATCCTGTGACAATTAATTCCTAAACTGGGGAAAACATTCCCTTGCAAATATCAACATACAACTCCATTCTGCTCACACACAAAATTATCTGCATTTTATGAAAATATATATACTGATTGAGACTATAAAGCATTTAGGGCGTAAGCCTCAAGCTATGGAAAAGTCTAGACTATGTATAAGTATAGTGCGAAAGCATCAATAATACATAGCCAAATCTGAATGAACAGAATATTAGCAAAGCGGCATCGTTTTAAGTTATATCTCATATTGTGAATACCTTCACAACGAGTTGCCATGATATTGCACTACTTTGAATAAGTAACGCTTCACCTGAGGAGAAGACTAATGTTACTTATTCTCAGATGGATACCAGCACCCAGACGGCACCGTTTCAGGGCTATTTGGCCCTTCTTCGGTGGGTGGGTAGATACCCGAGTGATGCAATGATGGCAAAACAGTTATGAAGTATAACTCCACAATATGAGATATTCTCATAATATTCTGTTCATTCAGATTTGGCTATGTATTATTGATGCTTTTGCACTATACTTATACATAGTCTAGACTTTTCCATAGCTTGAGGCTTATGCCCTAAATGCTTTATAGTCTAAATACATCATACACCATCAGGCATCTCTCATATTGTGGAGTTATACTTCATAACTGTTTTGCCATCATTGCCTCACTCGGGTACCTACCCACCCACCGAAGAAGGGCCAAATAGCCCTGAAATGGTGCCGTCTGGGTGGTGGTGGTATCCATCTGAGAATAAGTAACATTAGTCTTCTCCTCAGGTGAAGCGTTACTTATTCGAAGTAGTGCATTATAATGGCAACTCGTTGTGAAGGTATTCACAATATGAGATATAACTTAAAACGATGCCGCTTTGCTAATATTCTGTTCATTCAGATTTGGCTATGTATTATTGATGCTTTCGCACTATACTTATACATATACTGATTGATTAAAGTCTGATAGTGGAGTAGGTGCTGCATCCAATTTCCCTTTTAGCCACCATCTTTGTATCATTTCACACTGATTGTAACAGCTATACAGCTGAATTATGCAACATAAAGCTTTTCCTAGAAAATATTCACTCTCTGTCCAACAAAAAAGTGTAATGTATATGGATTCACAAAGTACACTTTTAGCCTTACAAAACACCTCCTCACCAGCACATCCTTTAATAAAATCCTTAAGAATTAAGCTGTACATATTCAGAAATGCCAGCAAATAGTCATCTTTTCTGAATCCCAGACCATACTGGGATATCAGGAAACGAATGTGTGAACTATGCTGCCAAATTTTCATCCAATCCAGCCTCATCATGTTATTGCATTCCATATGTTGACTACAGATCTAATATATGAAGGATATGTAAGGAACAGTGGACACTTCTATGGCAAGCTCAAACGGATAATAGGCTCTTTCAAATAAAATCAGAACCACACAGTCTTCTATCTTCTGTGCAAACAGAAAGAAGGAAGTACAGCCAAGCAATCTGGCAATTATTAAAAGCAGATTATCAGAGTTCATGAGTGGGCTGAAATTTATGAGTACACCCTCCAGACTGCTTCAGTCTTAGGGTGTTTATCCCCCCTCCCCACTGTTTTAACCCGATACAAAGACGACTTCTACAGACGGTGCGTGTTATCGGTAGTTGCAGTAGAAGTCATTTTCCTATCGGGTTAAAACAGTGGGAAGGGGGATAAACACCCTAAGACTGAAGCAGTCTGGAGGGTGTACTCATAAGTAAATTTCAGCCCACTCATGAACTCTGATAATCTGCTTTTAATAATAAGAAAAGACTAATCAATACATTTTTATCGACTTCTACTGCCACTACCGAGAATGCAGGGAGAAGCTGCAGGACTGGTAAAAGTTTCCTGTGGTTCTCATGTTGGCTTTCTTTACCTTAGCCCACTCTTCTTTTACAGAATTTGCTGGGTGTCTTGGGATTTCTTCATCATGAACTAAGGTTTTTCCACATTTTTGAATTGTTTATACCAATGCGCAACAATAGTAACCTGAGCAGTCTTTTCTATAAACAATGACCATTTCTTAATGTATTGTTTTGGGTGTTTTCCTTTGCAGAAAGAGGAACTATATTCTACTCTGTCTGTAGTTATACCCGTCACTTCATTCAGTGCTGCAAAAAAAAAAAAAAAATTGTCAGATTGAACCCAAAATTTGTTTGGTTGCTATAGGGATTTCAAGCATAAAACAAACAAACAAACAAACAAAAAAAAAAAATAATAATTTTTCTATCAGATATACTTCTGGGTGAATACAAATGTTTTTTGAACACCCCTTCACGATAGTCCTTGTGCCATGGAATATTTACAGTAACAATAAATGGGGAAAAAGGTTTTTCCTACTTAAGGTAAGAATTTCCCAAAATAGGCTTTAAATCAGCTGTATTCTGTTTGTTAAAGGAAATAATTACAGATCATATTTGGGGATCATAATAATTGCAGATCAATTTCCAACATATAATTTTCATTATATGTTGGAAATCTAGTAGATCAGTGATACTGTCAAGGTTTAACATGTTGTAATTTGGTTTTAAATTAAGTATTTATTATTTGGTATTTGAATGTGTGTAAATTTTTTATTTTTTTATTTTATATATTCTGCAGATGTCAGATATGGATCCTGGTTCAATGATGGGAGAAGATTTCAGCACAAGTGATGCAAACATGGGATTTCTTATGCCATCAGATGTAAGTAGGAATAGATTTTGTTGTTTAAAAAAATTTTTCTGAAGTTATTTCTTTTCAACTGTTGCAATTGTTAAATTGATTGCCTATTGTACTGAACTGAAGTTGGGTTCAGTTCTGGTAGTGCTTACAACTGAATACGGTATTAAGTCCTGAGTAGCAGTAGCCATTTATGACTATCCTTTGTCTCCTTGTGGTTTATCCATCGCAGTAACTTGCCCCTAATGTCACATTGCTTCAGTTTATATAATAATCATTCATGTGGAACAGTATCAAAAACTTTACTGAAATCTAAGTATACGATGTTAAAATTCTTTCCATTCAGCTCCTTTGTGGCGGACATAGGGCCGAGCAGTTCTAAAGCAATATAAACTCTTGTGACAAAGTGCCTTTTTTTCTGAGTTAGCGTTTTCTATTTAACCTTTTATTTCATATAAAGCACCTCAAAGTTAAATAAACAGAAGTTCAGAAAGGAAAGGCATTTTTCTTTTGTTTGCTAACAACTAATATCACTAACTAACCTAGCTGCTTGATCACTAGGTGGCACTACCTCCTGCCTCCTCATGTCAGGTAAAAACTTGGGAGGAGAAGTGCTCACTCCCAGGGAAAAATGGAGCAGTGACATTAGTTACTAACTTTGACTCCTCTGGTCCTACTGAAATGGCCCAAATAAACCATAAGAATGAAGAAGACAACAGTAACAGTACAATAAAAAGACAAAGAAACTGATGCTATAATGCACTCAGCACTGACATTTACAATCATCCATTCTACCAGTGAACAAACTACAGGAAAACTCATTTATTTATACAATAGAAGGGGCTAGGTGAAACACTGAAACCTGTCAAATGATTCTGGATGGGTGATATCTTAGTCAAAACTGTTAATACAAAATGCCCTGAAGAATTTATTGAAGTGGCTACCTTTGGATGGCTACCGGTTAAAACAATCTCCCAATTCAGAACTCATCCAGAGGAGTAATTTTGGACTGCAACGTCCTCAATATCACAGAGAAAGAAATGAGAAGGATGTAAAGAACAAAGAGTGGCAAGGGTTGAAAGAATTTCTGTCTGAAAGGATGACAGTGTCATCCAAACTAGAAATGTTATTTTGACTTAAAGATGCCTTGACGTCCAGCATTTGTTGAAGCTGAATATTTAGTATGCCGTGTTAGACAATATGTATCCCAAATCCACTGTGCTGCCAGAAGTTACGGTCATTCTCAGTTGGCTTGCAGGGGAGCATCAACGTGGCTCTAAAAAGCGTAACAACCAAGGCTGCATGTTTCTACAGGCATGATGTCAAAACTGCATAGGCAAACATCTGGCCTATTCCCAAATGTATGATATCTGGAAGAATGAAGAAGTGACGGAGGTATAAAGTTGAACATGATGTAACAGATCCAGAATCCAGAAAAGTAGTCTTACCAGCTATCATAGGAAGGCAGCCCTGTACTAAAGTAATTCTCAAATGTCAATTGAACAAACTGACATAATTCTGCCAAGTGAGTCTTTCTCTCAAAAGCACAAGAAAGACCTATTAAGGCAGTGTTAGGTGGGTCAGAAAACTGCTAGCTTGCGATGGGGCTACACAAACACTATTAGATTAAGAATAGCTGCACACAGAGGTTTAAGTGATTCTTGCATTAAATAAATTTGATGAATTTGAAGTGCTGGTCAAGTCATCAAATGCAGACATTGTGAGGATATCAGAGATATGGTGCCACTCAGATATAAGAGATGCAAAATTTGAATATGGGAATACAATACAGAAAGGATATGTATAGTAGAGGTCAAGTGGCACTGGGAGCTTCCCCAACTCTACATTTATAGCTTTTGAGATGCAATATAAACACTGTAAAGGCTAGGTGAGTGCAATTTATTATATGGTTTGTTTAGTGTATTGCAGGGATGTTTATCCTGCCTCTTAGTTGCTGGGAACCAGGGTCTTGATGTCACCCATCCAGTACTGCTGGGAGGTGGGCCAGATCAGTAGATGTGAAGTAAGTCTCAGGTGGGGTGAACTCTGGATCACAGCAGGCTTGCCGGGGTGTGCCCATTAGATGGGGGGGGGAAGCTTTCATTGGAAACGAGTTTGTTTGTTTGTTTTATTTTTAGGAGCATTAGCAACTAAGGCCATATTGCTCCGGGATATGCGGTGGTCATTCCCTGACCTTTCCGCATCCTCCGTATTTGGTGGTGATGGGCTCGAACCCCGGTCTAATCAAGAAGCGTGTGCTACGCACTGCTGCTCCTTCCCACCTGGCTACGGAGGAGCCTGGAAACAAGTGCGAAAGGTGACAGGTTGAGCTTGGGACAAAAGGTGAAGAGAAAGAAGTGGATGTTAAGGAAGGTTTTTTGCCAGGAAATGGAAAATTAGGGGATAGAGGGAGCACCTCTGTGAAGGTAACCCACCCTTCATGGGGGGGACTGATAAGAACATCAAAAGGTATTTAGGGTGGCAGGGTCCACCAGCAAAAGTTTAAGAGGGGAGATGAGTCATGGGACTAGGGTGCATATGTGGGGATTTGGATCGCTTTATATTTTATATATATTCAAGGGTGCGGTGCACATGCATTCTTCAACATGTAAGGAACATTCTCTTTCTTTCAATCTTCCACTTCTTTCATTACAGTAACCTGAATATGGGACAGCATACGCACGCACGCGCGCACACACGCACACGGGGGGGGGGGGGTTCCAACCCTTGCAGGACCAGATATATATAAATTTCACACACATATGATTGTCCAACATTCTCTCCTTACAATCACACACATTTACTCGTTTACTCATACCAAGTGTGCACACCCACACATTCAGACAGCTCCAAACACAAATATTAGAAGGTAAACAGATAGAACAGTATTTTTATATGCTGCAAGAATTTGTTTACACTCTCATGTATATACAACACTCAGTCACAACCATGCGTTCACATATTCTTTCAGCACTACACACACACACACACACACACACACATGATCACATGACCTTGCACACATAACTGTTTATCCAGTTGTGTGAGCACACACACACAAAGGGAAGGTACAGGGGAGGATTGGTACAATATTTTGTCTCGGGTTCTGTCTGTGTGTTTAAAATATTGTTTTTGCATATTTGGTTAGGGCTACATAGTACATTTGTGTTGTCATAGGTTGGACACGTGTACAGCAAATGCTGCCAGTCTTTAGGAAGGAGCACCATAGATACAGTGTGGGTAATTAAACTGGCCAGGCTGGTGGGACTTGGTCTTAAAGGACCCATGTCCAGTTATGAAAGTCATGAGCAGTCCTGAGGAGGACCACGGGGGTGGTTTTTGAGAAACCAAAGCTACATTTGGTAGGAATCTCCTGTTCACCTATCCCTTGGTGAACTGTCCCCAGTCTGCCTGCCATTGCTGAGTTAACAGAGTGGAAATTCTTTTTCTTTCCCTAGTCATATCAGTGGCTGACTCTAGTGTGATACTCAGGTATTGGGTCAGTATGCCTTTTCTCAGCCTGTAGTATAGTCCTTGGCATATTATTTCCAAATCCAAGGGGAGAGTACCTGCCAAGATTTTCAAGGCAGGGGGTACTCACTGTGTAGCAAGCTCTGGTTATAGTTAATAGAATGGTTCTTTGAATGCTTTTTAATTTCCTCTTGTTTATAACTATTCAATGTCCTGTGGAACCAGATACAGTCAGTCCTCGTATAGCACGATAGTTGTGTTCCTAGAAACCCTCGTGCAATGTAAATAACAGGCCTTATGGGAAAAATAGGGTTAGGTGCCGACCACCCAAGATTGAACATACATTTGTAATCAAAACATTACCAAACACAATAAATAATCGTAATAAAATACTTACGTATTTTATTATCACTATTACGTAATAAAATATTGCTTTTGCTTCTATCGTAAGCAAACTTGTTCTTTGTTTGATTTTCTATCCAAACAGATGACAGCCGTTAGTTGTCATCTGTTTTTGTCAACTTTCATAGCAGGAACAACTTGAGTTGTTCCTGCTATGAAAGTTGTTTTTATTTTTTCTGCATTCTTTCTAATTCTCGGCGTTGCCTCATTTAGGACTCTAGCACGTGCAATATCACATGGTCTTTCATTTCGCTCAAAGTGTTTCACAATTTCATATTTTTTTCCGGTAGAAGACAATGGAGGCTGGTGTGATTTTGGCAATAAACACTAGTATGAGGCCGCCTCCATGGCCAGGTGAGCAGGAGCAGCAGTGCGTAGCACACGCTTCTTGATTAGACCGGGGTTCGAACCCGTGACCACGAAATACAGAGGATGCGGAAAGGTCAGGGAATGACCACCGCATATCCACGGAGCAATATGGCCTTAGTTGCTAATGCTCCTAAAAACCAAATGACAACAACAACTAGTATGAGGCCGCTACAAATTTTCCTGGGTAAGAATTTTTGACTCAGTCCACCTCTGTTTATCATTATTGCTTTTCTTTTTCTCTCTGAATCTGATCTGTAGTGTCTTCACCAGGATGCTTCCTTTTCACACCTTTTAAGTATTTTACTCAATTTTAGGGAATAAAGCACAATTACAAAACGAAGAGGCACACTTGATACACATAAACAAAGCTGTGTGCGTGTAGCAACTGAATAAACAACACCGTAAAGGCAGAGTCTTTTTTTTTTTTTTTTTTTTTTTGGCTCACCTCACTAGCTCACATTTTACTAAAGCACATTTCTGGGGGTTACTACCATAAAACAATAAAAACAATTTCCAGTTGCATTCCTGCTAGTGGAATCTGTTATAAACAGGTAGTAAACTCTATCTAATTGCATTTGCGATAATACCGATAGCTGGAATTGTGTGGGTTTTTACGTTATTATGGTGGAATGTGTTTCCCCTTCACTGATATAAAAAACATAAATACATTTTTAGAATCTTCTCATTCCTATCGTGTTGCGTTCAGTTGGGGTGATTCTGCATTCGACTGCCATTTCTTGCAAACACAAAGGTGAATCGTGCATAAGCGAATTCGGTTTGTGTTATGCATGATATCGTTCCCCTATTTATAAATCGTGTATGATCGAATTCATGTAGTGTAAACATGTGTTATACGAGAACTGACTGGTATCGGCTTCTTAGGAAATGACAAGGGTGAAGACTGCTTTTTTATAATAAGCTTAATGTTTTCTTATTAAGACTCCATTTAGCGTGGCTGGTCCTGGAGATTAGGCTAGAATAGTTACTAACGTTATTTGTAATGTGTTTGTACCAAGACAGATTAGAAGTCAAGGTAATCCCTTAAAGAGATATATCATCTTGCCTAGAAATCAGAGTGTCACCAAAGATAAGCATAGGAGCAGAAGAATCCTTTTTGTGAGATATAAGACAAAACTGAGTTTTAGAAGGATTTAAATCAACTAAGTGTCTTTGCCCCACTGGAGAATTACCTGGAAATCGGCATTTAAGGAACTGGTAGTGGATATTCAAGAAGTTGAAGCAGATTGAGCAGGGCAAGGTTTCTCAAAATGGAAAGTCGAATGCAATGTGCTATCATCGGCAAAACTATGGATAGGATTTTCAGTCAATGGAAGAAGGTCATTAATATACAAGAGGAAAAGAGTGGGGGAAAGAACTGAACATTGGGCAACACCAGCATTAGTGGAGAAGTTAGAAGACAGCGTGCCATCTACCATCACCCTCAGCGAGCCATCTACCATCACCCTCAGCGAGCGATCAGAGAGAAAACTGGATAACCAGTTACAAAAAACAGTTGCCAAACCATAAGATGGAAGCTTGCTTAGAAGACCTTTAGGCACCTCCGTAGCCAGGTGGGCAGGAGCAGCAGTGCGTAGCACATGCTTCTTGATTAGACCGGGATTCGAGCCCGTGCCCACCAAATACGGAGGATGCGCAAAGGTCAGGGAATGGCCACCGCATATCCCTGGAGCAATATGGCCTTAGTTGCTAATGCTCCTAAAAACCAAATAACAAACAAACAGAAGACCTTTATGTCAAACAGGATCGAAAGCCTTTGAGATGTCAAGAGCAACTGCTTGTGTTTCACCGAACTTTTCCATTGAAGTTGTCCATAAATGGATAACATAAGCCAGAATATCACCAGTGGATCGCCACTGACGGAATTCATACTGGCGATCGTTGATCAGACGGAAGGTTTCTAGGTGGTTTAAGAGTTGGCGGTTAATTGATTTCTCCATTACTTTAGAAAGAGTAAAAATAATTGCAATGGGACGATAATTTGATGGGAGGGATTTGTCACCCATTTTATGAACTGGCTGGATATGAGCAAATTTCAAGCAGAAGGAAAAACACCTTTGGAATAAGAAAGTGAAAAAAGGCAACAAAGGACAGGAGTAAGTTCAGGAGCACAGGTTTTGAGAACAAGTGGAGAAATACCATCAAGACGTGGAGCTTTCTTAGCATCAAGATTTGTCAAAATCCTTCTGACATCCTTTTGACGGAAGACCACAGGAGGCATTGAATGGAGTGTGTTGGGAATGGTGGGAGGCGTTTTACCAAGATCATTAATACACGAGTTGGAAGAAAAATGGGATGCTAGCAGGTCAGCTTTATTCTTGGCTGAAGCGACAAACAGAACCATCAGGTTTTGACAGAGATGGGCAAAAGTTAGGGCCAAAGCTTTGGCAAGAGACCAGAATGCTTGGATAACATTAGGGAAAGAAGCAGGTTTTCTACTCTTAGCCTGTTCAAAATCTAGTTTGGACTGATAATAACTGCTTTAAAATTGTTGCAAGCTTTAGTGTAGGCAGAAAATGAAACTAAAGAATTGGAAACAAGCCAATTACGATATGTAACATTCTTCTCTTGTGAACAGCCTTAACACATTTATTGGAAAACCAAGGTTTAGATAAAGGACGAGATTTTAAAGTGGAGTGTGCGATAAAGGATTGCATTCCTACAAGAATAATTTCACTGACACAATTGAGCAAACGTTGACATCAGAAGTTTTGAAATAGTAATCCAAACTAGGAAAAGAAATCTCGCAGGTCATCCCATTTTGCATTCTTATAATGCCAAACAACATGAGGTTGGGAATGGCCATGAGATAAAGGCTCTATTGGAGAAGAGACAATCACTAAGGTGTGATCTGAGGTGCCTAAAGGACCACTCACTTCGACCGTGTACTTAGAAGGGTTGTTTATGAGAAAAAGGTTAGGATTGTTCGGTATTCTTGTGGGTAAATGAACAATGTGTGCAAGGTTATTATTAATTGCAATAGCTTCAGCATCTCGACCAACTGGTTGAGTGTGATTAGAAAACGGAAGCCAGCTGGAGTTGTGAACATTAAAATCACCAAGGAAAATTACTTCACTGTTAGGAAAGTTGGACTCGAGGAAGTCAGAGCTCCAAGTGATTAGTGTAGTTGGGTAAACGGTAGAGACAACAGTTGAATTTGACATAATGAGGTAGAGAGATTTTAAGCCAGAGAAGATCGAAAAGAGGAGATTCCAAATTTCCAAGTCTCTGTCAGGGAATATCGGGACGGCATGCTGTATAAAGTAATGAAATTTTTGGATATGGCATATACATGGTAAGAATATATCCAGATCCTTGACTTAACGTGGCCTCGTCAATGCTCCCTGCATCCACACTACTTGAACTCCCTCCAGTCACTATCTGGCAGAGTAGATAGAGGTAGCAAGATTATACACTAGCTGATCCAGAAGCCTTCTGAAGAGTTGCCAATAGGTTCGGTCCAGTGTACTAACTAGCAGCTGGCCTGAGAACACTGTTTTAGAGCTGTACCCTCGAAATGTAAGGAAGATTGGATCTCGCCATGATATCCATCATAAACTCAAAAGTCATCAGTCATACTGCATGGTGGAAGAGATGGGGAAGGGTTGACTGGAACTTAGCTCTGGAGACTAAATATGGGTTCCACCACTTCAAGCCTTCAATAAGCAAAGTGGTGGAACAACTAATTAATTACAGGTTAATTACAGACAACTGGTCTGTAATTAACGAGTAATTACCGACCAGCTAGTTTAACTTCTGTTCCGGTTAAAATAATGGAGTCACTGGTTAAAGATGCATTGCAGGATCATCTAGACAAGACTGCAGCAATAATTCAGACACAGCATGGGTTTGTTAAGGGAAAGTCTTGTCTGACAAATTTGATAGGATATTATGATGTGGTTACAAAGGAACTGGATGCAAAGAATAATTTTGATATCATATATTTGGATTTCAGGAAAGCTTTTGACACTGTTGCGCATAGAAGACTATTGTACAAATTGGAGTTGAGGTGTGTGAGGATGCCACACCTGAACCCCTGCTTACGTTGGTTCACACATGTGTAGTCACCCACAGTGTGCTTGTGCATGGGGGTCATACCCAGGATTACTACAGTACCACCATCATGAAGGTGCAAGCAGAGGATTTGGCTGTTGGAGGCTGTCTGGACTTTGCCGAAATTGGTCCACTTGACTTGAGTGTCACCCGAATATCAGTTCCATCAGCGTTTTATAATCCTACAGCTTGTCTGGCATATCTGAGAGAATGTCTCTGATGTCAAAGACCAAACATGTAAGCTCTTGATGTAGTATCTTCCCCATAAACTTGATGTGAAAACTCAACTTTCAGTTGGTGTTTTCTTTAGTTTTGTTAAAAATTAGAGGTTGATTTGTTGTTCAGTACTTTTGTTTGTCCGTTTTTCAGCAAACTTCAAAAACACACAGTAATTAAAACCTGTCTCGCTGCAAAGCGAATGTGCATGTTGGAACGTAACTTGGCAGACAACTAGGGAAAGATTCAAGGTCAACTCTTGTGCCTTTGTGTCACAATTGGTGCTTGGTGTGTAGTGGCTGCATGTGCAGTCTCGTTATTTAATAGCCACACCTTGTATAATCATCTTATGCAATTTGCTTCTTTGCCACTAAACTCAAATAAGCTCATTTGACATCAATTTGTCTAAAATTTGAACAGCATCTTTTAGTTGGTATAAAAATTTATTAGTCCCTTTCAATACTTCCATGGACACTTCTGATTTGGCATTTGCGTTTTTTAACAACTTCATGTGGTATCATTGAAAAGAATTTAAAAGTCTGATCCCTTTATTGCTTTTGCAAAAATAAAATCCATTTCCTTTACTCTTGACAGTAATTACTTTTTTGGATAAACTCCATGTCAATACACTATAATCACTGCTGCATAGTGGATTACTTTGTTTCTTTATATGTGATGAATCACTGTTGATAATCAGATTGTATAACTCCTCTTCTGTCATGTCTGTGCTTCCTGTGCACATTGTTCTTACTATAATCAAATTCTGCATCTGCGCTATTAGAGTGACACCATGTTTCTGATATTTCTGTAATGTCAGCTTTTGATGACTTAAGATAGGAATTTTTAGTTTTCTCTGCAGAACCTTTTTGCAAATCTAACACAGGTACCCCTCGAAAATAACATTTCCGTGTTCTGTTAGTCAATGATTAAAAATCCGAATTTTTTTCTACCTTTCTAAATATAGCCTAGTTTTTACTGCAATAGTTTCTGAAGTGATTTTCTTACAAATTACATATGAGAACCTGTCTTGCGCCCTGCCACTATTTTTGCTTGAAAATCCAAAATCATGGCATGGCACCAGACACGTGGCAATGCTCTGTTTGTTTAAAGTTTCACTTTATTTGTTTTCTTCTCTCACTGGGTCAATCTATTACATTTACCCTAGTGTTTTTGAAAGATTTATTTTCACAGCATAAAGATAATAATAGAAAACCCAGTGTTCTCTCAAAATGGTCACTCTGTGAGAAGCAACATATGTAATTTCAAATTTTGCATGGCACGAAGGGCACCAAATTTGAAATAGGCCTGAAAATGAAGTAACTAATAGTATCGAACATGTAGAATAAGTTTTTTTTTTTAATAATACAGCTACTCCCCAAATTATATAAATTCGACTTTACATAAATTTTTGTTGGTAAGTATTTTGCCTCCCGTAGGAAATAAATGGAGGACTCAACTAGAACGGCAAAAATATGTAGATATGTAACTCCATAAGCCAAGTGCCTTAAATGAAAACAAAGTACATACAACAGTCATTGTGTTTATGTTGTAATTCTTCTATGTTTTAAATGAAATGCTAATTTTGCTCCGTACGATCGTAGTCATCCAATTGTCATGTTTTTTGGAAATCTTACAATATTTACCCTGCCATCTTAAACATTAATAAGGCCTTGGTGGAAATTACTAAAAGTTGTTCAAATGGCGTATGGAAGAAAATGTGCCCATGGCACGTAAAAGGTTTCAAAGAATTTGAAAAAGATTGTAAAGCTTTCTTGCAGAGCTACTTCAGTTGGAGGTTGATGCCAGCAATGTAGTGAAGGCGTTAATAGAGGAAGAAGAGAAGGTATTATTTAACGAAGAACTTATTGACTTGCAAGTAGCAATAATGAGAGAAGAAAATGATGATGAGACTCAAGATGAACTAAATGAGGAGCTGCGATGCTTCATCACTAGAGATGGCAGTGGCATTTCGTGAAATTACATCAGCAGTGGCGAGGTTTCAGAAGATGGATCCTGACAGTGAATGATTCTTAAAAGTTAACAGATGGGTGAATAATATGCTTGCTTGCTGCTATGCAAGCAAGCATATTGAGCAAAAAAATCTGTGAAGAAAAGAACAAAGCCACCGTCCATCATCCATTAATTTGTTCATTTGTAAGGTTGAGTGGTTGACCCCTTCTAAATCTTTATAACTCTCAACCTCCACAGCGGTGTACTTATCAGCTGAAGATGTTGATTCTGGCAATGATGCTCAAGAGGTAAAACTTGCTGAGGTTATCCCCTCTCCTTCATCCAGTGAGTGAGTCAACCAGATGTCCGCAAGCCGAGTTAAATGCTTTAGGCAAATTTGAAGTGTATTTTTATCTCTGAGGTGATTTTTTTTTTTTTTTGTATCTATTTTATGATTTCTAATCAAATTAGATAGCAAGGGATGTTTAATGATATATTCTCTTTTGAAATTAGTGAGACATCTGGTCTACTAACATTGCCGATACCGCTACCGCCAGCTGCTGTAGTTCCATCCCCCCTAGGCCTTGAGCAATGCCCAATGCCATTGTGCCATCTATCTTATGCTTATTTTATTATTTTTGTACTGACACTTTTCAACTTGCATAAAGTTCCACAGAACACAACCCTCACATAAGTCGGGGAGTTGCAGTATTTATATATATAATAAGCATAAATATATGTCCATGCATAATTTGTATTTTCACATGTTTAAATCTTTTAAATTGGAAAATGGAAGACTAAGAGATGCTTCTATTTTGTCTAATTATAATATTTTTTAAAAAATTTCTTAGCAAAATTAATTTTTTGTTATTTTTGAAAATAAATGGTGTTAAAACACAGCTTGTTTGAAAAATAATTTTTTTTAGAACTTAAAAAGTTACACAATAAGCACTGTAATCCATTAAGAAAATATGAAGTATTGGCACTGTTCAAGCAGAATTTTAAAAAAATTAAAAAGAAAGTGGCTCCCTATCAGTTGCCCCACCACTATTTTTTTCTACAGATGGGTGCATCACCACTGCTCGGTTATAAATAAAAATGAGAAACACAAGAAAAAACCTGAAATTGTCATTCTTTCATTAAAAATCTCATGAAACTCGTCTTAAATTCATCAGTTTATATAAAGTCGAACTTGGTTATAATGAACATGGAAATAACGATATCACGGATGTAACGAGCAGAAAGCCATAATGATTTTAATTTATCTGTATTCCCATACAGTCGTTCGCTGTTATAACGAGCTTACTACACAGATATACCATACAAATCTGTGGCTTATTACACAGATATACCATACAAATTATGCAAACAGTCTTAATTGCTCAGGTAGTCGAAAGAACTCAATTCTTGTAATAGAAAAATGAAAAGGGCAACTTAGCTTTTGTGACCACCCCTATTGGATTAGCAGCTGGTTTATGACCTTTTCCTTTTGGGAACAGGGCTATACAATAGTGCCTTGGCAATTGGCATTCTGCTTGTCACATTACCCTATTTACAGATTGTCTTGTATTCACCGAACCATAAATTTATTTCAGGACTTCTAAGAATTTTAAAAACCATATTCCTAAGAACTTTGTATGCAGATCACTTTACTGTCATTTTAAAGTAAAATCAGTTAGAAATAAACGCTTTTTTTCGGAAACGTGTCTGCTAACAAAAGAAAGTGTCTTGATTCGTGAAAAGGTTGAAATTATTTGTGAGTTAGAATGCGGTGCAAAAAATGTTGAAGTGTGTAAAAAGTTTTCTTTGTTCTCGTCAACAGTATCGACATTGTGGAAGAATGAACATGTTTACATGTTGGCACTGGAAGAGAACATAACTGGGGGGGAAAAAATTTTTGAAAGTGCAAGGTTACAAACGTCAATGAAGCATTGCTTCAATGGTTCACTACCCAGAGAAGTGCTGGATTTTCAATGTACGGTCCGATCTTGAAGGCTCAAGCGAAAAAATTTGCTAAACAATTTGGATGCAACTATTTTGTATGTAACAACGGTTGGCTGGATCAATTTTAAAAACCGAATACAAGCATATTAATACAAATAATATGTATACTAATATTATCTTTTTCTCTCTAATATTTCTTTTGTTTTTTGAATCTATCTTTTTATCAAGTTATTGAGAATTTAAAAAAAATAGGAGGTAGATTTAACTTATTTCTGATATAGTGAGCAAAGGTTATAATGAGGAAATTTTGTTGGTCCCTTGATGCTCATTATAATCAGGTTTGACTGTACTGTACTTCTAATGTTATATAAGCAAATAATTTCTTTTGTTTTTTGAATCTATCTTTTTATCAAGTTATTGAGAATTTAAAAAAAATAGGAGGTAGATTTAACTTATTTCTGATATAGTGAGCAAAGGTTATAATGAGGAAATTTTGTTGGTCCCTTGATGCTCATTATAATCAGGTTTGACTGTACTGTACTGTACTTCTAATGTTATATAAGCAAATAAATCTGTACTTCTTTGTGGTTTAGTAACTCTAACAGTCCATATAACTGCTATTACTATTTGGTAATAGCAAATAGTAATAGCAGTTATATTTCCCCCCCCCCCACAAGCCACTGTGTCTCAAAAGAAGTAATGCAAGAAGAGGGTTTGAAAAAGAGATTTGTGTTCACCCAGAAGTAGTTGTGATAGAAAGATGAAATTTTTTGTTTGATACCTTAATCTCTATAGCAACCATACCAATTTTGTTTCAATTTGATAATTTTTTTTTTCTTTACAGCACTAAATGAAATAAAGTGTGATAGTGGACAAGTGAAATACAGATCAGTGACTCAGTTCCACTTTCTGCAAGGGGAGACACCCAAAACAATCCACGAAGAAATGGTCACTGTTTATAGAGAAGACTTCCCAGGTTACAGTGCTGTTGTACATTTATATAAAAAATTCAACTATGGAAGAACCTCAGTGCATGATGAAGAAATCCCAGGACACCCAGCAAATTGTGTAAAAAAAAAAAAAAAAAAGAGTATTGCAAAAATTGAGGCATTAATCCTGGAAGATCGCTGAATTAGCGTCAATGAACTATGCAGAGCTCCAAATTAGTGTAGGGTCTGTGGAGAACGTCATCTACCAACGGTTGCACGTGAGTAAAGTGTCTGCTAGATGGGTTCTCAGCCTTCTGACCCTTTACCAGAAGGAGGAAAGGGTGTGATGTGCAATATTGTTGATGTGCCAGGGAGAGCAAGAGAAGTTTTTCAAGGCTAGTCACCATGGATAAAACTTGGATCCATCACTATGATGTCAAAACAATGGAAGCATGCAGAAAGAATACTCCCCCCCCAAATCAAAGGTGCAACCAAGTGCTGGCTGGCAAGGTGATGCTATCAGTTTTTTGGAATCAGCATGGTGTAATACTAACAGATTACCTTCAGAAGGGCTGTACTGTGTTGGTGAAGTATTATTCCAACCTCATAAAGCTTTATAAAAAAAAAAAAAGCTATATTCTGCTATAAAAAAAAAAAAAACTAGAAAAGCTGTTCCACGATAATGCCCTTCACTTTCTTCAGCGAGGTGTACCCACAAATGTGAATTTTAAATATTGCCACATCCTGCTTATTCCCCTGGCCTTGTGCCCTCAGATTTCTTTCCCTGAAGTCCTTTCTTTGTGGGAAAACACTGCTGTGATGATGTGATTTCTGCTGCCGAGTCATTCTTTTGAAGGAGTCAGGGGACTTCCACAAAACTGGCCTGCAGAATTGTATTGAGAGGTTGCAAAAATGTGCCATTTTGCCTAGTAACTATGTTGAAAAAGTGTAATACCCGGTGTTTGTTTCAACCATCTGGGTGAATCTTTTTTGAACCCCCCCCCCCAATTACTCATTGTATCCCTCCAAATTAGTTTTCCAAACTTCCTAACATTGTCTCGAGAGCACTGACAAATATTCTTGCAACTCTTATATTCATGTGTATCTCATCTCTATAATAAGAGTCCTCTGCTAACAAGCACAAGCCTTGCTGAGAAATTTTACCACACGAGGTTTGCATGGATTCACCAAGACTGAATTGAATGATAACATTTTCTCATCAGAAACTGCTATTAATTCTTGGAAAAATTCCCAACACACACTAGATATGTTGGTTTAAAATGGTCAGTATCTGTGAAAATGGTTGCAGTGTTACTGTGCAACATTGGGTGGGGCTTGGCAGCTGTGTGAAACCTTTGGCATTGTTACTTTTTAACTTTGAATGATCTGAAGACAAAAGAGTGATGCTGTTTAAATGCTTCGTAGACAAAATGACACTAAGAGAGGAATGATAAGGCATACCATGTGCCCCTTCTCACTTGGTATAACTTTTTTTGACATTTGTTTTCCTTCGTTGTGGAAAGATATCAGATAAATATATATCTGATATCTTTATTTGTAGTAAGGTGATGTTATGAATTGTAGATTTTAGATTGAGTTCTAATTGTCAATTTTAATATCATTCTGTCCACTCAACCTGAATATGGTTAAAAATATTACTGTTGAAAAGTTATTATTTTGCACTGATAGAGAATACATATTATTCTGGCTGCAATGATCTAGCAGTTTATTTTAAACTTTATATTCTTTGGAATACTGAGGTGTTTAAGGGTTATTATGACATTAATACAATACAATGTACTTGACAAACCTGAAATAGTTTTTTGAAATGGCAATTTACATTTGCAGAATATTAATAGGCACAACAATTATAACTGTTGATGCCTGTAAAGATCTATTCAATTAGAACTCCCTGCTGTGTATGTTTTAGTACATTCAGTAAATTATTATTATTATTTGGTTAAATGTATATTGTAAATATTTTGCTATAAAGAAATATGTTTTTATAGAATTCATTACAAGTAGACAGCTCCATGGGTGAGGGTCCAAATGACCAGATGATGGGTGAGCAAGAAGGAGATACCTTAATGGGAAATGGATTAAGACCAAAATTTAAAGGGGGTTTTCGGAGGCGTTTTCCCAAAAAGGTGAGCATTTTGTATATATAAAAATTTATTCTAATTATTTAAATACTTAAGGAAAGGTCTGGTGAATAAAAAAAAATTTACTTAATCTCATTTGATGAATACACCTTTCTTTAATACAGTGAGGCCTGATAACTACAGATTGGATTATTGTGTTATTAATGTACGTATTTTGTGTTATTGTGTTATTAATATACACAGTGTTGAGAAGTATACAGATAATCTCATAAGTCTTTGATTAGTTTTTTTCGGAATGTCCATTCTAAAACTTCTACTCCACCACACATATGATAAGGGGTAATCTTTGCTTCCAAACATAGGTGCCTTACTGTACAACATTTGAATGCTTATGCTTGCCAATTCCATACAAGTGTGTAGGATGCTGAGAAAGTATCACAAGAACAATCCATTTTTATTTTGTGACACTAAATGTATTTTCAAAAATTAATTTATAAAGTGTTATTTTCATATCACTTTATTAAGTTATTTGATTGCTGTTATAAATTCATGATCAAGCTAGAAATATTTTGGTATGTTCCTTGTGATTTTTTGATGATCCTTTAAACTGCTGCTATTTCTTGGTTTATAGACAAGCAAGTGGATACATGTAATTTAATTGGTGTCTTCAAAATGTAGTAGTGTAAGCAGATGCATATATTGCATAAAATGAGGTAACACAAAAAATGCCCGCATAAATATTCAAATAGTTCATTGAGCATTAATTTGATCAACAATCAACTTAATAATCAGTTGCATTTGATTGCTGTTATTGTTATGGGAGATGAAAATTTCCATGTTGATACATTTATAGTCAGTTATGAGAATAAGAAATATATATATACACACACAAATAGTAAAGATGAAAATTTATGATAATGGTTGTTAATTATGTTGAAAAAAGTGGGGATAATTTCATAAATTTGAGAAAGTTTACAACCTGTCCCTTTGATTTTCATGAAGTTTGGTAAAATTGATAGGCATTGAGACGTGTACATGTGCTAAATTACAGCTCAGTGGGTCCTACAGGTTGAAAGTTATAGGAATTATATTTTTGTGGAAAAATAAATTTGTTTTTAAATTTCATAAAGAATTTAATTTAATAAAGTTATTAAATAAAATAAAATATGCCTATCTCCATCATTAATTAAAATAGTTTGTTAATTTTAAGCTCTTAATAAAGTTCTTGTGATAATGTAATAAAAAAAAAAGGGTGTTTTATTTTTCAAGGTTATCATGTGACCTTAATTTTCAAAAAATTACACTCCATTTCTACCTTACTCAACTTCAGTACATGTACCACATTTCAACTTGGGACAGCTATGGGTTCATTAGTTATTTAAAACTGAATGGTATGCACCTCAGACAAAACCATAATGAGCAGTAAGAACAACATCACAATGCATTTATGAAATAGTTTGTATGTCTAAGCTTAAAAATAATCATATAAGTTGCATATCAAATAATTTGATAGTTTTTCTTAAAATTTCATGTAATGTATATAATAATTTAAAATTCACAGTTGTCACGTTTATCTTTAAGTGAAGTAGAAGAAAAGTTTGTCTGTGATTTTGAAGTTGCTGGATGCTGACTGATTGCGGCACATGTTCGGACCAGTTTGGAAGATAGAGCTGGAATTACAGAAGTCAATTAAGAAGAACAGTGCTCGTGGAGATATCTATAGAAAAGGCATGCAACTGAAATGGATCATTTATGGGACAGAGTGGAGAGAGACTTGGTTAGAAATAGATCATTAATTAACCTAACTACTCTCTTTTGAATGGAGTCTAAGGAACTTGAAAGAGGTTTGGGGGCCCCCAGATGTCTGAACAATATTCCATGGTAGGGCAGATTTGAGATTTGTTCAGAGTGAAATGCTGTTTGGAAGAAAAGTAATGCCAAGAGTGAAAACCCACTTTTTTAGATGCAGAGGGAGCAATATTTGTAATATGCTTATGCCAATTGAAATTAGAAGTCGGGATAATTCCTAATAGAGATATGTGATCTTGTCTGGGGATCTGAGTGTCATTGAATAAAAGCATAGGTGAAAAAGAATCCTTTTTGAGAAATACAAGATAGGACCGAGTTTTAGAGGGATTGAAGTCAACTAAGTTATCTTTGCCTGACAGAAGAGTAATTGGAGATCAGCATTTAAAAATTGGTATTGGATATTCAAGAAATTTTAACTTGTGTGTGCAGGGCAAAGTTTTCTTAACTGGAAGGTGGAATGCAATGTGCTATCATCAGTAAAACTATGGATAGGATTTCCAATCAGTGGTGGAAGGTCATTAATATACAAGAAGAAAAGAGTGGAAGAAAGAACTGAACCTTAGCAAACACCACTATTAAAGATTAGAAGTAAGTGCATTGGGTGATAATTGAATGGTAGGGATTTGTCACACTTTTTTAGGAACTGGCTGGATATGAGCAAATTTCCAAGCAGAAGGGGAAAACACCAGTGGAATAAGAAAGTGTAAAAAAAAGGACATAGAACAGCAGTGAGCCCAGGAGCACAGATTTTGAGAACAAGTGGAGAATATTATCAGGACCGTTGCTTTTTTGGCATCAGGACTGTTCAAAATTCTGGCTCTTTTTGATGGAAGACAGGATGCATTGAATGAATGAAGTGTACTGCAAATGGTAGGAAGTGGTTTGCCAAGAGTGCCAATACACGAGGTAGAAGAAAAGTAGGATGCTAGCAAGTTATGAGGGCGGTTCAATAAAGAATCGCCCTGACCTAGCTGCAGAGGTGCTAGCTTGTTGATTCTTCACACAGGTTTTAGTCCTCTACATAGCCACCGTGCAGATTTACACATTTTTTTTCATTGACAAAATGAGACTACGGATACTGTTTTTGTGGAAGTGGTGAGGTTGGTCTTTGAACCATGACTCTGTTGCAGAAATGAGTTTCTCATTGTCAGGGAAGTGGGTCCCCCCCAAGAAATGATTTGAGGGAAGGAAACAAGAAGTCTGATGCTGCAAGATCGGGTGAGTAGGCTGGATGGGGCAGTATTTCATGTCCACAAGTGGCCACTTGTGTTGTTGCAATTTCAGCAGTGTGAACTGATGCATATTGTCTTGAAGCATTCTCACACCTTTGGACAGCATGCCACGCCTACATGTTTTGATTTTCTCCTGTAATTTTGTGAGTAAGTTGACATAATAGGCACCTGTAATTGTTCTACTTTTCAGCAGGTAATCAATCATTATTACGCCTTTCTCATCCCAAACTGTGGCACAATTTTATCAATCAGACACATTTTAATTGACTGTCCAGATTTTAGCAATATCCGTTTTACCGCTTTTAATCATCTGACTGGGCCGTATGCACTCAGTCAGATTTTATCCGACAATGACCATGTGTCTGCTATCTTTAGCTTTTTGAAATCAGTAAACCTTTTTACTGATATTTAAAAAATTGCTACTTGTTTATTGATATTTGTCTTTTACAGTTTATACTTGTTTTTATACTTTGACTTAGTGACCTAATTCATTAGGCCACTGAAAGTTTTACTTTTTTATGACCAGGTTTTGGTGCATTATAGCCTTAGTTGCTAATGCGCCAATAAAACCCAACCAACCAACCATCTCATCCCAAAACACTGTCAGCAAGACCTTTCTTGCTGATGCTTGGACCCTTGCTTTGTTGGGGGATGGGGAACAATAATGTCGCCATTCCATGAACTGCTTTTTACTTTCAGGGTCAAAATGGTGTATCCAACTTTCATCCTGAGTGATTTTGATGAGAGAAAAAGTTCCTAATTTTTTTGGCACAGGGCTAACAACTCTTGTGATTTCTGTTGTCGATCAGCCTTCTGGAAACTAGTCAATAATCGGGGAATACATCTTGCACTCAATTTCCATAAATGGAGTTGGTCATGAAGGACTGTTTCAACAGAGCCCACACTAATCTTCACCTCCTGGGACAATTCACACACAGATATCTGGTGATCTTCCATGATTAACGACTCCACTTTTCTGATCTTGCTGTCATCAGTGGCCGAATGGGCACGACCTGGAATGGGCTCAGATTCTACTGAGGTCCGACCATGCCTAAACTGTGTATGCCAGTGCTTCACAATGCCATAGGATGGGGCTTCATCCTTATATAAAGCAGTCATCTCCTCGTGGATTTCTTTAGGAGATTTCCCCTTCAAGAACGGATACCGGATTACAGCTCTGGCTTCAACTTTGTCCATGATGCTACTTCGTCACACGTTCAGCTCTGTAAGAGAAAAAAAATTAAGATACAGGGCTGAAATTTTACACCTTTAGTACACAGATATGTATGATGCTACACATGAAATATCATGACTCTGCGATTTGTGGAAGTAGGTGAGGGCAGTTCTTTATTGAACTACCCTCGTAGCTTTTATCTTTGGCTGAATTTGCAATAGAACCATTTGGTTTTGATAGAGGTGGGAGTAGAGACAGACAAAAGGTGCAGCCAATGGCTTTGGCAAGAGACCAGAATGCTCAACTACCATTTGGACAAGAAGGGAGATTTTTTTTTTTTTTTCTCTTAGCCTGTTCAAAATCTAGTTTGGACTGATTAATAACTGCTTTACAATTGTTGTGAGCTTTGTTGTAGGCAGAAAATGAAACTGAAGAATTGGAAGCAAGCCAATTACGATATGCAACATTCTTCTCTTGAACAGTCTTAGCACATTTATTTGAAAACCAAGGTTTAGATAAAGGACGAGATTTTCAAGTGGGGTCTGGAACAAGGGATTCTATTCCTACAAGAATAATTTCACTGACACGATCTGAGCAAACGTTGACATCAGAAGAAGTTTTGAAACAGTAACCCAGTGAAGGAAAAGAGGAAAAGAAATCTTGCAGGTCATCCCATTTTGCATTCTTGTAATGCCAAACAACACGAGGTTGGGAATAGCCATGAGATAAAGGCTCCATTGGGGAAGAGACAATCACCAAGTTGTGATCTGAGGTGCCTAGAGGACCACTCATTTTGACCATGTACTTAGAAGGGTTGTTTGTGAGAAAAAGATCAAGCATGTTGGCTGTATGGTTAGGATTGTCTGGTTTTCTTGTAGGTAAATGGACAATCTGTGCAAGGTCATTAGTAATTACAAAAGCCTCAGCATCTCGACCAGCTGGGTTGGTGTGACTAGAAAATGGGAGCCAGCTGGAGTTGTGAACATTAAAATCACCAAGGAAAATTACCTCACTGTTGGGAAAGTTGGACTGGAGAAAGTCAAGTTGCAAAGAGAGGAAGTCGAAGAGCTCCAAGTGATTAGTGGAGTTGGGAGAACGGTAGAGACAACAGATGAATTTGATACAATGAGGTAGAGAGATTTTAAGCCAGAGAAGATCGAAAAGAGGGGATTCCAAATTACCAATTCTCTGATAGGGAATATTGGAATGGACATATGTACAAGTACGACCTTTGAGGCGAAAGGAATCATACAGTGAATAATTTGGGCAACTGAGATGAGTAGTAGTTGAATCAACCGATAGATTACATATTACTTTCAGGCCTGTACATAATGTATAATTATATACTCCCTAGCCTCTGTCGTGTTTCACGGTGTAGAAAGCTTGTGCCCACGGATTGGCTAAGAACAGGGGTATTGTGTTTTGTTAAGTTTTGTCAATGTTATTATTTGTATTTCAAATTTTTTCTTCTTTTTACATTTCCTCAATAACAATATTAATACTGACTTAAACACATGAGGCATTTGTCCAGTCTTCCGTCCAGGGACCGACTATGGTACGGGTTTAGCAATCCCGGACAACCCAAACACAACTATATTCCCCTTCTTCCAATTGCTTTCTACTGTCTTTAATAACTACAACTTATTTCTTGTGTATGATTTAGGCTGGCTGAAAGCAATATCAAGATGCTGTTCCTCAGCTATCGCTCCTTTTTCCTTCTTAAACAAAGTTTAGTGTCTTTTCTACACTACCTTGTTAGTCATTGATTCTCCCTTTGCTGGCACTTTGCCCCATTTGTTCAATTGCTTACTTCCCCGTCACACAGGTGTGGTTCACTTTGATGATTTCCCACCTTATTCCCCCCCTCGGGGTTACTTCAACTGATATAAATATACCATACAGAGAACTATCGGCTTTTATCTTTGGGTCTCCTGTGTTGCTCTGTAATCACATGTAGCTAACTTCACCAATTCTGGTCTAAGCACACAGTAAGTTGGCATTACTGTGACCTGACTTTATTCTGATATCTAAAGTTGCTTTGTTTAAATATCATACTGTATTTTGCCTTCTTTTTGAATTCAAGCTTTCATTCATTTTTCCTTTAACTAGATTTAATTGGCATTATTTTAGTTTTTTTAACTCTATTTTATACTTATATATTTATTTTTATGATGTATACGTTTCGCACGTATACGTCATAACAGAAACAGAGACTCTGCTTATTGTGGTGGCCCCTACGGTTTTGGCTGCCGATCCTGTGCAGAAGTAGTTAAAGCCCTAGGACCCACTGCTTTAGGTACCATCATTATTATTTTTATGTTAATCTAATTTAATTTCAGGTTATCTGCTTTTATCTTGCTGGCATTCTCAATTTTTTCCATGGTAATTATACTTGACAGGTCAGCATCCCTACCCAATACACTGAAAATAAACAGTTGTCTGTATTTCATTATTGTTGCCGGGTACTTCTACTAGTAATGTTCCGGATCTATAACCCAGTTTAATAATTTAATACTTTTTCTTGCTTGCTTAGTCGTTCAGTAATGTGATTTTATCCTATTATTTTGATTAATATTATATATATGTATGTATATACATTAGTATTCAAAGAAAGTGCATCGCCTAGGAATTTCACATTTCTAACTTTTTTTTGCGATGGTATGTTACATTAATGACTAGCATCACAAATAGAAATATAAACAAAAGATATTTATTAATAGTTAAGGCAAAGCTAAGTAATATTTGACAGGTGCTCTAAAAATATTCCAAAATGAGCATTTTCAACCTTTATACAACAGTTTTGATAAACACGACAATTATGGCTGAAAATTTATCAGAAGCCCTCAATTTGCTTCAGTTTATCATTTTAAATGGAAAACAAAATGAAAAGTTCACCAGGTGCAAACTAATATTTAGTTAAACTGCCTCTGGCCGTGATTGATGACAGCAGTACATCGTCAAGGCATTGACAAGATCAATTTTTGAAGGTAATCAACTGATAGTTCATGGTTCCAAACACTAATTATGGCTTCCTGAAGTTCATGAAGGGTCTTTGGTTTCTTTCTGGAAACTGCAGATTCCACACGATGCTAACAGTTCTCTGTAGGATTCAGGACCGGGCTGTTTCTTGGCCAGCTAAGAGTTGTAATGGACAGTTCTTCCAACCATTTTTTCACCTGTAACAACTGTAAACACATTACTGTCGAACCTCTAATGCAGAAACGAAGCTAAAGTAACTACAAAAGTGCCTACTTACACTTTTCGCCCGATGATAAGGAGCCGTCATCCATTTCAACCTGCCAAGTTATGGCAGGTTGAAATGGTCTCTAATGGTTGGCAGCAATTTGCCTTCCAGTATAGCCAACTATCCATTGGCATTTATGGAACCTTTTATAAACTGCAGGTGACTTAATCCGCGATACGAAATGCACCCCCATATCATTTGGGTAGTTGGGAATTTCACCGTAGACACCATACAGTCTGGATGGTATTCTTCACTAAGTCTACAGTGAATCGTTTGCCTCCCATAAGAGCCATGCAGGTTGAATTTCTTCTCATCTGAGAAAATAACTGACTTCCTGTGGTTAGGAGTTTATTTGACATGCTCCTTACATCAAATTAATTGTGCCTTTTTCATTTTTTGTGTGAGGAGAGGCTTCGTCTTAGGACGACGGGCTACAAGTCCATTTTTTAAGAAGTGTCTTCTGACTGTTACTGCACTTGCTACCACTCCTGTACGTTCTTCCCATTCTCTTTTCAGCTCAGGTGAAGAAGCGTTACAGTTTTTAAGGCATAAGTGCTTCAAAATGCTGTCCTGTTTTAGCATAGAGACTCGTTTGCATTCGGTTCCTTTTTTCCTGTCACCAGAACCAATATTGTTTAGTTTGGAAAGAAATCTACTCACTGTTAACTGATTACAAGCCACTCTATAAGCAATATGACGCGAAGAACATCCTTCCTCACATAAAGCAACAATTGCACTCTTTCTTCGTGGTGTCAATTGCATGTAACTCGCCAACCTGACACAAGCAAGGAATGACTGCTAGGGCTTACAATACTGGTCAAAATCTTAATACCGGTATTTCAGTATTTTTAATTTATGATACCGGTATTCCGAAAACAAACTTTTTTCTCAATAAATTTTGATGATAGTTAGGTGCAATAAAGTAAGGAAAAAACAAGTACTGTAATTACTTGAATTCAAGTTTTAAATAAACATTTATTGCAATAATAAATATTCTGAAAAAATCATTAAAGATACAGTTATTCTAAAAACAAAAAAATACATATTGTTACTGCAAAGTTTAGTTATGTTTAAGCATTCACACTACCTGTCTGAATAAAGTGAGCTCTTAAGAAACATAAGCAATCAATAGTATGATAATTTAAAATGGATCTAATTTTGTACATATTTGATTAGCGGCAGAAAACGCCCTTTCGGATTCTATTCTGGTTGTACTGAGATAATCGTAGGCGATCTCAGTCCATCTTTTCTAGGCTTTGAACTTTTTTAGCAAAAATAGTTAAGTATTTCATTAATTTCCGACTCAAGTTCATCTTTTAGAATCTCATTGGAGTCAGGCAATTTCCCATTTTGGAAAGATTTTACAGATCACTGATGTTCTGTTCCATGTTGGTCTTCCATGGTTGAATTATGTTCATCATTTTCTGAAGGAGAAAGACGTTTTATTCAGCGAAGTATAATTTTCACTATAGTATCTTTACTGAGTCTGGGAGAGAGCAAAGAGTGCAGTTAAGGAATTCTTCACATATATAAATGCAAAGAAGAGAAGGACAAATCAGATTGGATGCATATGTAATTGCGTGGGATAGTATTAGATATCCCAACTGATGTTGCAGATGAACTCAACAGTTACTTTGCATCGATATTTACAGAAGAAAAACCCTTCATGTCAATGAGAAATTATGGGAGTGAAGTTGAAAAAAATGTAATTAATGATGTTGATATATCACATGTTGATTTAATGAGAAAACTTTCGCACCCATGGGCGAGTAAGGCTCCTGTGGTTGATGGCATATACCCTATAATCTTAAAGGAGACAGCAAGTGAGTGCATTGAACCATTAAGGCTAGTTATGAGAGCATCACTGGACAGGAGAGATTCCATTGGATTGGTGTAAAATTTAACATAAAGGCGGTATTAGGAGTGTAATGGGAAATTACCGACCGGCCAGTCTAACTTCAGTAGTAGGGAAAATTGTGGAGGCGATGATCAAGGGTGGAATACAGAATCATTTAGATGGAAATGGAATTCTGTAGGATACACAGCATGGTTTTGTAAAGGGAAAATAATGTTTAACAAATCTGATTAGACATTTTGACAGGTCACTCGTGAGCTGGATTTAGAGAATAATTTCGATATTGTTTATTTGGATTTCAGCAAGCATTTGACTCAGTCCCACATGAGCAGTTACTTTATAATTTGGAGCAGACTGGAATCATAGGGAAAATCCTTAGACGGATAGCATGATGGCTTGAGGGCACCAGGCAGGGAGTTGTGATAAATGGTTATTCCTCAGATTGGGTTAATGTAAGAAGCGGGGTTCCCCAAGGATCAGTATTGGGACCACTGTTGTTTTCGATTATCTTAAATGACATCTATGAAGGGATATAGGGTGTGATGTCTAAACTTGTAGATGATGATCGCTGCCAAGCAGAGTTTCTTCAAAGTGACCTAGATAGACTTCCGGGATGGTCAGAAAAGTGGCAGCTATATGCTTTAATTCAGCAAAATGCAAGGTCTTACGCCTGGGTAACAGCAACCCCAAAATAACTTTTATATATATATGAGTAGCATTTTAGCATTAGCATTAGTAGAGGCATTTGATGCAAGAAAGCAAGCTTATGCAGCATCAGCCAAAAAAAAAAAAAAAAAACCCCCACTTCCACTTCACCCCTCTGTTCGTTCAAAATACCTGTCCAGCTGAGCCTTAAACTTATTTAGGCTATCAATCTCCACCACAAGGGATGGCAGTCTGTTCCACCAACCAACCACCCGCTGGCTAAAGGCAAATTTCTGCACGTCTATCCTACTTCTGTCTTTCCTCAATTTGAATTTATGCCCTCTCAGGTGATTTTTCTGAGCTAGAGGAAGAATCCCATCAGCATTGAGCATGCTTAAACCATTCAAGGCTTTATACACCTCTATCAGATCACCTCGCTGGTGCCTAGTCTCCAGTCACTGTAATTTGCAAAACTTAAGCCTTTCTTCGTAAGAGCACCTCTTTGTTCCATTCACTAATCTTGTTGCCCTTCTCTGTACTCGTTCCAGCAGCTCTACATCCTTCTTGAAATGAGGCCTCCAGACCTGTATACAGTACTCTAGGTGTGGCCTGACCATTGCCTTATACAATGGAATAATCACCTCCTTATCCCTGCTGGAAAAATTCCTGTATATCATTGACAATACTCCATGAGCTACTCTTGCAGCCCGTCTGCACTGCTCAGAGAACTTCATATCTGCCTGCACAATCACCCCCAAGTCCCTTTCATTCTCCACCATTGTCAGTGCAGCACCACAGAGTTGATACGTTGCTCTGGGGTTGCTGTTTCCCATGTGTAGTACTTTACATTTGTCAATGTTAAACTTCATTTGCCACTTCTCAGCCCATCTGCTCAACCTTTCCAGATCCTGTTGCAGCAGCATAGTGTCAGTAGTGTCCTTGACAACCCTGCCAACCTTTGTATCATCTGCAAACTTGGACATTAAGCTTGATATACCATCATCAATATCATTTATAAATACAGAAAACAATAATGGACCCAACACTGAGCCCTGAGGGACTCCACTAATAACATTAGTCCACGATGAGCAGTGTCCATTGATTACCACTCTCTGTCTTCTCCCCCTCAACCACCCCTTTATCCATAGCAGCAATTTGCCTCCAATGTCACACTGCTCCAATTTGTGTAGCAGTCTTCCATGTGCAACAGTATCAAAAGCCTTTCTAAGATCCAAGTATATAATATCAAAGTTATTCCCTGTATCCAGTTCTTTTGTGACTGCATCATAGTATCCAATCAAGTTGGTCAGGCAAGACTTCCCCTTAACAAAACTATGCTGTGTCTGAGCTATAACTGAAGTCTTGTCTAAATGATCCTGCAGTGCTTCTCTAACCAGTGCCTCCATTAATTTTCCTGGAACAGAAGTTAAGCTCACAGGTCTATAATTACTTGTGTCAGCCTTTGATCCTCCTTTGTGAATTGGGGTCACATTTGCACATTTCCAGTCTATGGGTACCTCCCCTGAGTCCAAGGAAGCTCTTATAATTATGGCTAAGGGTTTGCTTACTTCCTTTGCTGCCTCCTTTAATATAACTGGATAGATCCCATCCACCCCGGGTGCCTTTCTTGTGTTTATCTTCAACAGTTTCTCCTCCACTTTACTCCCAGTTATTTCAAGATTCTGTAGCTGACTGCTAGAGTTGAATACACCTCTGGCATTCCCCTTGCTGAATAACTCCTCATGTGTGAATGTCGATGCAAAATATTCATTTAGTTTGTTAGCTACCTGAGCAGGATCATCAACAGTTGACCCATCAATATCAAGTGGACCAATCTGATTCATCCCCTTCCTTCTAGAGTTTACATAAGTAAAGAACTCTTTGCTGTTTTTCTTTGCATCCCTTGCCAAGGATTTCTCGTAATCTGCCTTCGCCTGCCTAACCTCCTTTGTAACTTGGTTGCATATCAACTTGTATCTATCATAGGCTTCTGTGTCATGTGTTAATTTGTAAGTATCCCATGCATTTTTCTTCTCTGCCATATGCCTCATTAGTTCATCTGACATCCATTTTGGCCTAAACCTTGAACAATATTTCTTAGTCGGTATGTAAAGCCTAGTAGCTTCCAAGATAAGTTCTTTGAATGCTTCCCATTTTGAGTTTGCTGTTGGTAACATCATCAGTTGGTCCCACTGTATAGAATTTAAATACTGTCTCAGTCCATCGTAGTCGCCTTTACGGAAGCAATAACCCTTCCCTTTACCCCTAATGATAGTTACCTCTTTCAGTAACTCCCACTTCAGCACACTGTGATCACTGCCACCTAGTGGTTCATTTATCTGCAGATTCTGCAGAGTATTATGATACGGTCAGACATGAAGTTGTCCGAGAATTGTGGACAGGTTGCAATGTTGCATGGTGTCCTATCGATGATTTATCGAACATTTGCCAGTAGAGATAAGGACATCATAATCACATAAAGGTGATTTTATAACCTTTGTGATTAAATTATAAACTTTTTTTCTTTTTTTTTTTAATTAGTACCGAAAAACCGGTATTTTTGTATCAATACCAGTATTTGAATACCGGAGGAAAAAATTACCGAGATCTCGGTATTGTAAGCCCTAATGACTGCAACTCTTGCAGAGCGTGCTTATACAGCTGAAAGTAACAGCTGATGCAATATTACATCACCTACGCGTGTCAATCTTGTCTGGTGCAATCTGGAAGAAATATTGCCATATTAGCATTAGCATTAGTAGAGGCATTTGATGCAAGAAAGCAAGCTTATGCAGCATCAGCCCAAAAAAAAAATAATAACAAATAAATAAATAAAACCCCTCTGTTCGTTCGAAATACCTGTCCAGCTGAGCCTTAAATTTATTTAGGCTATCAACTTCCACGACAAGGGATGGAAGTCTATTCCACAAACCAACCACCCGCTGGCTAAAGGCAAATTTCCTCACGTCTATCCTACATCTGTCTTTTCTCAATTTGAATTTATGCCCTCTCAGGTGATTATTCTAAGCAAGAGGAAGAATCCCATCAGCATTGAGCATGCTCAAACCATTCAAGGCTTTATACACCTCTATCAGATCACCTCGCCGGTGCCTAGTCTCCAGACATTGTAATTTGCAAAACTTAAGCCTTTCTTTGTAAGAGCACCCCTTTGTTCCATTCACTAATCTTGTTGCATTCTCTGTACTCGTTCCAGCATCTCTACATCCTTCTTGAAATGAGGCCTCCAGACCTGTATACAGTACTCTAGGTGTGGTCTGACCATTGCCTTATACAAGGGAATAATCACCTCCTTATCCCTGCTAGAAAAATTCCTATATATCATCGACAATACACCATGAGCTACTCTTGCAGCCCGTCTGCACTGTTCAGAAAACTTCATATCTGCCTGCACAACCACCCACAGGTCCCTTTCATTCTCTACCACTGTCAGTGTAGTACCACAGAGTTGATTCGTTGCTCTGGGGTTGCTGTTTCCCATATGTAGTACTTTACATTTGTCAATGTTAAACTTCATTTTCCACCTCTCAGCCCATCTGCTCAACCTTTCCAGATCCTGTTGCAGTAGCATAGTGTCAGTAATGTCCTTGACAACCCTGCCAACCTTCGTATCGTCTGCAAACTTGGACATTAAGCCTGATATACCATCATCAATATCATTTATAAATACAGAAAACAATAATGGACCCAATACTGAACCCTGAGGGACTCCACTAATAACATTAGTCCACGATGAGCAGTGTCCATTGATTAGCACTCTCTGTCTTCTCCCCCTCAACCACCCCTTTATCCATAGCAGCAATTTGCCTCCAATGCCACACTGCTCCAATTTGTGCAGCAGTCTTCCGTGTGCAACAGTATCAAAAGCTTTTCTAATCTCCAAGTATATAATATCAAAGTTATTCCCTGCATCCAGTTCTTTTGTGACTGCAACATAGTATCCAATCAAATTGGTCAGGCAAGACTTCCCCTTAACAAAACCATGCTGTGTCTGAGCTATAACTGAATTCTTGTCCAGATGATCCTGCAGTGCTTCTTTAATCAGTGCCTCCATTAATTTTCCAGGAACAGAAGTTAAACTAACAGGTCTATAATTACTTGTGTCGCCCTTTGATCCTCCTTTGTGAATTGGGGTCACATTTGCACATCTCCAGTCCATGGGTACTTCCCCTGAGTCCAAGGAAGCTCTCATAATTATGGCTAAGGGTTTGCTTACTTCCTTTGCTGCCTCCTTTAATATAACTGGTTAGATTCCATCCACCCCAGGTGCCTTTCTTGTATTTATCTTCAACAATTTCTCCTCCACTTTACTCTCAGTTATTACAAGATTCTCTAGCTTACTGCCAGAGTTGAATACACCTCTGGCATTCCCCTCGCTGAATAACTCTCATGTGTGAATGTCGATGCAAAATATTCATTCAGTTTGTTAGTTACCTGAGCAGGATCATCAACAGTTGACCCATCGATATCAAGTGGACCAATCTGATTCATCCCCTTCCTTCTAGAGTTTACATAAGTAAAGAACTCTTTGCTGTTTTTCTTTGCATCCCTTGCCAAAGATTTCTCGTAATCTGCCTTCGCCTGCCTAACCTCCTTTGTAACTTGGTTACAGATCAACTTGTATCTATCATAGGTTCTCTGTGTCACGTGTTAATTTGTATGTATCCCATGCATTTTTCTTCTCTGCCATGTCTCATTAGTTCATCTGACATCCACTTAGGCCTAAACCTTGAACAATATTTCTTAGTTGGTATGTAAAGCCTAGTAGCTTCCAAGATAAGTTCTTTGAATGCTTCCCATTTTGAATTTGCTGTTGGTAACATCATCCGTTGGTCCCACTGTATAGAATTTAAATACTGTCTCAGTCCATCGTAGTCGCCTTTACGAAAGCAATAACCCTTCCCTTTACCCCTAATGGTAGTTACCTCTTTGAGTAAATCCCACTTCAGCACACTGTGAACCCTGCCACCTAGTGGTTCATTTACCTGCAGATTCTTAATGCATGAAGAATCACTACTGATAATCAAATCAAGAGTATTACTCCCTCTAGTTGCCTCCCGAACATGCTGATGTAGAAAACATTATCTAATAAATCCACAAAAGCCTTGTTAGTGTGTGAGTGACCAGCCCCCAAATTCCAGTCAATATCTGGGAAATTAAAATCCCCCATTATAACTCTCTCTGATTTACTGGCCCACTCTATTTCCCCGTACAGTTTCTTATTATACTCATCAGAGTCATTAGGCCTATAGCACACTCCTACTCTCAATTTTGATCCCCCAATGCTTATGTCACACCAAACTGACTCGACACTGCACTGTCCAGCAATTGTCGTCCGAATAATATACTTACATTATTCGGACGACAATTACAGTTTTAGGGGTGATGCACTTTGGTGCAAAGATGGAAGTGAAAAATACACAAAGCGCCAAAAACTAGAAGGGTGAGGATAGCAGGAATAAGAAGTATTGTAGATTTGTAAAAAGAAAGAAAGTGTGAATATCCTATATGTTATGATGAATTAAGAGAATTATAGGCTGTATTGCAAAGCCAATTAGAGGTGAGGGAACTTTAAAGTAAAATGATTAATTCAAAATGGTTAAACAAATAAAATAAAAGGTGAGATAGCCATCATCAGAAATCGGTGGGAAAATTTAGTTAAGTTGAAGAAATAGGAATGGCAAAAATGCGAAAATCCAATGTTAGCTAAAATAAATATTGATACATGATCAGGTGTTTCATCAGGAGACTACACCTGACCTTGCATCAGGAACTGCATTTCTGTACTTGTCCATAACAGTGGAAGAGAAGTGAAATAAAGCATAAAGAATAAAATGTAAAGGGATAAATTAGCACCATTCTCACACAGTGTGGACAAGGTAGTCCCAACGCAGTGTCAGTAATATAAAAAGTAAAATTAAGGATAAAGCTAAAATAAAATGTGTTTTCAGAGTAGAAAAAAATAACGTTTGTATCTCCCTCGTATTGCACTAATAGCTTTGCGAATGGGGAAAATGGTAGAAGTAGAACAGCTATAGAGGGCAGCATGGGTGCAACGTTAGCAATTCATTGCACTACTACCATGTGAATATAATTCAAATTAAGTCCAAATGAATCGAATATTAGACAGCGAAAATAAATGCAAAATTAAATGTAAATAAAGAATAAAGATATCAGAGCAGACATCAGTGGCAGCAATCATGCAAAAACCACAACATGTTGCGTGTATTTTAATAAAAAGTAAGGCAAAAATAAAATAAAATGTATGCCAGTAGCATGGCAAACCAGCAGAGTGAGGATAAATTTAAGATATGAAAAGTGTATTGTTGGAAAAACATTCTAAATAATTTAGAAAATAGTCCAGATTAAACGAAATTTAATGGCGCCTCCTATGATAGGCACCTGTTTCCGAATTTCTTGAAATATCACTATTCGTAAATATATACTACCAACAATACAGACGAATAATAAAAATAAAAATAAATATAGTAGCTGTTTTGCCACACATTTTTTGGCATACATTTTTTTATTTTTGCCTTACTTTTATTAAAGTTGTGTGCATGCGCGTGCACACACACACACACACACACACACACACACACACACACACACACACACACACACACGCGAAAAATAAAATAATATGGATCTTTTCAGTGCTATTCATATTTTCCATGTTTTCCATTTCAGTTTTTAAATATTGATCCTATTGCTGTCCCAAGTTGAGCCTTGGCACATGTGTGCCCAAGCCTTAACAATGGAGTTTTTTCCTTTTTAAATTTTTTAAAAAAATTCACAGATGGTATGATACTTCAGTGACCCTGAAAAACAGAACTCCCAATTTCTTCCATTTTGATTATATTATGTGTACCATATCAAGGGTATTAAATTAGCACAAACCAAATCTCCATCCTAATTAAAGGCTGAGATGTGAAGTGTGCCAAACTTGAAATAAACCTGAAAACAAAAGTAACTAATAGTATCAAATATATATAATGTGTTTAATTTTTTAATAATATTTATATACATAATTTAACAATATTTATAATTACAGTACAACCTCAATATAACATGCCTCTTCATACTGCAATTTCAGATATATACAGAGTATGATCACGTCCTCCAAAATGAATTGTGAAAAAAAGTAGTGTGTTTAACGAACTAGCAATTTTATATAATGAAAACTGGGAAAAGTGAATACTGTCTATAGTTGTATTTGCTGTACATCCTGCTGCTGTATTTCCAAGAGCGAGAAATTGCTCAAAATGGCTGCGTATTTGCTTCAATGTATTTTGTTGCACAGTATGTTTTGTAAACAACAGCACTTATTAGAGGCTAGTTGCCGTAGACACCCAGTTTCTCTCCTCAGCTAGAGATGCAATAGAACATAACAGTGGAATGCTACTTCTGGAGGAGAATACAGCTACCATTGGTCAAGTGCATTACATTAGTTACAAAGTAAATTTTTGTAAAGAAACAGCACATGACATCCTTTCTTCAACTAGAAGTTACAGTTGGGATAGCAAAAACTGCTAAGGACTAAACTAGACAAAATTATAAATGAAGTGGCAAGTGATTTTTTGGAGAAATCATGTGACTTCACTTTGGCACTATGATAGGCTGGACAATTAGTTTTGATTTAGTTTTCTAAAACATGGTAAATTCTAGGGTATCAGAAATAAATACACAGCAAAGTCAGTAAATCAGTAGGAGTGAAGTAATGGCCACAAAAAAAAGAAAAAAATATACAGTTGAGGAAAAGTTAAAAGATTATTGAAAGAGTTAAGTGTTGAAACATGACACAGTATATTTTGCAAGTGTTGAATTCCAGAAAGAACAGTTTGCAGTTTGATGAAAGATGAAGAAAATTTGCATTCATTTGTAGACTCTGAAGAAGATTAAGTAAGACTCCAAAGAAAGAATACTAGATTTTGGGAAAACAGTGATGAGGACAAGTGTTTCTACAGAAGAATAGTGAAGGAGTACTGAAATATGGGGGTAATTTTGAAAGCACAGGCACTTAAATTTCATAAGCTGCTTGGTAGAGATGTTCACACATTTAAAGCTTCCTTGTAGGCAAATCTGCATTTGGTGACATTACAGCAGCAGAAGCATTTCCTGAATTTTTGTGGAATGTGATTCAAGATGATGAATTCACAGATGAATAGTTATATAACTGTGATGAAACATTATAACATTGCTGTACTATAAACTTCTCCCCGACAAGTCACTGGATACTAAAAGGCATCCAGTAAAGCAGGCATGAAAACTAACAAAGAGAGAATTACTGTGTTACCGTGCCAATTTGCATTGGTAAAAGTTGAAGTTCCCGGTGTTTTAAACACATCGTGATTTATAAAAATAGCTCCCATGCTTGGATGACAAGTGATATTTTTGCTTCAGGTTTGAAAGTGAGTTTGTACCATCGGTGAGATGCCACTTGTTTTCCAAAAAAAAAACTTGAAGAAAAGGCTCTGTTACTGTTGGATCACTGCCCAGCTCATCCTTAATGAAAGATAGCAAGATCAGAGTTGCATTTCTGCCAAGAACACAACTGCACTAATTCAGCCCGTGGATTAGGGCATTATTTGAGTCTTCAAAGTCTACTGTCCTGGTGAGTTACTTGTTTATGTTCTGAACTCAGAAATTCAAGTTCTAGAATTTCTGAAAACATTAACACTGAAAGATGCTGTATACCTAGTGAATTAGTGTGGGAGAAAGTAAGCTCAACAGCAATTGAAAACTGCAGGGAAAAATGTATTGGAAAAGACAAGATCACTAATGATAACCTTGAGTTAGCAGCATTTTCAGATCAAGAAGCAAAGGCTACTTGTAACATACTTGGTGGCAGTCTTGGAGCAAATGACTTGGCTGCTTGGATTGAGGTGGATGCAGTTGTACATTACTCGAGTGTGGAAAAAATTGCAGTCTCTCTGAACATAGTGTTTGGGGTCAGGTGCCATCAGTGGTTTCCCACATCTGTGCCATAGGTACCCTTGTGAAGAAGTACAGCACCACTGTACATGCCAGAAAAAGTGTTGTGTTGTATGTATATAGAATTGTATTGGGTTCTGTTGTTGTGTTCTGGTTTTTGGCTGCAGGACCCCACATTGCCCTTACATGCCTCTAGGAGGTAAATCAGGTTGCTCATTATTCTGGCTGGTCTCCACCAGGGTCCACTGCCTGAGCTTCTTCGACAAAGACCAAGTTAACAAAGATGGGGAGCTAAAGAGGGTAAGGAAGGCATCCTCCAGGTGAGTGAGGTAGGGTGGGGTGAAGAGTTGGGAAATCTCTGGGTTGGGGGGCCTACCCAGGTCCAGGGGAAGAGTGGGAAGACAATCGACAAACAGAGGGCCAGTAACATAGGGGAGTGACTCAGAAGATAATGTGAATAACTTGTGTATGGAAAAGCACTGGAAATTAATAAAAGTGCTTGAAAACATTAATGGGATGATGGCATGACTAGAATGTCAGAGTTATGAATATCTTCATTTATTCCATCTGACCACTATTAAGAATTATGTGCTGAAAAAATATTGCTATCAGTTCTGCCACAATAAAGTTACAGCTGACAGTTACAGGCTCCGCAAAAACGATAAGTGTTTGCCTTTTATTTACATGATTGTTATTTTATATTGTACTTAATACGTAGTCATATAGTTATAGTTACGCTGGTTATTTTTTATTTTTAATTTAGATAAAGAGTTTTTGTGGATTTTACTTACGATAGGTAAAACCGTTATTTCGTTCCATTTTGTAGCCATTGTTTTTGGATGGATATAGTGGTAGGGAATTCAAATTTTTTAATTGAGGTAGCTAGGTAGCTCTAACGCATAATTATATAGTAATACGCTTCACTGTTTCTATTTAATAGTTTCTATTCAAATACTATTGATATTTAATTTATTGATTTTATTAATTTAAACTACCATGCCCCAGACTAGAGCAGCAAAGCAACGGGCACAAAGTGGCAGGAGTGCTGTGAATCGGGGAAGAACTGAGGGGGGCAATTCTCCAACGCATCACAGCCTAAAAAAATGTGCAACTTGTGAAATGTTTGCCGAACTCTCTGGAACGGAACATGATATTGCCATGGGGGATGTCTTTGTGTGTGCGCGATGTAAGGAGTGTAAGGAAATCAGGCGACAACTCAGCGTTGTTATGGGCCTATATGAGAGTTTGAAGGACAGGGTGGATGCCCTCGAAAGATCTAAATTGAGGGGCCCATCAGGCTCTCAGCTGCCCACATCAATGCCAGAGCTCACTCCTGGGCATCAGGCAACACGGCGGCAATCTCCAAAGCAGAATGCGCTGGTCCCAAAGGAACTAGTAGTTGTTGGTGACTCTATTGTCAGGGAGACGGGGAATATATTTTGTAAAAAGGATAGGTGGAACAGGACCAGTGTATGTCTGCCAGGGGCAAAGGTTGATGACGTTGTAGAGTGGATATCATCTTTCAAGGGCACAAAAGGTGATATAGTTGTACACGTTGGTACTAATGATATTAAGAGTAGGAGACCGGCGGAATTACTCAACAAGTACAGGTCACTGTTGAAAAAAAGCCGTGAAATAGGGTTGAATTTGAAAGTGTCTGCAATTCTGCCCAGACACGATAGGAGGGAGTACATGATGAGAGCCTTGTCGATCAATTCGGCCCTGGAAAGATTGTGCAAGGCTCAAGGGGTAGAATTTTTTTCAGCCTGGACTGTACTTGTTAACAGGAGAGATTGCTTCTACAGGGATGGGATACACTTAAATAGAAAGGGTGCAAGAATATTTGCTGATGCTATCGAGGCAGTGTTAGGTGGGTCGGAAAACTTCTAGTTTGGGGGGATACAAAGACTAATAGTTTAACAGTAACTGCAGGCAGAGGTGAAGGTGATTCTTGCACAACTTCTATTAGAATAAGAAGCGACCTGGAGCGAGGGGTGTTGGGGGTTTCAGGGACGGATGGCAGTCATCATGGAATAGTTGGGTATATGGGATGTGTTAGGGTAACAGGGAATAGGCATAGGAGCATGTATGCTTGCATGTATACCAATGCTAGAAGTATAGTAAATAAATTTGATGAATTTGAAGTGTTGGTCAAGACATCAAAGGCGGATATTGTTGGGATAGCAGAGACGTGGTGTCACAAAGATATAAGGAATGCAGAACTGGAATTTGGGGAGTACAATGTGTACAGAAAGGATAGACAGGACAGAAAGGGAGGGGGTGTTATGCTGTTAATTAAGAAAAACATAAAATCAAAGGAAGTGCACCCAGTTAATATAGATGAACAGTGCTCTGTTGAGTCAGTTTGGTGTGAGATAAGCACTGCGAAAGGAAAAATAAGAGTAGGAGTGCGTTATAGGCCTAATGACTTGAATGAGTACAATGAACAATTGTACAGAGAAATAGAGTGGGTCAGTAAATCAGAATGTCTTATAATGGGGGATTTTAACTTCCCAGATATTGACTGGAACTTGTGGGTTGGTCACTCACACACTAGTCAGACTTTTGTGGAGTTATTGGATGATTGTTTTCTGCAGCAGCTTGTTCGAGAGGCAACCAGAGAAAGTAACACTCTTGATCTGGTTATCAGCAGTGATCATTCGTGTATTAAGAATTTGCAGATAAAGGAACCACTAGGTGGCAGTGATCACAGTGTGCTGAAGTGGGATTTACTCAAAGAGGTAACTACCGTCAGGGGTAAAGGAAAGGGTCTTTGCTTCCGTAAAGGGGAGTACAGTGGTCTCAGACAGTTTTTAAATTCTGTACAGTGGGATCAACTGACGATGTTACAAACAGTAAATTCTAAGTGGGAAGCATTCAAAGAATTAATCGTGGAAGCTACTAGACTTTATATACCGATTAAGAAATATCGTTCAAGGTTTAGGCCTAAATGGTTATCAAATGAACTAATGAGACTCGTGACAGAGAAGAAAAATGCATGGGATGCATATAAATTATCAGGTGACGCAGAAGCCTGTAGCAGATATAAGCTAGTCTGTAATCAGGTTAAAAAAAGAGGTTCGGCAGGCGAAGGCGGAATACGAGAAATCTTTGGCAAAAGATGCTAAGAAAAACAGCAAGGATTTCTTTACTTATATAAACTCTAAAAGGAAGGGGATGAATATGATTGGTCCACTTGACATCGATGGTTCGACTGTTGATGATCCTGCTCAGATAGCAAACAAACTGAATGAGTATTTTGCATCTACATTCACACGTGAGGAATTATTACAATTTGAAAGTGGAAGAAGGTTATCAAATTGTAGCAGTGTGCTTAATGATTTTGTAATAACTGAGAGCAAAGTGGAGGAGAAATTGTTGAAGTTAAACACAAGAAAGGCACCTGGGGTGGATGGGATCTATCCAGTTATTTTAAAGGAGGCGGCAAAGCAACTAAGCAAACCCTTAGCCATAATTATGAGAGCATCCTTGGACTCAGGGGAGGTTCCCACGGACTGGAGATGTGCAAATGTGTCCCCAATTCACAAAGGTGGATCGAAGGGTGACACGAGTAATTACAGACCAGTTAGTTTAACTTCTGTTCCGGGTAAAATAATGGAGTCGCTGGTTAAAGATGCATTGCAGGATCATCTAGACAAGACTGCAGCAATAATTCAAACACAGCATGGGTTTGTTAAGGGAAAGTCTTGTCTGACAAATTTGATTGGTTATTATGATGTGGTCACAAAGGAACTGGATGCAAAAAATAATTTTGATATCATATACTTGGATTTCAGGAAAGCTTTTGACACTGTTGCGCATGGAAGACTATTGTACAAATTGGAGCAGAATGGTATTTCTGCTCCAATTTGTAAGTTGCTACAATGGATAAAAGGATGGTTAAGTGGGAGAAGACAGAGGGTGGTAATCAATGGGTGCTGCTCTTCGTGGACTAATGTTATTAGTGGAGTCCCACAGGGTTCGGTGTTGGGTCCACTGTTGTTTTGTGTATTTATCAATGATATTGATGAAGGTATATCAGGCTTAATGTCGAAGTTTGCAGATGACACAAAGGTTGGCAGGGTTGTTAATGACAGTAATGGCAGTGTGCTACTGCAACAGGATCTAGATAATTTGGGCAGATGGGCTAAGAAGTGGCAACTGAAGTTCAACCTTGACAAATGCAAAGTACTGCATATGGGTAGAAGTAACCCCAGAGAAACGTACCAACTGTGTGGTACTACACTTAAGGTGGTAGAAAATGAAAAAGACCTGGGAGTAATTGTGCAGTCAGATATGAAGTTTTCTGAGCAGTGCAGACAGGCTGCTAGGGCAGGTCATGGGGTTTTGTCAATGATATATAGGAATTTTGCTAGCAGGGAAAAGGAGGTGATTGTCCCTCTGTATAAGGCAATGGTCAGGCCACGCCTTGAGTACTGCGTACAGGTCTGGAGGCCTCATTTTAGGAAGGATGTAGATTTGCTTGAGCGTGTACAGAGAAGAGCAACACGATTGGTGAGGGGAATGAAGGGATTCTCTTACCAAGAGAGGCTTAAGTTCTGCAAATTGCAGTGGCTGGAGACTAGGCACCTGCGCGGTGATCTGATTGAGGTCTATAAGGCCTTGAATGGGTTGAGCACGCTGAATTCTGATGGGATCCTTCCACTTGTTCAGATTACCAACCTACGGGGACATAAGTTCAAATTAAGAAAGGACAGATGTAGAATAGATGTGCGGAAATTTGCCTTTAGCCAGCGGGTGGTTAATTGCTGGAACAAACTTCCATCTGTCGTTGTAGAAGTTGACAGGTTAAATAAATTTAAGGAGGAACTGGACAGGCATTTGGAGGGAATGGTGTGATTTTTTTTTTTTTTTTTTTTTGGCTGATGCTGCATAAGCTCCTACACTTGCTTTCTTGCATCATGTGCCACTACTACTACTACTACTAAATTACATTGACTATTTCAGAACATATGCGTAAAATGTAAGTCCATAATAGCATTGTGTGTATTAGTAGAATGTAAAGGGAATGATATAACTTTCAATACTTTTAGTCTGTATACTCATAAAACATTAATAAATAATTTATTTACTAAATAAAGTGTATTTATGTTAAAAAAACTGGTTAAAAATGGTAAATTTGTTTTTTGGCGATAACACATTTTGCTTATTTGATTTTTAATAATTTGATAATTTATTTATCCCTATTTTGTGTTAAATTATTGGGAGGTACCAGCAAGAAGGGAGGGAGAACACATAAGACAGAGGCTTTTTAGGGGGTGTTCCCTTTGAAAAAGATAACAATAAAAACATCTGAAATTGCACAGGTGTTATTTAACAGATAAATAAATTGGACGTTTCTATATTCCATTATAGAGACTTTTGAAAACCAACCACATATTTAATGTGGTTAACAACAGTACTTATAATTACATTGTGAATACTTTTACAATAAGAAGTATGAAAGAAAAATATGATGAAATAATTGCCTAGAGTGTTACAAGCTTTTTGACAGCTATTCCTTCAACTTGTTTACATAATTTCCAAACTGGTATGCATTGTGGAATGCAAAGTTCAGCAGTTGAACTTTGAACCGCTTCTTGAACCAGTTTAGTGAAATGGCTGAAATGGCATTTTTGATATTTTCAGGAAGATTATTCCAGGTTTTTGCACCTCTGTATTTTATATTTTTTTGACCTATGGGTTTTCTAAAAAGTAGAACCTTCAGGTTTGCTTCATTTCTTAAATTATATGTTATTTCTTCTTCTTCTTCTATAAAAAAGGATCTGGAGAGTGGAGGAAAGTTTGGTGTTTTCAAAGCATTGCAGACAAAGACCGCCTCAGCTTTTTGTATCAGTTGGTAGATGCTTAAGAGTCTTGCTTCCTTATATCTTGAAGTCGCCGATGCATTCCAGGGAAGGCCTAATATTGAACGAACATATCGATTGACAATTGAATTGATTCTGGCAAGGTTATCTTGACAAGTAGTACCCTGCGAGATGATTCCATATGTGAGGTGAGGCTGTATTAAGGAAAGGATTACTAGTCTGAGAAGGGAAGGAGGCACCCAGGCAGAGGCTTGGGCGAGTATTCCTGCTAATGATGAAGCTTCTTTCGTAAGGTGGTCATTTGTTTATCCCATCTCAGCTTATCATCTAGCCAGATTCCTAGAAACTTTGTATCATTCACCCTTTCGAGTTGTTTTCCTTTGTATGTTATTTCAAAATCAATATTTAATGGTTTATTTTTCGTCCTAAACACCATATATTTGGATTTTTCTGGGTTAAGTATACGCTGATTCTTTTGAATGCATTACAGAAAGCAAGGCAGAGATCTTGCGTTGAAGCTAGTTAGGGTCTTTATCAGGTGATTAGAATGGAAATATCATCGGCATACACTACTAGGTGGGAAGAGAGAGAAATTCATTAATGCTTTTTTTTTTTTTTTTTTTATTATGTAAACCCCAAACACAAGGGGTATTAGAACCTATAGTACTTAGTACTGCGCTTGGGTTGGAGGTTGAGAAGATGAAAGAAGATATTTGTTGACATTGGACTTGAACTTCTGTAGACTGTAATTTTCAGGAAATACGTATGAAGGAAGGTTGTTCCAGAAAATGGCAGTTGAATGAATAAACGAGGAAGATGAAAAGATAGTTCTGTCAGTTTGAAAATGGACAGTAAATGGATGTTGGCTGGTGGCTGCACGTGTTCGGAATGTTTTGAAAGAGAGAGCGGGAATTAAAGAAGCCAATAAGCCAAACATTGCCCATGGAAGAAACAGTACATCTATGAGACAGCGAGTGGAGAGACTCTGTTAGAGATGAATGATTAATTAACCTAACTGCCCCTCTTCTGAATGGAATCAAAAAGCCTGAGAGAGGTTTTGGGGGCACCACCCCAGATGTGGGAACAATATTCCATGGTAGGACGGATTTGCAATTTATACAAAGTGAGCAGCTGTTTGGAAGAAAAGTAACGCCGAGAGCGAAAGAGACAACCAAGTTTTTTAAATGCAGAGGAAGTAATATTTGTAATGCGCTTGTGCCAAGAGAGATTAGAAGTCAGGGTAATCCCCAAAAGAGATATATCATTTTGCTTAGAAATCGGAATGTCACCAAAGATAAGCATAGGCACACAAGAATCTTTTTTGCGAGATATAAGACAAGACTGAGTTTTAGAAGGGTTGAAATCAACTAAGTTGTCTTTGCCCCACTGGAGAATTACCTGAAGATCGGTATTTAAGGAATTGGTAGCAGATTTTCGAAAAGTTTAAGCTGATTGAGCAGGACAAGGTTTCTCAAAATGGAAAGTGGAATGCAATGTGCTATCATTGGCAAAACTATGGATAGGATTTCCAGTCAATGGAAGGTCATTAATATACAAGAGGAAAAGAGTGGGGGAAAAAATTGAACCTTGAGGAACACTGCCATTAGTGGAGAAGTTAGAAGACAGAGAGCCATCTACCATCACCCTCAGTGAGCGATCAGAGAAAAAACTGGATAACCAATTACAAAAATAGTTGGCAAACCATAATATGGAAGCTTGTTTAGAAGACCTTTATGCCAAACACGATCGAGGCTTTCCATTCATTTGAGATGAATGGAAAGCCTTTCCATTGAATTAGTCCATAAATGGGTAACATAAGCCAGAATATCACGAGTGGATCGACACTGACGAAATCCATACTGGCGATCGTTGATCAGAAGGAAGGTTTCTAGGTAGTTTAAGAGTTGGCACTTAATTGATTTCTCCATTACTTTAGAAAGAGTAGAAGTAATTGCAATGGGATGATAATTGGATGGGAGGGATTTGTCACCCTTTTTAAGAACTGGCTGGATACGAGAAAATTTCCAAGCACAAGAAAAAACACCTTTGAAATAAGAAAGTGAAAAAAGGCGGCAAGGAATAGGAGCAAGTTCAGGAGCACAGGCTTTGAGAACAAGCGGAGAAATACCATTGGGACCTGGAGCTTTCTTAGCATGAAGATTCGTCAAAATCCTTCTGACATCCTTTTGACGGAAGACCACAGAAGGCATTGAATGGAGTGTGTTGGGAATGGTGGGAGGTGTTTTACCAAGATCATTAATACATGAGTTGGAAGAAAAATGGGATGCTAGCAGGTCAGCTTTATCCTTGGCTGAAGTGACAACAGAACCATCTGGTTTGGACAGAGGTGGGAGCAGAGATTGGCAAAAGTTGCGGCCAATAGCTTTGGCAAGAGACCAGAATTCTCGGCTATCATTAGTGCAAGAAGCAAGTTTTCTGCTCTTAGCCTGTTCGAACTCTAGTTTGGACTGATTAATAAGTGCTTTACAATTGTTGCGAGCTTTGGTGTAGGTAGAAAATGAAACTGAAGTATCAGAAACAAGCCAATTATGATATGCAACACTCTTCTCTTGAACAGCCTTAGCACATTTATTGGAAAACCAAGGTGTAGATAAAGGACGAGATTTTAAAGTGGAGTGTGAGATAAAGGATTCCATTCCTGCAAGGATAATTTCACTGACATGATCTGAGCAAACATTGACATCAGAAGTTTTGAAACAGTAATCTGACCAAGGAAAAGAAATCTTGCAGGTCATCCCATTTTGCATTCTTGTAATGCCAAACAACACAAAGTTGGGAATAGCTATGAGATAAAGGCTCCATTGGAGAAGAGACAATCACCAAGTTGTGATCTGTGCCTAAGGACCACTCACTTCAACAGTGTATTTAGAAAGGTTGTTTGTGAGAGAAAAGATCAAGTGTGTTGGCTGTATGATTAGGATTGTCCGGTATTCTTGTAGGTAAATGAACAATTTGTGCAAGGTCATTAGTAATTGCAAAAGCCTCAGCATCTCGACCAGCTGGGTTGGTGTGACTAGAAAACTGAAGCCAGCTGGAGTTGTGAACATTAAAATCACCAAGGAAAATTACCTCACTGTTAGGAAAGTGGACTGGAGAAAGTCAAGTTGCAAAGAGAGGAAGTGAAAGAGCTCCAAGTGATTAGTGGAGTTGGGAGAACGGTAGAGACAACAGATGAATTTTACACAATGAGGTAGAGAGATTTTAAGCCAGAGGAGATTCCAAGTTGGTAAGTCTCTGACAGGGAATATCCGAACGGACATATATACAAGTACCACCTTTGCGGTGAAAGGAAGAAATGACATCTAGGAGGTCTTGCACTTTAGAGGAAGATTTGAAGTATGTTAATATTGTAGTCCCCCATCAGCAGAAGACTAAGGGATTTGCTTGTGAAGTGAGATAGAATATTGTCAAGAGTTACAAAGAAGCTGTTGACTGAAGCTGAGAGAGGTCGATGTAGACACTCAATCACCAGAGAGGCGATTGGGTGTCTATACTTATAATGTAGGTATTAAATTTGTCACTTGATATTCATGTCATATTGAGGTTGCACTGTATTTTAATTATAACTAGATTTGTTCACTTAATGGCCTTTTAAACTGGAAAATGAAGAGACTAAGATATATTTTATGCCTAAAATGTTGTTTTTGCAGTTTTCTGCAGAATAAATTTTTTTATTTTCAAAAATAAAAACTGCTATAACATGGCAAATTTTAAAATTTTTTAATAAAACTTCAAAGTTACATATGATATGTATTTCAACCCATTAAGAAAAGATGAAATATTGGCATTGTTTGAGCAGAATTCAGAAAAACCCAAAACATTTTTCAGATATTAAAAAAAGAAAGTTGCCCCTTTCAAGTAACCTGCAACCATTTTTTGCTACAATTTGGGGTACCACAAGCACCAGGTTAATCTTTATAAAATGTCAAAGGTTCACACTTTTTTTTTTTTTTTTTTGAAATTTTAGTCGTAACTGTACTTATTTGACCTCAGGAATTTTGAACATGCATAAACATATATGGTGCCAGGTTTCACTAAAATCAAATGAGGGTCATAGTTTGGAATGGCCATTTTACTGGTTAAGTTGACTTGGGATTATCCATAGGCATTTTGTTCCCTTTTATCTGAAGGGTTGTTGTGTTGATATTTTTTATGTAAAGGGTAATTTTGTTGTACCCAACTGCAAATCCCTTTTACCACCCTATGAAACCAATTTAAAATGCTAAAACTACATTTTTAAAAGTTATATTCAAGTATTTTACAATAGAATTTAGTTTTTTTCCTAAAATATTAGAATAGTAAAAGAAACTTTGTCTAACATGGAGACAACATCATTTCATATACTTCTGTTTGCTTAAATTGAGTAGAGATATTTTTCTTGTATTTTTGATAGAGCAAATATATATATACATGTATATATTTTTTTGAAAGCTGTGTTGAGTTCCAACTGAATAGAGGGGTTGTTGAAGAGAACAAGAGAGTTAAAAAAAAAAAAAAAAAAAAGTAATAATAATAAATAAATAATCCTGGGATCTGGATGACCTCTATACATCATTGCCATGAAAATATCACAAGAAAACGTCATTTTTATTTTAAAACATGCATTAATTAATTCAAAAATGCATTAAGTATACTTATAATAAAATTCCATCACCACTTTGATAGTTGAGCAAAATCGTGAAGTGTTTGAAGACCTACTAACACTTTGAGTGAGAAGGTCAAAGATTTCTTAGTTGTGCAATGACTAGACACAGATTAACGTTATGATCCAGAAACCAATTAGCAGTTAAGTAAATGGAAACACATTCTCCACATCCCAAAAAAGTTTCAAGTGATTCTTTCTCCAATGAAACGAATGACACTTATCATGAAGGGGTTTTTTTTTTTTTTTTTATATCTACTTGGGTTTTTTGATTTATGAAGACAGTTTTGTCATATACTTTGTGTTATGTGGTGCAATCTTGAATAAGGATTATGTTGAAGGTCATAGAGTGATGTACCACATCACTCTTTGACTGACATATGACTTATCATCCAAACCTGGTGGGTGTACAGATCACTATGCTAGTATAAAACAGTCCTTCAAGACTATCACCCTTCTATTTGTTATTTTCCTCAGTCCTATTTTTTGTTCTATCTTTAGCCTTAGCCAGAGTAAAGCCTGCTTTTTTTCTAATGCTTGCTTTACATCATCAATCCTTCTTTCTCTTGGTTGGCTACTAAGCATGTTAACACTCAATTTTGCTTTGAATGTTTTTTTTAATTGATATCTCTTCTCCATTCCTTTCTGGATGCCCATATCATCTTAGTTGGCTTTAGTTACCTTTGTATATTTGTTATCACACAATTTTTTTATCATTTACTACATTTATAATATGGTCTTGTAAGTTACCAGATGTTGGTTTCATTTATTTTTCTTAAAACTCATCTGTAGATTTTAATTTTTGATCATTTCCTTTATTTCTTAACTGACTCAGCTCTATACATTAAATATTGGTATAATATAGCTGTTATAAACAGCTGATATTTTTTTTTTTTTTTTTGGCTGCTTCAAGTGAATTGGATTTGACCGCTTAAATTCATTTGGAGCAAAAAGAAGTTGGTCATTTTGCTGACCAAGCCATGAGTATTTTGTGAAAGTGAGTTTATTTGAGGAAAAAGGATGGAAACATTGCCTGTAGACCTTAGAATGTGGTTAAGTGATAATCAGAAGTTGTAACTTATAGGAGTTAAGAATTATTACTACCTTTTAAGTCTAGATAACTTCTAATAAGTTTTCACTGAGCACATATAAGGGATTGTTCTATAACAGGTACAAGGCTAGATTTATTGTTGATAGTTTTCTTTGCTTAGAGTAGGAGTAAGAAGGGAACTGGTAACAGTAGAAAAGTAAATAAGAAACAGTAGAAATAAGTAAATAGGTTGGAAAGAAAACAGGATTTGGATTTTACTGATAAGTCATTGTACCTCATCATATATATTTCAATTTTATGCCAGATGAAATGACAGGCTTTATATCTGCTCACTTAGATCTTTTATGTTATAATATATTATACAGTCCTGCCAGAATTTCAAGTTACAGTGTATTTTCACTATAATCATTCAAGGGTATCAAGTCCTCAACATTAAAAAGGAATGCTAATATCATGAAAAATGGAATTGCAGATTGGAAGATAATAGATGAATGTCATCTGAATAAAATTGTCAGATGTGGGCGTTGGCTATGTGATAATGACTGGAAGAAGAATTATATTATAATATTAATATAAGCTTCCGTATTTTGTATTAATCTTGAAATACCTTACTGTTATGGTAGACAAACTTTACTCAGTCAGTTAATAGCATATGGCAAAATATTTGCTGACATATGCCCATTTCATAGGAGAATTTCAAAAAACTGTTACAAATGAACATTTGCTTCTGAATCAAGTTGGTAATAATGATGATGGGGGACACCAGTGTTATAAATTATTATAGTCAGAAACACTTGCAGTAAAATATGGTTCCAAGCTTAAAAAATGCTCAACATTGGGAAATCAGCCTAACCCAGTGCCTTTAAACACCTAAGCTTGAATTATTGCTAATGCTAAGTATGAATGTTAAATGGGAATTTAGAAAATTTGTAGATATGTTCACAACTTTTTAAAGAGTATGTTTTACGACTGAATTTGTTTTCCCATATATGATCTTTCTTGCCATTACTCCATTTCACTTATGCCGAAGATACTTTGGCTTTTCTGATTAATTCATAAGTAAGTGAATTTTTTAAAAAATGTGACGAGACAAAAAAGCTTTGTGGGGGGGGGAGGAGGTCATACATATGGAGAACTAATGTTATGACCTTCTGTTAGACAGCTTTAAGAAGTAAAACAATTTTGGAAATGGTGCTGCCTGTGTGTTGATTTAGAGAAATAGACTGCTTTGCAACGATATTACTTATAAAGAGAGGCATAATTACATTTTTAAATAATAAAAATTTATTTCACGTTGAATGGGGTTTGTAGGATTGTGTTCTGTTATGTTTGCTGTTACAGAACTGTGCATGTGATTTGATAGAAAATAATCTGAAGAATATTCTCCAAAAAATTCTCAAGAATAACTTGTCATTAATTGTATTCTTGAGATTTTCATTATTTATATGCTGCACATCCTATAGATACATGGACATGTAAATGGCATGTTGGTCCTCCAATGTGAAAAGCAAATATAATTCATATGAATTATTCAATATAAAAGCAGCATTGTTTTATAAGTGACGTCATCATTTTGTGCATTTTTTTTTTTTTTTTTTTTTTATGAAGATAAAGGTAATGGCAAAATTTGGTGAACAACATAATGCTAGTCCATGCAACAATGGCTATAGCAGAGTTATATACAGATAATATTTAAGGTAGAGTATGAGATGTATAATGCACAAACATGTTGGCATAGTGAAGCTAGTGATACAATTATTTAACCCTACAGTTGTGGTGTGGATGACTGTTGTCCTCCAATTCAAAATTCATTTTTATGGTTGCAAATTTTTTTTCTTTATTGTAATATCATATTAGGTGTTATATTTAGATGATTAATGATGTATTTAGGGGCTTTTAATACATCATTAATTATGTAAAAGAGGTCTTAAATTTCTAGGAGGGAAAAATGCTGCAGTAAATAAGTGTCAGTGGTGAAAATTTTATTGATAGAATATTTGTAAGTGTTTAATCATGTTGAAGAGTTAAGATATTGGTTTCCAAGATATGAGTACTGCATATATTGAAGAAATATTTCTTTTGAGAAATAATTGCATTATATTTTATTACAGTAAAAATACTGAAACAGAATACATGTAAAACAAAATGGAAAATTTAGGTTGCAAAAAAGAGCATTAGTTTTGTTCAAATGCTGTTCAGGCCATTAGCATTAGTAGAGGCATTTGATGCAAGAAAGCAAGCTTATACAGCATCATGTATAAGCTTGCTTTCTTTTATGCCGAATGCCAAGGTAGTACTAATAATAGTAGTAGTAGTGGCATGTGATGCAAGAAAGCAAGTGTATGAGCTTATGCAACATCAGCCAAAAAAAAAAAATCACACCATTCCCTCCAAATGCCTGTCCAGTTCCTCCTTAAATTTATTCAACCTGTCAATTTCCACAACGACAGATGGAAGTTTGTTCCAGCAATTAACCACCCACTGGCTAAAGGCAAATTTCCGCACATCTATTCTACATCTGTCCTTTCTTAAATTGAATTTATGCCCCTTAGGTTCATAATCTGAACAAGTGGAAGGATCCCATTAGAATTCAGCGTGCCCAACCCATTCAAGGCCTTATACACCTCAGTCACATCACTGCACAGGTGCCTAGTCTCCAGCCACTGCAATTTGCAGAACTTAAGCCTCTCTTGGTAAGAGGATCCCTTCATTCCCCTCACCAATCTTGTTGCCCTTCTCTGTACTTGCTCAAGCAAATCTACATCCTTCCTAACCTGTACGCAGTACTCAAGGCATGGCCTGACCATTGCCTTATACAGAGGGACAATCACCTCCTTTTCCCTGCTAGCAAAATTCCTATATATTATTGACAAAACCCCATGACCTGCGCTGGCAGCCTGTCTGCATTGCTCAGAAAACTTCATATCTGACTGCACAATTACTCCCAAGTCTTTTTCATTTTCTACCACCTTAAGTGTAACTTAAGTTGGTACGTTTCACACACAGTTGGTACGTTTCTCTGGGGTTACTTTTACCCATATCGGCGCCTCCGTAGCCAGGTGGAAAGGAGCAGCAGTGTGTAGCACACGCTTCTTGATTAGACCGAGGTTCGAGCCTGTCACCAACAAATACGGAGGATGCGGAAAGGTCAGGGAATGACCACCGCATATCCACGGAGCAATATGGCCTTAGTTGCTAATGCTCCTAAAAACCAAATAACAAACATCTACCCATATGCAGTACTTTGCATTTGTCAAGGTTAAACTTCAGTTGCCACTTCTTAGCCCATCTGCCCAAATTATCTAGATCCTGTTGCAGTAGCACACTGCCATTACTGTCATTAACAACCCTGCCAACCTTTGTATCATCTGCAAACTTCAATGGTACAAAGGTTGGTAGGGTTGTTAATGACAGTAATGACAGTGTGCTACTCAGAGGCAGTGATTTGCCTGTTCTGGATGATGATAGGACCTAAAGAATACCAAGATATTGCTGCCCAAACCATTGTTTGATGGTTGGCACAATGCAGTCAGGCTGATACTCTTCTTTTAACATCTCCCTGATGTTTGAAAAAGTGTGAATGAAGGTTTATATGAAAATATATTTGGAGATATACATTAAAAATCTTCATATGTTCCCAATCATCTTGTCAAATTTTTGTGCTCCTTACACCATTGTTTAGTATTAACCTCAGAAACAAGTGACTTGGCAATAGCAGCTAAATTTCAGCTTTGTCAAGTTCATGCCAAACAGTTTTGTTAGAAACTGGATTGCTGAGACTAAAAGTTCTACAGTTATTTTTTGAGGCAGCAGCTTTATGTTTTCTGGCTACAATCCTTTCCAACACGACTTTTGTCCTGTAAGATTTTGTTTTTGCTTACTTAGTAAATTCAGGCATCACTTTGGAGATATACATTAAAAATCATCAGTTTTAGTTACTGATGCCTCCTGCTAAACATGCACTAGAAATTTGACCTCTTTGGAATTTAGGCAGGTTGGTAATTTTTTTTCATGTACAGTTCCCCCCCCCTCCCCATGTATATCAACTCTAAATAAACATCAGCTTTTATCGTTGTTCCTTCACAGTATTACTTGCGAGAAAAAAGTCATCAAAGCATGTCATAAATACACCATACAGCAATTATACTTTTATATCAGGTGTTTCCATTATTTTGTCCAACCTTCCCCCCCATTGTGTGTGTGTGGGTGTGGTCACTATATTGCAAAAATTACCCATAACTGCCATCTGCATGTTAGGAATAGGTATGAAAGCAACCACATTCATATTAGAAGTAAGCAGATGAACAAAGTACGGTAGCTGGGTTGAGATATTTTGTTTAGTGGCTTCTGGTGGGGAGTCATCATAGGATGCTACATTAGCAGTCAACCTGTTTGTGCCGCTACAGCCAAAAATTGATGAAAGAGTCCTCTGAATAGTGGTGTGTAAATCCCATCTGCCCTTGTCAAACCAGGTGGTTGGGGGTGGGGGTAGGCACAGGAACTGATAATAGTACAAGGATGTTATAATGGGAGCTGCATTACTTCAGATTTTATTGCAGCATGCAATCCAAATATCCTAGCAATAAGGCAAGTTGTATTGTAATTGGTTCCTGGAAGGGTGGAAAGCTTTGTTATGGAGTGATGGCACATGGTGGTTTTGCTGATTTAATGGCTGTGTTTGGGTCTGGCAGATACCTAGAGAACACTATTTACCAGAGTGGGTCATCCCAATTGAGATTTGTTGGAGGTGCTATTACCGTCTCAGGTTTGTGTCTTCTAGTTTGAGCCTGGACCATCAGTTGTCATTCCTGGAATAGTGAGTGCTATGCAACATTGACATTCTGGATGTTGCTCCTACCCTGTGGCATCAGTATGGGGTGTCACTTTTTTTGTTTCAGCATGACACCATGTCATACTAAGTAGCCAGTAGTGACTTGGTTTGGAGACATAGGGCAAATGCTTTGTTGTTCTGCTCTGAATTCGGATTTTAACTCCAGTGAACATCTTTGGGATATAGTGGAATGTTGCCTTTGGGAAAGCTAACATGCTGGCTGAATTCACCATTGTGTTGAAGGAATGGACGAAAATACTGCCTTTCTGTTATCAAAAATTGACTTGCAGTCTACTGACGAGAATAGTGTGTGCATGTGTTTAGATAGATATACACACGAGCATGGAAGCTCATAGTATTTTGTATTTCAAATTATTATGGATATGTACAGGTAATTTCCAGTCGTAGTCATCTTGAAAAATGACTAAGTGCCTGTGCATATATTGTATATAATTTTATTTCTATTGATTTAGTTATCTACTTATTTTATTTTTGCTGCATTTTTATTTTGATACTTAAATATGTATGGGTTGGCTACTCAGAATTTTGTACATATGAGGTATTCCAGGAGGAATCTGATAAACTTCAGAGTTGATTCCTTGAGTGATTTAAAAAAAAAAAAGTTACATGGGTCCAGTTTCAAGCAAGTATTTCAGATTGTAAGGAAAAACTGGGATGCTGTGTCAAACATTTATTTTATATCCAAAATATTTTAAAATCATCTCTTAAACCTTACTCTTAAGTCAGAAAATGAGTTATTTTAAGAAAAGAACATCATTAAAGTTCTTATAGTTGCTCAAATTGTCTGCCTTTTGCTTGGATACATTTTTTGCATTGTAATAATGCTTCCATTGTTTTCTATCATTGGTTGGCCATTTTGAATGTAGCTTGCATCATGCAAAATTCTCTGATGCATTCCATCAACATTATGAAATTTTGCATGCACACTACCATGACCCCTGATGCAGTAGTCTGACCTGTTAAAGTTGGGAGATATAGAAGAAATGTGATAGAGCTCCACATGGGAATTAAATTGGTACTGCTATGCTAACATGTTTAGTGCATTATTCATCTTCTGTTCTTTCTTAAGCATGTGCATATATATATAAATAAAAATAATAGGATGTAGTGACAAAACTGAACATCTAAAAAAAGAACGAAAAAATTAATTTATTAAACTGGATTATGGATCCAGGGCACTGCTAGTTATAGCAGAAATACCCAGCAACCATAATGAAATATAGAAAAATATATATGATCAGTGTTTTGGGTAGGGGTGCTGACCTGTCAAGTGTAATTACAAGGGAATAAATTAATTAAATCAGCTAATTTCACCGACTCCTGTCTGGTCCTACAGTAAGTTGTCAAATCCTGACTTTATTCTTTCTTCTTAAGATTACACTTTCTTTTACTTTGTTTAAATTTTAAACTGGGTGCTTTTGCCTTCATTCAATTTTAAATTCAAACTTTCATTCGATTTTTCTTTGACAGGATTTAATCGTTATTATTTTAGCATAATTCTGCATTTAGTTTTATTTATTTATTTTTGAATTATATTCTTCTTTTTATTCCTTCTTTTTGGTCTCTATCGGGTCAGCTATGATGTATATGTTTCGTACATATACAGGTAGTTCTCGACTTTACAAGTTAATTCGTTCCTAGCGCACACTCGTAAAGCGGGAATTTATTTCCCATAGACATAATGATCAAAATAGGAGTTACGTTATCAACAATGAAATTAGTTAGCTAATTAGTTTGTTTAAACAATGATTGATTTATCCAAAGAAATGAAAACATAGCCTGTAAAATCAAGCAAATTATAATAATAGAGAAATTATTTATGGCTTACAAATGTTAAAAGAATGTTTATTCTTCATCATCGACTAAATGCACACTCGTTGATCACTCATTATTGGCTCGGCATTCGGTTTGTTACAAAAGGAGTCGTCGTCTTTAGAAATGCTTCAAAGCGTTTATTTCCAAGAAAATCTTTTCTTTTTTTTTATAAATTTCAATAGCATGCATAAGCATTTTTTAATGGAACGCACAAATTGCAACTAACACGATTTGCGCAGAGTAACGAGTTTATGAAACTTAAAAAAAAAAAAAAAAAAAGGAATGAAGAGAAGATTCTGAAAATTTATTTGTTTTTTTATCGAAGATTTCAGTAAAGGGCAAACACATTTCACCATAATAACGCAAAAACCCACACAATTCCAACTATTGGTGTTTTCACAAATGCAATAACATTGAGTTTACTACCCATTTATAATTGCTTGCAGTAACAGAAAATCCCAATAAACCGGAAGTGCAAATTGTTTTTATTGTTTTATGGTCGTGACCTCCAGAAATGTGCTTTAGAAAAATATCACAAAGCCATTCAAAATTGGTTCTTATAACATATGATAAATATGAAAGTGTAGTGCGTTTAATGATTTGAATTGGTAACTAATACAATTTAAACTATAAAAACGACCTTTTAGGGAGTTATATAGCGAAAATTTGCACTTCCGAGGTTGAGGTCGTGGAACGAATTACCAAAAAAAAAAATGTGTTATTGGGTTCACATTACGATATGTTCGCGATACGATGGTAATGGATTAATATTGTAAAGCGGCATACACTGTATTGTATAGCTGCATGCGTGGTTTGAAATGTGGTATTTATGAATGTTTATTTAACATTCATTTTTTGCAATTAATGTTCATATTTTTGATTTTGTTGATACTTGAAAAAAAAAAACTCGTAAAGTGAGAACTGCCTGTACATCATAACAGAAACAGAGACCTTGCTTATTGCAATTCCTTCGGTTTTGGTTGCCGACCCTTTGAAGACATAGTGTGAGTCGGTTAGTAGTTTGTGTGCTCCTCAGTTTAATACTAATTACAGTGGTTTTAATGTTTAACCTATGGATGAAGTACACATCACCTATATCCTTATCGAGCGACTGATCCACTGATGAAGCTTTCATCCTACCACCTGAATCAGGTAAATGGTATTTACTGCTTTTCCATATTTGTATCACTGCAAACGAAATACTATAGCACATTGTATTCTGCCTTTGTTCACCAGCCATAGCCCTGGGTGCTGAAAAGCTTACTTTCTGATCACAGCATTAAGCTGAAGTGCACCCTTTGTTTTCACTCAGCCTCCCGCTGACTCTGCTTGCTGTACTATTCGACTGAGCGAAAAATTCGCAACCCCTAGCCTGAAGCCAACTCACAGCAGGGCATCCACGTAGACTACGCAAACACCCGCCTTGAATATCCCCACTGCTTTTCTCCCATATATGAGCAGAAACGGAAAACCTCTCAATTTGACACAGAAATGTGCCCTCTGCTATCATTTGACTGGTGACGTCATCCTCTGTACCAGCTTTGATAACCCCATCTGTCCCGGATGTTCGGACCTGTCCCCATCCAGCTGGAAGAAACTTTCCATGGCAGCCAGGCTGAAAATCAAGGGATCATGCTGCAAGAAGCTACGCTCATTAGGCCACAAGGACAACCCAAAATTTTCCAACAACAATTCACAGAACACGCACAGCCCAAAGCACGAAGCAGATAATGCCCAGAGATGCAGACTTTATGGTAATCGCACCACCACTTCATAATACTCAGCACTATGCCAGTCTGCAAGAAAATATGAACAGTAATACCTACGAGGCTGACACCATCGTTACAGATATAACCTCATACTGACGCCTCCTACAGACCAATACCAGGCCACCTGAACCCATCTGCATCGATGCATCTTCAGTAACCCCTCAAACAGCTTATATTATGCCAATATCTGAAAATGGCCAAAGCGCACATGTGCGGAGGTCCAAAGGGTGCCAAACCGAACCAGAAATTAACATTCAATACCTAGAGTCATCCCTAAAGCAAATCATTGACAGCAAAATCAACGAAATAGTGGAAGATCTCGTAGGGAAAATAACTAGTTGCCTAACAAGTCACCAAATTAGTGCCAGCCTGCAAGCCAACTCTCACACACTGGAAAGCATGATGTGAAAATTTGCTGATACAACAGCATCACCCCAACTTGCTCAATTTTTAGAGTCACCCCGGGATAAGTCATACGCAGAAATCCTGGCCACCGAGGTGAGCAATAGTGGCAAGACCATCAAAGGTCAAGCTCTAATATGCATCGTGATAAAATCGCATAGTTCCCTCCGAACTTCAATCCCTGACAGTGACCTAAACCCATCGCTGACTTTCCAACACAGTCAAGAAAATATACCGACAACCTCATCAAGCCACGTTGATGCCCAAGCGAGCTCAGTCGACACAATTCAAACTCAGATGGATGACAAGCACAATAACTGCACTGCCCAATCTGTATCAGCTTCACTAAACAGCGATACCAGACAAGAAAGCCGCACTCAGGGAAAAGCTGTAAAGTACGACTCAGCAATAAACTCCAGGCTATGAGCTTTCAGGACTCAAGACACTACCAGAAACAGTACAAGCAGCCTTTTCGTATCTCGACTGGAACCATGCATAACCCCTGAACTGGCCAAACAGGTTATATACGAAGAGCTGAATCTACAGCCAACTGTACACAAACTGCAAACTAGGAGTCAACAATACACTGCATTCAAAATTGACTGTAGCCAACACCAAGTAGACCTGATAGGAAGCGTCGCCATTTGGCCTGTTGGAACGAGGATTAGGCCGTTTGTTTACTATATATCAACCTCGAAACCTAAAGCGACTACTCAGACCCAACAGAAGTACTCCCACCGCAGTCACAGCTGACTTGGCGATTATAATTGCTTGCCAGAAAGGATGCCAAGCACCTGAATATTCCCACACTAACATACTGGAACAAACTCCACCCAAGTTTGCTAATACCATCCTCCAACGTGAGGGACCCCAAGGTCGCCTCATCCCTGTCCTGATCTCTCAGTGTCGAGAGCCTCTACTTGTTCGCAGCCGGGAAGTAAGGTTCCCTCCCGTGTGGATAAGCATAACAACTTCTCCTACCATCCGTATAATGTTCCAGAATATCAGGTCCTTAAGAAACAAACAATACACTGGAAGAGATTCTACTTTCAAACTAGACATCTTGTGCCTCGCTGAAACGTGGTTAGAGACGAACCAGACAGATATAAGCTGCTCCATTCCGATATTCTTTCATGTACTGGCTGCCTCTCGCAATAACCGCAGCGGGAGTGGAGTTGCTATTATCTTCAATATGGCAAAGTTCTCCATCGTACACTGTCTCAACTATCTCTCAAGACGTGGAACATCAAGATTCCACTATAGATGTCGCATCCCGTACCTTCCTCCAATGGCAACTATGGTGGCCATTGACGAAGCCACTAAATGGTTAATAAATAATCTGCACCCAGCAGCCACTCATATCGTATGCGGAGACTTCAATCTTCCGCCATCTACCCAACACCTCAAAAGTCGGCTCACAGAATCTCTCCAATCAATCCGAATCTTCCAAGTTAACTACCAGCCAACGAGAGACCAAAACTTGCCGGACATAGTCTATTCTTCGGTGATATGTCAGCTCGAAGAAACCACAGCTGACATGTTTCAATCAGATCATCAACCAATCATATTTACAGCTCTTCTACCCAAAAAATATTTGAATATCCCCAAAACCAAATCTGCAAAAAGTCACTGCTCCAAAATTTCTGAATCCAGCACTCTGCATTGAAGCTGCATCCACAGTCCCATCTTAGATGGATATGAACTGAGCCTCGCTATCGATCTAAGATCAAATGGATCAATACCATTGCCCTTCACACCGCTACCAAGACAGACTCTGCGTTCCAGAGCGTGGTCGACTCCCCAGCTCAACCAAAGTTTCCACTACAAACAATCACTACACGCCAAATGGAAAGCTTCCGGCGATGTCTAAGACCACATTTCATTCTCTGAAGCACCTCGAAAGAACCCAAAAGGGAAAAACCATTCTGCAGAACAAAGGCTAGTTCTTCCAGCAACATCAACCCAGTTGACTGGCTCGGCTACGTTGCCAGATTTTCTAAGCAACCTCCAGCTCTACCTAACCAGCCACTCTTCAACCACTCTCATCATTGATAGTCTTGCTACGATCCGAATTTCCAAGCAACAACTGATGCATGCCATTAATACTCTCCCTTTCACAGCAACCACCAGTGACGATGGCATCCCCCAGTTCATAATCAAATGCTTAAGCGTCTTCATCATCGATTCACTCCTCAACCTGTATGACAGATGCCTCGAAGGTCATTTCTTTCCACCCCAGTGGAACAGGTACTCTGTCCGCCCCCTTCCTAAGCACGAACAATCGATGCTCCCAAGCCAATATAGGCCCATCGCTTGCACCTCTGTATTGCTAAAAATTCTGGAGAAAGCACTGCTACCTTCTGTCACCCATCAAATTCTCTGTGACAGTCCTCAGCAAATACACTATGGGATATGAGGAAGGTCAACTATAACTAACCTTGCAACAACCATACTGCACACCTTAGAAGCCTTTGAACAAAGACAGGAATTGTCAGTTATATATCTTGACATCCATTCCACATTTGATGCCATCTATATACCCAATCTCCTACGTCTCTTAGAAAACTACTTCAATTTTCGCGGCCATGTTCTCTGGTTCCTAGAATCTCTCCTATCCAAGAAGACCCTTGTTCTAAAGATCGGAACAAAGATCTTCATGCATCACATAACTGCTGGTGTGCCTCAAGAGAGGGTCCTGTCTGGCGTTCTCTTCTCAGCAATCATGGTGCTGTTTGTGACCAACAAGTGCAATTGGATCACAGATGCTGACGATGTCAAACTCCTTACTAGGATATTGCCATCCAACTTGGCAGCCGAAACCACTCAGCAAATCAATAGCAAACTGCAGGATATGGCTGATTACCTCAATACCTTCAACCTCCAAATAAACCCCCTAAAATCGGCACAAATAATTTATTCACTAAAGAGCAGCCCAACAACATTGGAGCCTGTGTTTAACGGCTCCTCAGTTCCAAGTGTTCGAACGCACAAAGATCTGGGGGTAGTTTTAGACTCCAAACTATCTTTCAACGATCATGTAAGCCTCATGCAGTCGAGGCTGAATTCACTACGCTGGGTCACCAAACTCTCCACACCACTGACCCACGCCTGGTAAAAAGATACATCGTATCAATCCTTTACTCGACAATACTGTATACCGGCTGCCGAGTCCGACATTAAAAGGATATTCTCTGCCGAATTCTGGCTTCTAAAATGGGCTAACGCTAAACTCCACCTTCCCCCAGCCCTCAGATCAACGCAGTTAGCAGATGCCCTTCAACTATGCAGGCTCCGATCCTACATCGGAGAAAGAAGGCTGCTGTTCACCCTCAAGATGGCCACCGGTAAAATTACAGAACCGAACTTCCTCCCCCTTATCTCAGGTCTTCAGCACAGCTGCTAGCAAACCATAACCGGCTTGTATTAACCTGCAGATTCCTGCCAAAACAAATGCTGCCCTCACTGCAAGCCATTGACGGGAACCTCCAAGAAGTGGTCAACAATAAAAAATACAGGAAGGGAATCCTCATCGAACTGAAAATGTAAAACTGTGCTTTGTTGCCATCCAATAATCTGATGTAACATGATGTTTTTCTCATGTGTATCTCTTTTGTAAATATGTATTGTAAACCCCTGGCACCACCATGCCCGTGACGGGATTAATTGTATGTATATCATGCTGCAATTAAAAATTCTATTCTATGGTTAAAATCTTAGGACCTACAGCATTAAGTACCATTTTTATTATTATGTTTTATTTTAATTGTAATTTTATTTAATTTCAGATAATCTGCTTTTACTTTGCAGGCATTCTCAATTTATTCCATTGTAATTACACTTGAGAGGTCAGCACCCCTATCCAATACACTGCTCATATACATTTGTCTATATGTTTATATGAATAATTTATTGTGTCATTTGAAAAGAACTAATGTATGCCCTTCATGTGACACCAAATGTAGTTAGTTTTTCTGACAGAAAATCCTTCCAAATTTTATTTACTCCAGGTAGTGGTGAGAATGAAACTTGCTGCTATTATCATTGGATTGCCATCAGCATGTCAGTCTGCTTGTTTGTTGATGATATTATTAATATTATTTTTATTTTTTTTTTAAATTTCCTGGTTGAATTTTAGAGACCACAATTATAGAAACTTTTTCTGTAATTGCTTAATGGAATAAGAGCTAAATATAGAAGAAATTAGTGAAGTGAGAGTTTATTATTTTATTATTATTTTATTTATTTTTTTTTATTTATTTATTATTATTATTATTATTTTTTTTTTTTTTTTCATTTTGTCAAAACTTATTTTTAAATAATAAGGTTTTACCTGTATGATCATGTAATATTGTATTTTGAAACAAACTACTCATTCCATTTGTACCAGTGACCAACTGTTCGTATAAAGTTGATAAATTTGCCAGAAGAAACCAAATAGGTGTTTGTAGATGCAGCCGTGTATATATTCAAGGAAAGGCTATTTATTAATGGGGTTTAAAAAAAAAATTGTGGTGAATATTTAAAAAAAAAAAAAAGCAAGCAATTTATTCAGCCAGCCAGGAGAAGATATTTCATTCCATGGTTCCGACCACAGATTTTTAGAAAAAATGATATTTTATCATGTAGAGGAGAGATCTTAATGAGTTCTGTGGTGATAATAATATTTCAGTTTGAAATGTAATATCTGTTATTTCTCTTGAGATATTAAAGCTCTGAAAGGACAAACTGCATATGTACTCTGGGTGATTAAATAATTTTTTTGCAAGACATTGTTGTTAGTGCCACATTCTCTAACATAACCATGATTCCCACATAAATAAGAGATCTTATTTCAAATCATCTGGCAAGAAAGTTTATTTACAGCTGTGCTGCAGAATGTGTCTGAACAGTAGAATGCATATTTTGTATAGTGTATTTTAAAGTGAATAAATATGTATTTATGTGGTATTTACTTTGTTAGCAAATGTGCTATTAGCTTGAATTTATTTATAAATTCTGTAATGCAACATATTTGCTAATACAAGTATTTACTTTTTTTATTTCTTAGAGGAAAATGTCTACTACGGATGAAGCCTTTCGTTGCGAACTATGCCAGAAGAATTTCACTGGACCAATACCATATCATATCCATTTAGACAGTGCAAGGCACAAAAAAAGGCAGAAATTGAATGATGGCACAGATGCTCCAGGTGGAGGAGAAGATAACAGTTTGTTTTGTGATATATGTGATGTAAAATTTCATGGGTCAGTTCCACATCAGCAGCATGTTCAAGGCAGAAAGCACTTGAAGCAAGTGAAGAAATTGCAAATTTTGAATGAGCTTAAGGTAGCAGCAGTTAATGCTTATAGGGAAAACCAAGATCCCGAGAGATCAGTGTCAGGTGATGAGAGTGCAGCATCTGTTCCAGTTGATGTTGCATGTCCAAATGCTTGTAGTTTATGTCGCAAAAAATTTACTGGGCCAATTCCTTATCAGGAGCACTTGACAAGTAAAGTGCATTTGAATACATTAAAGAAATTGGAAGATTCAAAAAATTCAGGAGATAAATCAAATGAAGATGGGGAAAAAGTTAATAATTCAAATAAAGAATCACTGCGCTGTGAAACTTGTGAAAAGACATTTTCTGGTCCCTATCCGTATAAGATACACATGAAGAGTAAAGCTCATTTACAGTTTGTTGAAGCATTAAAAGCAGTAGAAAATGGAGAGTTCCCAGCGCATAAAGAAAAGGAAGAAGTCGATTTCAATCGACCACACTGTCACTTATGCAACAAGAAATTTACTGGCCCAATCCCTTATGAAATACACATGAAGAGTTTGAAACACCTGAAGCTTTTGGAAAAGATGAGTAAGACTGTCTCAGAAAAGACTGATGAAATGTCTAGTCTACAAGATGCCACAAAAAGTAATGGAGAAACGGTAGAAAAGATGGAGCCCCTGAATACATCCTCACTGTGACACTGTTAGATTTATTTTGGAAGTTGTCTTTGTGTATTCACATTGTCTGTGGCATAAGCCATTAAATAATATAGGGTCTTTTATTTGATTCCCTCTCACTTCTCTCTCTGTCTCTCTCTCTCTCCCCCTCCCCTCTTCTAGGGTTCTGACAATTAATATACTTGATGCCATTATGTGTGGTATAGTTTTTTATGTTAGAATACTGATATTCAAAGTCAGCTCCATACTTTTTTTAAAACCATTAGCTGCTGTAAATTGTTGGATTATTGTGAGTGAAGAAAAATAAAAACATGATGCTGCAGGTTATAGTATTTTAGCATCTTCATGTTGATATTTGGTCATATTTCATTTTATTCTCAATAGCATCTTCGTGAAACATTTTAGAATTGTAGCGTAGTATATGTTGCTGTTGTGAAGTGATATATTATATGTATGTGCATGCAAGCATCTTCATTGTGTACTGATGTTAATCCCATTAAATTATCAGTGATTTTTTTTCAGTATCTAGCTTATGGTATGATATAAAACGTATGTTAGCAAATAAAGAATGTTATACCCTTAAAAAAATTTGTCATGGTACTCTGTTAACTTAATCTTGAAATTTTGCCATTCTGCTTTCAGGGTTAAATTTTTTTTTTCACTAGCAACTGGATAAAAATGTTCAAATCTTAGAGAGAAAAGAAGAGGCATTTATCAGTTTATTTTTGTAGAAAACTAATTTGTTCAAATCATTATGAAGTGAAATATGAAAATTTTCATCACCTAATATAAATTGCTCTGTTTTTCGTAACTTATGATTATAAATATTAGTACCTTTTATTCCTTCGTCCATTAGATGTGGAGTTTTCTAACTGGTGTTTCATTTAATTAGTATTAAGAATCAACATGTTTTTACTGTGCAACTGTACTATGAATTATATCATAGTGGGAGAACAGCTACACAATTTGAAAACTGTTCTGTAACAAAATGTGTAATGACCAGTTATTGCATTGTGGGGTGGGGGGAGATCATTTCAAGGCCATCACAACCACATGATTTTGTCAAAACCATGTAGTTGTGATGGCACTGAAGTGGTTTTCAAAAAAATAACAGTTATATTTATTTATACTTAGTGAATTTAAAGAAATTTAATTACTCATACTGATGATTGGTTGGAAAAAAACAAAAAAAAAAAAAAAAAAAAACATTATTGATAACTTTTTGTTTATTAATAGTAGTTCATAAATGTCATGCATGTGGGCCGAATTCAGTACTGTAATAGGAATTACAACACAGGAATAGGGAATTCTCCTTCCCTAATCATTTTCATCAACTGATATTGTGCATGAGGGCCAACTGATTAGCACAGTGTTTTTTCAAGGCACATTAACTCGTATTTTACAACAAGTGATACTGTACAATATGATTATAAAGTAAATTGCCCTTAAGGTCATGCCATGTTGTTTTATACATATATAATATTTATTATTTATTTTTTTTATTAAGAATTGTTAAATTTTGAATTTCTCACAAAGTAACTTTTTTAAAATTTTCATGAAAAATATAAAGAAGAGCATCATAAATTGGGTATATTTTCTATATTTGATGTTATCACGATGATCGGCAAGCATTTAAAAACAACTACGTTGATGTTGACTAATCATAACGTAAGCATTTAATATACAGTGCCCACACATGGATGTCATGTACAGGGTATTTCAAAAGTCTACTTGGGGGAAATTGTATTGCACCATTTATTCAAACAGAATTTTTTATTATTTATTCATGGGGATTCTGTCTTAGAAGGGTTTTTGAATGTTGCTAAGGATGGTTTCTGAATGTGTGTAAAACTAAAATTATGGAGATAATCTCGATTCCAGTAAAGTGAAGGTTAATGGGCAAGATATCGAAGAAGTTGATGAATTTGATTACTTAGGGTCAATAATAAATAAAAATAGTGACTGCTCAAACGATGTAAAGAGACGACGGGCAATTGCTAAAATGTTGGTCGCTGATCTGATAAAATTATGGAGAGATCATGATCTGCTGCTAAAGACTGAGAATCATTGATTCATTAATTTTTCCAGTTGCCACTTATGGATGTGAAGGATGGAATCTGAAAAGAGTTGACAGGAAGAAAATTGAGGCATTTGAAATGTGGTGTTACAGGAGAATACTGCGTATTTATTACTTGGATTGAAGAACAAATGAGTGGGTATTGGATAAAATTGGCAGTCCTAAAATTCTTCTTCATAGCATAAACAAAAAAAAATTCAGAGTTTTTTGGTCATATAGTAAGAAGGAAAAACTGAGGGGAAGAGGTGCAGAGGAAGACCTGCAACTAGGTGGAAGGATGGGATCAGTGAACTTCTGGGCATGACACTTTGCGATGCTGTTCGTATAGCACACGATCGATGCAGTTGGAGGAATTTGTGGATGGCCACAACAGTTCCTCGGGGAGCTATGTGACTGGAAGAAGAAGAAGGATGGTAGATTAAAGGGAAAAGTTCTTAACATGTCTCACTGATTTCTACTGACTACATGGTCGTTCACATTAATGGAAAAATCCAAATTACTTGCAACAGTAAATAAAAAAAAAAATTGTTACATGTAATGTACATAATCATGGTTAACTTTATTTCTCCTACAAGTCAAGACTTTTAAAATACCTTGTTATTGATACATAAAACATCTTAATTTAAAATGTTTTTGAACTTTATCATATAGATCTTGAGATCAAAGCACCCTATTCCTGCATGGATTGTAAAATCAAAACATGTTTATTTTTCTATGTAAAGAAGGGCAGAATAAACTGATTATGTATCCAGAGATGGTCCACAATTACAAATCCTAATTTGCTCCCTCAGTGTTAAATGCTATCAGACTAACAACTGTGTTTTCATGATGTCAAAGAAGGTTCTTGTAAACCTTGAAGGAGCTTGACTGTGGATTTGCTGCTTTCAGGATGTATCTTGTGATGATACTTTCCAGAAGCATATTGGTTCTAGGGAACGTTTCTGGTCTACCAGATGTAATAGACATTCAAAAAGCAGTTTTTAACCCATATTACTTGAGCTTCTCCAAGATTCACAAGGACCCATTTTGTCATGAAAATATAGTTGAAAAAAATATTTTATGCATTTGTGGCACCATGGTCTCTTGCATTTCACGCTGAAGAAACAGATTAAGAATTATTATAATTAGCCATATGGTGCAAGGAAACCTGAGGCTTTTGCTGCACCGGCCAAAAAATACTAATAATATTTCTGAGTTACCCCTGAGAGAGAGAGAGAGAAGAATGATGGTATCCAGCTCAGGACCCTGGGTGTGCCAAGCCCATACTCACCAGATGTGAGCCCCTGGGTAACCAGAAAGATGTTTTAGGCACATGTAATGAGTTTTTCACCTGTTTGTTACTACCTAGAAGAAATAAATTTTAATTTTTATAATCCCTATAGGATAGTGTTTTATCCGCAAGGCATCTTTTACCTGCACATTATGCATTTCAAATATTTAATTTATCATATAACTTGATTATTTAAGTACTTCCATATACCAATAAAGTGTTCAACCTTTTTATGATGGCAAGTTTGCACACAGACAGACTAGAAATAAAAAAAATTTAAAAAAATTGAAATTTAAGACACTTTTAACACTATGTACTTTGAGGATCTAGCATTTTCTCACTTGCTTAATTTTTTTTTTTTTTTTTTTTTTTGTAATCCATCTTATTTGATTCATTAATGTTTCTTCCATTCAATAAGGCCCCTAATATCTGGCATTTTATATTTTCAAAAAATATCACTACATAAAAATAAAATCGTTTTTTGAGGGTGGCACAAATAATTCTCGAGGACATAAAAGACTTGTGGTCATGGCTTGCTCATCTCTGCCATACATTTAAACCTTTTACACTTAAAAAGCAAGTAATGTCAAAATTTGTAAATTTTGTGTACCATATTTTCTGGACCATAAAGTGCACTTTTTCTTCCCTGGAAAATGCTGCCCAAAATTTTCCTGGTTTGAAAATTTCCTTATGGTTTGAAGTTATACTAGGTACACTGTTTATATCTCTAGCCATGATAGAGAAAATATGGTATAAATGTTTAGGTGGCCTTAAATAAAAGATAGTTCTTTAGTGTGACTCATTAAGATCACATGGAGATAAGAAAAAAGAAAGTTGTGAATTAAACAGGAGTTAGCTATAATTCCAGGAGGCCTTAGCCATTGGGACATCAGTTAACAACTCCTTTAAAGTATTCATATGTGTGGAGTAGACCAAATTATAACCAAATCATGATTAGGATACTAAATACATCAATAGGATACTAAATTGTTTAAAGAAAAATGAAGCAACCAACAGTTTCGCAGATATACTGGAGATGAATTTTTTTGGCATTCTATGAAGAATAAAAGCTTCGTGGTTTTTTTTTTTTTTTTTTTTTTTCTGTAAGCATTTTTGAATTTGTTTCAAAATACGTGCAATACAATATTCTTTTTTTTTCTAAAACTTTTCTTTGAAAACTAGTGCAATCTGTCATTCAGAAAATATGGTACTTAGCTGCATCATATTCATTCTTATTATGATAAGTTAAATGTAGACTTAATTGAGAGCTACAATACATTTTTTAAGGATTGAATCAGTTGTGTCAAATTGAATGTACTTGGTCACTGATCAGGATGCTGCAGCAATGTAGCATTTTGATTAGCTCATTTTTAGTGTTTATTGCTTTGAAAATCTGAAATGAGAGGCTTTTAGAAATAAGGGATTTGTCAAAAAATGCCTATTGAAATTCTTTGGGAGAAGCTCTCAAAGTTTTTTTTAGGATCTATACCAAATTCTGTTTCAGATCATTAACTTGATGGTTGATCAAACATGGCCCTAGGGTTTTTGGTACTCCTAGGCAGAAATGTATTTGGCACCCTTGAGATACTTTTATTATAATAAAAATTTTGTATTTCGGTGCCCCTATGCCCTGCTTGCCGTAGTCTGCCATCCCTGTGGTAGATGCATTATAACCTCAGCATTGTTTATGCCATTAAAGCCATAATCAATAACAACAGGCATTAATAGATGAAAAAGGTATTCCTAATACCTTTTAATGTTAAGTGTTAATAATTCTGGTTTATTACTGTAAAGTTGCTCTCAAATTGCCATACCCATCAGGGATGATGCAAACACAGGATAAATGCAGGAGTAATTACTTTCAATTAAGAAATCAGATATTTAATATTGGTTTACTTGATCAACAACACAGTGTTAGCCTTATTTAAATGCTTTTATGTTTTAAAGTACTTTTTCAGTGATAGAGTAAACCAGCATAGTTTTTGAAATGTTAGATTTGTTAATTTAATCTATAGGATTAATGCTAGTTATTTTTGGCATTAATACTATGTTTGTACATCTTATCCAGTGGACATGCCTAAATTATTATGTAACTCACTAGCAGTAAACCAGTACTACTAACAAGAGTTGAAAGTGGCTTTATTTCGTCTTTCAATTGGTTTCACCATGTAATAGCCTTTAAAGAATGTATAAGACTGAACAATAGCCATGCCATGATATTGAGCATTTTATTTTTCAAAAAATATCATCTACATAAAAATAAAACTTGTTTTCTGAGGACTCTACAAATAATTCCTGAGAGTGGACAAAGGCATGTGGCCATGGCTTGCTCATCATGACATACATTTTAAATTTTGCAAGTAATATCAGAATTTGTGAATTTTAACTTAGAATAAGTACCCTATTTTCTGAAGCTTAAAATGCACTTTTTATTTCTTGGTTGCCTGAAATTTCCCTGCACTTTGTAGTCTAATGATGAACTCTATGTACACAGTTTTGTTTTTATCTCTAGATATGGCTAGAAGAAAGTATGGTCAAGTCATCCAGGTGGCATAAAATCTGGTAAACACCACTATATTGAGACAAGAATATAGTTCAACTCAGATATGCAGATTTTGGTTGTAATAAGTTAATTGCTGAAGTTAGCAGATAAGGAAAAATCTGTTAGAAATAATGTATTTTAGCAAATTTGGATAATCCTTTGCCATTTTTAAATGGCAAGTGACCATATGAAAAAAATATGGTTGGGAGAACTGAGATTGAAAGTAACCCTGTGGAACCGGTTGTAAATATTCTATTCTTTAACAGAATTAAGATACAGGTGGTCTAACTTATATTAATTGGGTTTTGTATGATTTGAGAAGAGGGTTGAAGTGAAATTGTACTAAATCTGTCCTGAAGGAAGCAACAAAAGATGTTAAAAAAATATGTTTTAGCTATCATAATGAGATTATCCTTGGATTCAAGTGATGTCCTTATAGTTGGGAGACATGAAAATGTCTCTTCTATTCATAAAGGGTGAAAAGATTAACTAAAGACCTTTTTTTTTTTTTTTTTGTGCCAGGTAGATTGTGATTATGAAATCTTAGTTAATGATACAATGCAAGATCACCTGGAAGGTATGGAATTTATAAGGGAATTACAGCATGGCTTTGTTAAGGGCAGATCCTGTCTGCTTAATCTAATTGGCTATTATGAGGTTGTCATAGAGGGAATAACTTGAACTTTTACTTACATTTCATTAAAATTTTTGATACAGTCCCACACAGAAAATTGTATAAATTGCAGCAATGTGGCATTAAGGTCAAGTTATTATGATGGATAAACAGATGGTTAAGTGGTATGAGATAGTCATAAATGGCCATTACTCTTTGTGCATTAATGTTATGAGTGGGTTCATGTATTTGCCCTTCACTGTTTCTAATATTAATTAATGATATTGTTGTAGTTTTTCAAGTTTACAGTCTGTTTGTTTAATGATAAGTGGGCAGGATAATTAATGATAGTAATCAGGGTGTGTTATTTTAACAAGATCAGATTGTTTGGATGGGCTGAGAATTTGCAACTGATGTTTAATCCTGGAAAAGGCAAAATTTTGCATATTCCTGAAAGGAATATGCAAAAATTTTTCAGGAAAAATATTCCTGAAAGGAACCTACCACTAGTACTACGACACATGATAATAGATAATGAAATGGACTTGGGAGTAACAATATGATCTGATATGAAATTTTCTGGATATGGTAAAGTTAGGGTTTTCTCGGTAATATATAGGAACTCACAGTGGTCTCAAGACAATTTTTAAATTCTATACAGTGAGACAAACTGATGTTACCATCAGGAAATTCTAAATAGGAAACATTCAAGGAATCAATCGCAGAAGATGCTAGGCTTCTCATACCAACTAAGAAATACTCTTCAAGGTATAGATGGCTGTTGGATGAACTGATAAAACTTGTGGCAGTGAATAAAAGTGCATGGGATGCATATAAATTATCACATGACACAGAAGTTCATGAACTAGTCTGTAATCAAATCACAAAGGACATTAGGCAAGTGAAGGGAGATTACGAGAAATCTTTGGCACAGAATGCAAAGAAAACCAGCAAAGACTTCTTTACTTATGTAAACACTAGAAGGAAAGGGATGAATTAGAATGGTCCACACTATCAATGGTTTGACTGTTGATGATCCCTGCTCAGATTGTGACAATCTGAATGAGTACTTTGCATCTACATTCTCACATGAGGAATTCTTTAGGGAAGATGTTGCCAGAAAGTTATCAAACTCTAACAGGGAGGTAAATCATTTTGTAATAACTGAGAGGAAAGTGGAAGAAATATTTTTGAAGTTAAACATAAGAAAGGCACCTGGGGTAGATGGTATCTATCCAGTTATACTAAGGAAGGCAGCAAAGGAGGTAAGCAAACCCTTAGCCATAATTATGAGAGCATCCTTGGATTTAGGGGAGGCCCCTGCGTGCTGGAGATGTGTGAATGTTTTCCTAATTCGCAAAGGGTGACACGAGTAATTATAGGCCTGTTAGTTTAACTTCTGTTCCGGGGAAAATAATGGAATTACTGGTAAAAGAAGTAATGCAAGATCATCTAGACAAGGCTGCAATTATACTTCAGACACAGCATGAGTTTGTTAAGGGGAAATTTGGTTTGACCCCTTCCCATTTGATTGGATACTATGATGTGGTCACAAAGGAACTGGATGCAAATAATAATTTTGATATATATACTTGGATATCAGGAAAGCTTTTTTCATACCATTGCACAAAAAAAGACTGCTGTACAAATTGAAGCAGTGTGGCATTAAGGGCAAGTTGCAGTTATGGATAAAGGAATGTTGATTGAGAGAAGACAGAGTGGTAATCAGTGGACATTGCTGTTCATAGGTTAATGTTATTAGTGGAGTTCCCCAGGGTTTGGTGTTGAGTCCATTGTTGTTTTTGATATTGATGAAGGCATATCAGGCTTAATGTTCAAGTTTGCAAGTGATACAAAGGTAGGCAGGGTGGTGGTTAATGACAGTATGCTACTGCAACAGATTCTAGAAAAGTTAGGAAGATGGGCTGGGGAATGGCAATTGAAGTTTAATATTGATAAATGCAAAGTACTGTATATGGGTAGCAATAACCCCAGAGTGACATGCCAGCTGTGTGGTACTACACTCATTTTAGTGGAAAATGAAAAAGACCTGGGGGTAATTGTGCAGTCAGATATGAAGTTCTCTGAGCAATGCAGACAGGCTGCTAGGACAGTCCATAAGATTATGTCAATTATATATGTACAGGAATCATGCTAGCAGGGATAAGGAGGTGATTATCCCATTGTATATGGTAGTGGTCAGGCTACATCTTGAGTAGTGTATACCGGTCTGGCAGCTGCATTTTAGGAAGTGTTTAGAGCTGCTGGAACAAGTACAGAGAAGAGCAACAAAATTCATGAGTGAACAAAGGGGCGATCTTACCAAGAAATGTTCTGCAGATGCAGCATCTGGAAACTAGGCACCTGTGGGTTATCTGATTGAGGTGTTTAAGGCTTTGAATGGATTAAGCAACTTCGGTGCCAGTGGGATTCTTTCTCTTTCTCAGACCACACACATGAGGAGGCACTAATTCAAATTAGCATTAGTGTTAGTAGAGGCATATAATGCAAGAAAGCAAGCTTATATAGCATCCGCCAAAAAAAAAAATAAAATAAATAAAATAAAACCCCTTCCCATTTCACCCATCCGTTCACTTCAAATGTTTGGCTAGAACTATATTGCCTTGAAGTTATTTAAGTTGCTGACCTCCACTACAACAGATGGAAGTTTGTTCCAATTATCAACCACCTGCTGGCTAAAGGCGAATTTCTGCACATCTCTTCTACAATTGTCTTTCCTCAATTTGAATTTATGCCCCCTCAGGTGAGTAATCTGAGCAAGAGGAAGAATCCCATTAGCATTGAGCTTGCTCAATCCATTCAAGGCCTTATACACCTCAATCACCTCGCAGGTATGTAGAAAGGACTGTTCCAGAATAGATGTGCAAAAATGGATGGCTTAAATAAATTCACTGAAGAACTAAACAAACTATTGGAGAGAATGAATAGGTGAAATGGGAGGTGCCATTTCTTTCTTTCTTTCTTTCTTTTTTTTTTTTTTTTTTTTTTGGCTGATTCTGTATAAGCTTGCTTTCTTGCATCATTTGCCGCTTCTAATGCTAACTCGTCATCAGTAGAGATGATGATTATTTCAGTATATAACTTGAATGTTGCATATAATGTTGGAGGCCCACATTTGGAAAGATGCAGACATTGGAAAGGATACAGAGAAGAGTGATGAGATTAAGGGCAGAAAGGGTATTCTTTTTAAGAGAGACTCTGTTTGGTAACCAGGTTTTTGCCATGTGATCTGATCAGGTATTTAATACCATGAAAGTAAACTAAAGGCTGTATGCATTTTTACACTTAGTCATATGTGTGTGCAAAGAGGCATACATTTAAACTGGGAGGGTAGAGTTAAATGTGGGTTTGTTAAAGCCACATTCATCTATTTGATTTTTTTTTTATTATTATCACTTAAACTATCTAAATTACTCTAGCTTAGCTGTATTGGGATAATGCCCTTGCATTGGATGGCAAGAAGTGATTTTATATATATAATTGTAGGCTGGTTATGTACAAATTTTCCATTAGTCAAAGAGAAATTAATTCCAACTTATCCTTGTGGAGTCTGGAAATTTATCTAATTCTAAGGAGTGATTGGGTAAGCACTTGAAAAGAGGGAAGGCAACATTGATATACAGTATTTATTTATTTTTTTTTTGTTGGTGCTATCTAAATTTGCTTGCATCACTTTGCCAATACTAATACCAAACAATATTTACCTAAGTGATATATTTAAGCACCCTAAATAGTAAAAAATTTTAATTTAACACTTTTTTTCCAAGATAATATTCATTGATGATGTTGATGCATGCTTGATGGGAGGAATGAGGTTGATTGTTATTGGGAAAAGAAATCTTCTGGACTCTTTCTCACTAGTAACAATCTCGGGGTCATCTGGATCATCATTTGAAAGTTGAATTATGTATGGGTGTGACTTAATGCTTTTGGTATTTTTTGATAGTCATTGCAGGTGGTTGATGTCCTTCAATGTATTAAGTGTTGACAGAATGGCTCTGTTTTAAAGGCCTCTTATTCAGCAATTTATTTAGGGATTTAACACATCATGATATTTTTAAAGCTCAGGCATTTGTTCCATAAATGGTCTGATTTCTGTAGGGGAAATTTCCAATATTTCTTCTTTGCAGCATTAAGGGTAGAATGTTGAAGTTCATCCATTGATTCTTTTATGATGATTAGTGTATGTGCAGTTGTGCATCCTTTTTCTATACATCTTTTAGTGAAAGTTTGGGTCTATTTTCATTGAGGTCTGCAGTATGTTGGGTATAAAACTTCTTGAATGCTTTGATTATACCCTGCAGTTTTGGGAAGGAGGAGAATGACCTGTGTTAAGGTCACCCGGAAACTAATGCTTCCGGGTGACCCTGAGCACTGTCAAGATTTCGGCAACACTGAGGTCCAGATTTTTCTCATTAGGTACCGTTCCACTTTGTGAACAAAGTAGTTTTGAACCAGTCCAAAAAGTGCTACCTATGTCTTTCTATTTGATGTCCAGAAAAACTGGAAGGTGCTTACTTTTACCCTTAAGAGCTTCGGATTAAAGGTAGAGGAGTATGGGTTTGATCATAAAGGTCCCTGACTCACTGGCACAAAAAAAAAAAAAAAAAAAAAAAAACATTACCTGCCCACTGCTTCTTCAAAGCCCCGAGCAGTTTCTCTTCCTTTGAAAAGAATGTGCAATTACAATTAGTCGTGTATTTCCAAAACAGACTTGTCACATCAACGTTAATGATCTGCTCAGGTTTACATCCATTTTCCTGGATAAGCTTTTTAATTTCTTCTGGATATCATGAAGCTATTTTGTGATCTTCTGATGTTGCCTCTCCTGCTAGTTCCACATTATAGTGGTTCTTAAAATTGTCAAGCCAGCCCTTGCTAGCTTGACTGATATCAGGATTCTAAAATCCAAAATTTCTTGACTCTTACTGAAGTGTCATGGGCACAATAACAGACACATCCAAACTAGAAATGCTTTGCAGCATTTCCAGTTTTGCCAGCAATTCAGCCATTTTCTCATTAATTACAGTATTAGTTTTTATATCAAATTTTAATAGTTAAATTAAGAAAAACACACCTTTGAATGTATGTGCTCTGAATTACATTTGACTGGAAAATCAGGACATTAAAAGTGTTTTTTTTTTTTTTTTTTTCTGTTCAGTGGAGCCTCTCAGTCACCCAAATGCTGGTTAATGGGTAAACTTTCCCAAGTTATTAGAAGTGAATAGTGCAGCTCTGGAATAAGAGTATAAAAAAAAAAACAGTGCTACTGAGCAAATTGCAGTGTAGCACAGGATAACTGCATTCTGTGATAGAGAGGATTTCAGATTGGTACAGAGTTAGTAGTTTTTTAAAAGAAGAGTAACACTTAGAAAAAAAAAAAAAAGAAAGAAAGAAAGCCAGGTTCCCCCCCCCCCCAAAGAGGAAACATTATTTGTGATGTGCTTAATTCAAGGGAGATCATTAACTTCTATACAGCTGCTCAGCTAAACCAGTGATGGTTACAATCTGTGTACAGAAAATAATAAATACAACAAAAGCAAGATAAAAAAACAAATAGTAAACAGATTCTACATACACCATCTAAATATTAATGTAAAATGATTTTTGTTTTATATATGGCAACTGTTTGTTCAACATTTAAAGTGATATGTTAAATATCAGTTTATATACTATCTCATTAGAAGTTAGGGTAATCCCTAATAGAGATGTGTGATCTTGTCTAGAAATGTGTGTCATCGAAGATGAGCACAGGAGAAGAGTAGACTATTTTTCAAAAAATAAGCAGTTGGAACTTGCAAGGTATCCAAAACTGGAAGGTGAAATGTAGTGTGATCATCAGCAAAACTGTGGATAGGATTTCCATTCAGTGAAGAAGGTCATCGATATACAAGAGGAGAAAGTATGGGAGAAACACATGAATCTTGGAGAATACCAGAATTAGTGGAGTGGTTAGAAGACGGAGAGAGCTATATTTCATCACCCACAGTGAATGGTCAAAGTGAGAGAAAGAACACTGGGTACCGATTGCAAAAAAATAATTGACAATTCATAAGATGGGAACTTCTGTAGAAGACCTTTATACTAAATATAATTGAAATCCTTATAAATGTCAAGAAAACTGCTTGAGTTTCACCAAAATTTTTCATCAAATCTGTCCCGAGATGAGTAACATCTTCCAGTATATCACCAGTGGATCAACACTTATGAAATCCATATTGACAATCTTTGATCAGAGGGAAGATTGAGATAGTTTTGGTGAATGATGGATTTCCCCATTTCTTTGGAAACAGGAGAAGTAAGTACAAGGGCAATAATTGGATGGAAGGGATTTGTCACTCTTTTAAGGAACTGCCTGGAATTGAGCAAATTTCCAAGCAGAGGGAAAAACAACTGGAATGAGAAAGTGCAAAAAGCAACAAAATAGGAGCACAGATTTGGAGAACAAGTGGAGAAATGTCATCAGGACCTGGAGTTTTCTTGGCATCAAGATTGTTCAGAATTTATCCAACATCCTGTTAGAAGACCATGGGAGGCACTGAGTGAAGTGTATTTGATGTGATGGTTGATTTATCCAGATTATCAATTGCTGGTAAGTCAACTATCTTTGGCTGAGAGTGCAATATAACCATCAGGTTTTAGCAGAGGTGGAAGTATAGACAGACAGAAGTTGCATCCAGTAGATCAGAATGCTTGACTGCCATTTGGACAAGAAGCAAGTTTTCTATTCTTCACCTGATCTCAAAATTGATTTTGGATTGATAACTGTTTTACAATTGTGAGATTTAGTATAGGCAGAAAGTGAAGCTACAGATTTTGATATAAGTAAATTGTAGTATGCAAGATTTTTAGTTTGAACAGCCTTAGTACATTCACTGAAAAACCAAAGTATACACAGTGGACAAGATTTTAAGTTGGAATGCAATAGAAAACAATTATCCCTATGAGAATAATTTCACTAACACAGTCTTAGCAAACATTAGAATCAGAAGATTTAATACATTAATCTAACCAAGGAAAAGAGGAACAGAAATCCCAATTTGCATTCTTGTAATGCCAAATGGCATAAGCCTGAGAATAGCCATGAAAGAGAGAGAGAGAGAGAGAGAGGGGGGGGCTCCATTGGACTATTACCACAGTTGTGATTTGAGGTGTCTGCAGAATAATTGACATTGACCATGTACTTTGGTCTTGATCCTTTCCTTTTTTTCTGGTGAGGAAAATATCAAGAGTCTGGTGTGTGATTTGAATCATCAGGTATTCTGGTAAGTAAACGAACAAACTCTGTGAGGTCATTAGTTTTCTAGTTACATGGCCCAACTGGGTTCATGTAACTAGAAAACTGAAGTTAGCCAGAGTTGTGAACATCCAAAGATAATTAACTCACTTTAAGGAAAGTAAGACTGGAGAAAATAGTTTCAAAGAGAGGAAGCCAGTCAGTTCTGAGTGATTTGGGGGAAGGGGTTTAGAGAGATTTTCAGCCAGTGGAGATTCCAAATTAGAAGGTCTCTGACAAGGAATATTAGCATTAGTTGAGGCATATAATGCAAGAAAGATAAAAGAGTGAAAGAAATCACAGCAAGAAATAATTAGGGCAGGCGAGATTAGTTGTAGTCAAAGCAATCTGATAATTGGAATTCTGTCAGAAAAAGTGAGGCTTGGCAGACTGTAGATGGCAATGGACATTAGTGAGATTGGAATTGAGACCATATATATTTGTGAAATTAATGTGGAAGTTTTTGGAGGCTTAGATCTTTTCTGCAAAAAGATTGAAACCTGTCAAAAATGCTCAGTCACTTATCGTATTGGTCATGACTATTCATGATACATTCAGTAGATAAATTGGAGGGAGAGGGTAGGATTAATGAAATTTTAGGATATGGCTTACACAGCAAGATTATACACTAGCTTATCTGGATGGCTCCTAGAGAGTTACCAATAGGTTTGATTCATTGAACTTGCAAAAACTATTTTGCAAGTTCAATGAATACACTCAAAATATAAGGAATATTGGATCTCACCACAATACCCATCATAACTTCAAAAGACATCAGTTGTACTGTAGATGGAAGATATATGTGTTATTGGAGACAAGCATGGGTTTTGCCACTTCAAGCTTTCAATAAGTAAGGTGGTTGTACCGCACCAAATGATTAGTTATATACCATCTGTTATTACCTGTTGCGACAGAAAGGCAACATTCCTCTGTGATGTTGATGCTATACCTTGACTGCTGCTTATGTTGGTTCACAATTGAGTGATCACCTTCAGTATACAAGGTGCAGTGTTTCAGACCTTTCATTATTGGGGAGGGGGATGTATACCCAGCGTTACTAATAGTCTCATCATTGTGAAGGTCCAAGAATAGGATGCAGTTGTACTCAAGTGAGATCTGAATATCGGTTCCATCAGCATTTTAGACCAGAGGTTCCCAAACATTTTTTACCTTGAGCCACCTCAAACCTTTTCATAAATTTCACATGCCCCTAAGTTACAGAACAAATGGAAATAAACATATAAGACCTAAAATTTAGCAATGAATGTGCATACTTTTTTAAATTATTATACACTTCATTACATTTAAGCTCAAAGAAATAAAATATGAATAATAGAAATAAATAAAAAAACATGCTGTGCCCGGATTAGTGAATAGAATAAAAAAATGGTTTGGCGATATATTGTTAAAAAAGTACTTTATGAAAACAAGCACCCCTCCCCCAAAATGTGTTCCCCAGGGGGTGTTGTTCCCTGCACTTTGGGAACAAACCTCTGTTTTTGACTAAAGTAGCAAGCCATGGCTGCTATACCTGGAAGAATGCGTGATAAGCCTCTGGGACGATAGCTGATGTTTGCTTTGTTCTGGAATGACATGGTAGTTAGTCTTCACTAGGACTTAGGAATAATTATATTATATGATATGAACAATAACAAGCTTCAAGGTTGGACAACTTGTATTCTGTTAGTGATATGCATCAACTTCCCCAGTAGAGACAGAGGTGATTATTCTGTTATAAAAGGCAATAACTAGCTCACATCTCGAATATTGCATACAAGCTTGGAAAACTATTTTACGGAAGATGAACTTGTTGGAGAGGGCTGAGCACAGTGACAAGATTAATTAAATGCACAAAAGATTCTTTTCAAGAGAGACCAGAGTTCTCTAAGTTGGTGTTTGGAAAGCAGGCATCTGTGGAGTAACTTGATCAAGGTGTTTAATGCTTTAAAGGGGGGGGGGGTTGAATAAATTAAATGCTCTGAACACCTTTACAGTTAAGTGGTGTACCACAAGGGTGGGAGGGGGGAAAACAAAGTTAAATTTAGAGGGGATAATTTTAGAATAATTTACAAAATTTTTCTTTAATTCTTCAAAGTAACATGGTTTGTCTATATATATATTTGTATGTATGCATGTCCATGAGACCACAGAAGGGTACCTTCAGGTATTCTGGCCAGCTGGACATCCCAGAGTTCAGCAACAGATCGAGGCACTGGTATGGACCGGTGAATGCCATATTCCATAAATATTTGCTGGAAATTTCGTGGCCAGAAGGAGAACATTAAATGATTGGAGATGATCCCTGAACTATTCCTGCACAATTTTGGCTTTGTGACATGGGGTGTTGTTTTGTTGAAAGAATCCAGTGCCATTTGGATACCTGATCACCATGTAGGGCGATCCTTTTTGAAACAGTGCCGAAGTACGGTCTGGCAGTGAGGGGTGTGTTTAATGGAGACAAGTGGACCCAGTGATATCCAAGAAAACAAAACATCCCCCATGGTACCACTGCTACCAGCCCGTTTTTGTCCATCTGTACAGTCTGGTTGCAACTCTTCACCTGCTCACTGTTGAATATGCACCTGTCCATTGCCATCATGGAGCTGAAACCTTGATTCATCAGACTAGGCAACTTTTTTCCAGTTGTGCAAACAGTGCTCCCATGTCCATTGCAAAAGAGCATTGCTGATGGTTGGTTAACATTGGCACATGAACAGGTCACCTACTCTGTAGGCCTATCCACAATAGTCCACTGGATGGTGCATTCAGAAATGTTTCTCTGTGCACTCTGGTTGTAATCTACTGTTAATTGAGGGATTGTGAGCCATCTGTTATCTTAGACAGCATGTGCCAATGGCTGTTCACTCACTCATCAACCAGTTGGCCGTCCCATCCTGTCAAATTGGGTGGTTTTGTGGCCCTCTTTGGACCATTCCTGTCCCACATTTACTATGGTGGCTCTTGAACAGCCAAAAATGCCTATGGATGCTGGCCTCCACTTTCTTAGTGCTGCATCATTTCCTGTTCAAACTCCATGAAGTGCTTTCCTTTCTCCATTGCATGGGTGTCATGATGGTGAACTGACATGTTATATGTGCTGGTTGGTGACATCCCTCCTTGATGCTGAGGGATGCATCCACTCATGGAAACAAGGACGGTCATAGTGTTTTGGCTCATGGGTGTATATACACTGAGTGGACAGAAATCATGGGTTACTTTCCTAGTAACTGGTAGGCCCACCTTTTGCCCAGATAAGAGCAATAACACAGTGAGACATTGAGTCCACTATTTCACAAAAGCTTTCCTCAGGTATTTCCATCCATGCTTGCTGCACTGCTGTCCATAATTCTGTCACATTCCTGGGTTGCAATCCAAAGCTTGAATGGACCTTTCCACAGCATCCCAAAGATGCTCCACAGGGTTCATGTCCGGTGAATGGGAGGCCATTCCATGGTGGTAAAATCTGCAGAATGCTCTTCAAACCATGTTCTAGTCGCCACAGCTCTGTGCTGCGGCACATTATCCTGCTGGAAGAGTCCATTGCCCTGTGGGTGCATGATGACCATGAAGGGATGCAGATGGTCTGCAAATATAGACACGTAACCTAGATCTTTCAGAGATGCATCTAGATGTACAAGAGGTCCCAACATGTGCCCGACTGTCCACCTGCTTGAACAGTTCCTCGTTGACATGATGGGTGCATAGCTTCGTGCGGTTTCTGCCGTTACCTTCCCATATGCTCGAAATAACTGGAAACTGGGTTCATCGGACCCATCTCCAAGGTCCACGGCTGATATTCTTTCACCCAGCATCCCATTGCTAACACCATGTGTCATGGTGTTAGCAATGGGATGCTGGTGGGTTGGCAGCTCCCATAACCTATTGCAGCTAATGATTGCCTGATGGTCTTGGTGGAGATGTTTCTGGTACCTCCTTGATTGAAGTCAGCAGTGATTTGTGCCACTGTTGCCCTCTGGTTGGCTGAAACAATGCAAGGCCACATCCATCCACCATCTTCCTCTGTCCACGATGAGATGTTATTCCGGAAATGGCGTATTGCTGTTACACTTTTGATACTGTTGAACGGGGATAGTGCAATTTCTGTACCACCTCTGTAATAGAGTGACCATTCATCTGGCACCCACTATCCCTCTTTCAAAGTCGAGGCACTCGCTATGTTTATCCATACTGACATCAGATTACCGTCTACATGAATGCAGTGTACCTATATACCTCCCAAATGGTGGGTTCGTCCACTAGCGAGAAACCAGGTATCCCATGAATTCTGTCCTTTCAGTGTATATATGAAAAATTATATATAAAAAATATAATTATAATTTCAATTTTAAATATATATATATATATATATATATATATATATACATATACATATACACAGTCAGACCTGTCTTTAACAAACTTCCATATAGCAAACTTTTTTTATTTACCCTTGGTAAATCAAAAACCTTGAAAATAGTTTTTTATAGCAAAGAAAATTTCCATATAAAGAACTGATTTTGAGAGACCTGGGCATGCATAGTTTGCACCTCTGGCCTTTAGGCAATAAAGCGGATGCTGTAGAAAGCACAAATTAAGAGCTAAAAGGATTAAGTATTTATCCCTTTAGCTTTTAATAGCTAAAGGCTTTAATTCCATGAATTAAGTGCTAAATCATTTTTCAATTTAATGGTGCCTGTAAAACCCTGCAGGAGGAAACTGACCAACCAGGGTTTGGGAAAGATCTTTGCCCAGCAGTGGGATGGCAATGGCTAAAAAGAACTAAAACTTATACAACTTATACACTACTATGCCGAGAAGTCCCGCTGGTCAGCTATCCACAGCCATTGGCAAAGATTAAGGCATATTTCTGATGTGGGCATTGGCTCTGGTCAACCTGTTTTCTACTGTAAGCATCCCATTAGAGAATTAGGAGAGAGAGAGAGTGATTTTCCTTTATCCCGGAAATTCATCTATTGTTTCGAATAAACGAGTCATCCACACTTTCACTAAATTTCACCTGTCTCTGTTTTACCTGGTTGCTACGAGTGGTCCCTAATTTCAGCTTTGTTTTAACTACTGTGCAAGTAACCATACAGTGTCTAAGAGGAAATCCTTGAGTGTAGTGTGAAAAAGTGGAAGTGCTTAATAGTGTAGATTGTGGCGTTTAAAAAAAAAAGAAATCACTTTAAAATTTGATGTCCCTGCCAGTAGTGTGTCAACCATTCTGAAAAAACCCTGTTTTGATTCTCAAACTGTTTGAGGAAGTGGGACCCATTCGGAAGCGTGTGAAATTATGACTTGGGAAGATGTAGCGAAGCAGTTTTTAAGTGGATGAAGTTGATTCGAGACCAAAGCATGTCAATTATCAGGGCTATTAATAAAAGAAAAGGCTATGGAGTAAGCATCTTTTCTGGGGCACAAAACATTCCAAGCCAGTTCTGGTTGTCTGGACAAATTTAAAGAGCATAGTGGCTTACTCGAAAAAGTCATTTCTGATGAAAGTGGAGTTGCAATCAAAGAAGACTATACTCATTGGAAAGAAAGAGTTTTGAAAATTTTGGAGTAATATGAGTCCAAAGACATATTCAATGTCGATGAAACAGGTCTATTTTTTTAAATGTTTGACGAACAAGACACTGACTTTTAAAGGTGATAAATGTTTAGGTGGTAAAAATAGTAAGGAAAGAATTACACTCTTGGTTGTAAATATGACTGGTAATGAAAAACTGAAGCTTTTGGTAATAGGCAAAAGTAAACAACCCCGATGTTTCAAAGGAGCAAACTACAACAAAATATCTTGGATGACAAGTGAAATTTTTGAGCAGTGGATTTTAAATTTTGATAGAAATATGACGAAAGAAAACAGAAAAATCACGTTGGTAGTTGACAACTGCCCTTGCCCACTTTCGCTCGGTAATTTTGAAACTTACAAGTGTGAAGCTTGTTTTCTTCCTTCTGAATAATTCATCTTAACTGCAGCCAATTGACCAAGGCACTACCGAAGGCACACACTGAAAAAAATTATACTGAGAATAGAAACTAACCAACCTATAGAATCTATTAGATTTGTGGATGTGCATATCAGAGTTGGCGAAAGTGTGGAATCAAGATGTGATGGAAACAATGATTAAGGATTGTTTCGCAAAAGCAGGTTTTGCTAAAATCTCTGTTAAGATGAAAGGGATGAACTACTAGAAGACATTGAGCAATCTTGGGAACAGTTCCAAGCGAGGTTTGATCAGTGGAGAAATTGTTCTTGACGAATTTTTAAGAGTTCATAATGATGTCATAGTAGCTGAATATCCAAGTGGCTCCAACATTTTGGGGCATATTTAAGGAACTAGTGAATATCGATGATGAGTTGATTGAAAATGAGGGTAATATTAAACTTTCCAAACAAATGTTGGCAGCATTTGAAACTTTGCATCGAGGCTTTCAGTGGAAGAAAATGTAACAGAAAATATATCTGATTGTTTAAAGTTTAAACAAATGTGAACATTTTTATAAATGGTGTACAGTAGAATCCAGCATACAACAAAAAATAACCAAATATTTTATGACATAATTCTTAAAAGTGTACTAATAAATAGTGGGCATAATGTAAGTAGTCATTTCTTAATATGTATGTATTAATAAATTGTTTTAAAATGCTAGAAAATTTATTCATTCCCATCTTTTACTATATTTCTGAATTTACAGTATTTTTCATTGTTGAAAAGGTCATATTTTTTTATAACGAATTTTTTCAAGGGAACGATCGATTTCGTTATATAGAGGTCCGGCTGTATATACGAGGGCTGTTCAATAAAGAATGATTGGAATTTTTCATTAACAACTGTACTGCTTGTTATTTCTAGCTGAGCTGTGGAATTTAAGATCGAACCAAGCTGCATCAAATAGAAACTGCACAGTTGGCTCGTGTGCTCGGTGTGACTTTGGAAAGTAACAGTGGACATGACACACAAGGAACAGCAGCTGAAGTGTATGAAATGTTAAAAAAAAACTTATGGTGAATCTATGCTTCCATATAGCACAGCTCACAGATGATTTAGAATGTTTAAAGATGGTTGTGATTCAATCACAAAAACCAGTGGTCCTGGAGCTCCAACCACTGCTGTCACCACAGAAACCATAAACACTTCTGTAATTTTGATTGACATATAATAGTAAGGAAACTGGCAGGGATGTTGAGAATATTGGTTGGAAGCACACCTAGTATTCTCCATGACCATTTACATATGACATGTTTGTGTATGCTGGATTCCAAGACTACTGACACCTGAGCAACAGCAAGTTTGCATGGGAGTTTGTCAGGAGCTGCAACAGATAGTAACTGAGGATGGTGTGGTTCTGCACAAGGTGATAATGATGAATGAGACGTGGCTTCATGATTTCAACCCAGAGAATAAGCAACAAAGCTTTGTTTGGAGGTCTGTGTCATCACCAACATTAAAAAAAGCAAAAGTTGGGGCTTCTTTTTTTTTTTTTTTTTTTTTTGACATTCAAGGAATGGTTTGCCAGCATGTGGTGCCAGATCATGTGACCGTTATGGGACTTTACTACAGAACTGTACTGCACATTTTGCAGGATCACATTCATCTCAAATGATTGACTGCACGCAGGTGGGTGGATAATGCATCACAACAATGCAAGCCCTCACATTGCTTATACTGTGATCGAGTATTTAGCCAGCATTAATGTCAAATGTGTTCCTCATTTGCCCTACAACCTTGATCTTGCATCATGCAACTTTTTGTTTATTTCTGAGTTGATATCCAACTCAGGACCCTGGGTGTACCAAGCCCATACTCACCAGATGTGAGCCCCTGCACGAGTCTCAATAAGTTCTGGAATGTCTGTTGCATCGATATTTTCAAAGCCCCCGCCGCCTATTCCCTGTGTGATTGCTACAATATTGGCAACCAGTTCATTGACATTAGGGATTGTTTTCAACCACTTCTGGCCACAAATTTTGCCAACACGTGTTAATTATAGATGCTCTTATCTCATCAACTGATGCCTTGATGTTGATCAGGCAGTCTGCGATGTTATAATTTTTCCAACTTTGAGTTATCTGACTCGCTTTCCATTTTTTCAATTAAGCCAGTAAAAGTTCTCCTAACATAGTAGGACTTAAATGCAGCAGTCACACCTTGGTATAGTGGTTGTGGTGTTGGGTGGCAAAAACACAATTTCAACTTTTGGGTGGTCAAATTCTAGACTGTCAGATTCTGGATGCCCTGGTGCATTATCAATAAGAAGCAGAACTTCTAAAGGCAAAGATTTTGAAGCTAAGTAACTTTTCACCTCTTGCACAAAGCTATCATTAAACCACTCTAAAAAGTGTAGTCGTTACCAGGCTTTTTTATTGGATTTCCAATAAACTGGAAGGTGATCTTTATTCTTTTCCTTCAAAGCACGTGGATTCTGCGATTTATACACGAGTATCGGTTTGATAATGTGTCCACTAGCATTTCCAAAAAACAAATGAGTAAGCCTATCTTTGGAAGCTTTGAATCCAGGAGCAGACTTTTCATTGTGTTAAGTATGTTCTGACTGGCATTCTCTTCCAAAACAACCCAGTTTCATCTGCATTGATGAACACCTGTTCAGGAACATATCCTTTGTCCTTAATTAATTTCATAAATTCAATCGGGGAAACTTTCTGCAGCCATGAAATCTGCTGATGCAGACTCGCCTACAAGTTTCATGTTATGAAAACAATATTGATTTTTAAATCTTTCAAACCAGCCTTTGCTAGCTAAAAAAACTTATCCCGTCAGTGCTATCACCAGTTTCGCTAAAGTGTTGATAAAGGTGTTTAGCCTTTTTACGAATCATGAGTGAACTCAACGTAATTTGAGTTCGGTTTTCTATCCACAGATTTAAAGCTTTTTCCATTTTTTCTAATTTAACATCAAGTTACAGAGCAAATTTTTGAAGCAATTAGCACGTTTTCATGGATACTACGGCAGTTTCTTCCGATTTCTTGATTGATTGTACTGTTGACCTGAACACGAGAGGTATTAGGGCCTATAGTACTTAGTACCATGGTGCCTCCGCAGCCAGGTGGGCAGGAGCAGCAGTGCGCATCACACACTTCTGGATTAGACCAGGGTTCGAGCCCGTGACCACCAAATATGGAGGATGTGGAAAGGTCAGGGAATGACCACCGCATGTCCCCGGAGCAATATGGCCTTAGTAGCTAATGCTCCAAATAACAAACGACTTAGTACCATGCTTGGGTTGGAGGTTGAGAAGATGAGAGAAGATATTTGTTGACATTAGACTTGAACTTCTGTAGACTGTAATTTTCAGGAAAGGCATATGAAGGTTGTTCCAGAACATGGCAGTTGAATGAATAAACGAGGAAGATGAAAAGATAGTTCTGTCAGTTTGAAAATGGACACTAAATGGATGATGGCTGGTGGTGGCACGTGTTCGGTCTGTTTTGAAAGTGAGCGGGAATTATAGAAGCCAATTCAGAAGAACAGTGCCCATGGAAGTATCTGTAGAAAAGGCATGCAGCAGAAACAGTACATCTATGAGACAGAGTGGAGAGACTGTTAGAGAGGAGTCATTAATTAACCTAACTTCCCTCTTCTGAATGAAATCTAGAAGCCTGAGAGAGGTTTTGGCGGTACCACCGCAGATGTGGGAACAGTATTCCATGGCGGATTTGCAATTTGTACAGACTGAACATCTGTTTGGAAGAAAAGTAACGCTGAGAGCGAAAGAGAAAACCAAGTTTTTTAGATGCAGAGGAAGCAATGTTTGTAACGTGCTTGTGCCAAGACAGATTAGAAGTCAGGATAATCCCCAAAAGATATATCATTTTGCCTAGAAATCGAAGTGTCACCAAAGATAAGCATAGGAGCAGAAGAATCCTTTTTTGTGAGATATAAGACAAGACTGAGTTTTAAAGGATTAAAATCAACAAAGTTGTCTTTGCCCCACTGGCGATTGGCATATAAGGAATTGGTAGTGGATATTTGACGACAGAGAGCCATCCATCATCGCAATCAGAGAGAAAACTGGATAACCAATTACAAAAAACAGTTGGCAAACCATAAGATGGAAGCTTGTTTAGAAGACCTTATGCCAAACACGATCGAAAGCCTTTGAGATGTCAAGAGCAACTGCTTGTGTTTCACTGAACTTTTCCATTGAATTTGTCCATAAATGGGTAATATAAGCCAGAATATCACCAGTGGATCGACACAGATAGAATCCATACTGGCAATTGTTGACCAGATGGAAGGTTTCTAGGTAGTTTAAGAGTTTGCGGTTAATTGATTTCTCCATTACTTTAGAAAAAGAAGTGATTGGATGGGAGGGATTTGTCACCCTTTTTAGAAACTGGCTGGATATGAGCAAATTTTCAAGCAGAAGGAAAAACACCTTTGGAATAAGAAATTGAAAAAAAGGTGGCAAAAACAGGCGTAAGTTCAGGAGCACAGGTTTTGAGAACAAGTGGGGAAATGACATCAGGACCTGGAGCTTTCTTAGCATCAAGATTCGTCAAAATCCTTCTGACATCCTTTTGACGGAAGACCACAGGAGGCATTGAATGGAACGTGTTGGGAATAGTGGGAGGTGTTTTACCAAGATCCTTAATACATGAGTTGGAAGTAAAATGGGATTCTAGCAGGTCAGCTTTATCCTTGGCCGAAGTGACAACAGAACCATCAGGTTTTGACAGAGGTGGGAGTAGAGATGGGCAAAAGTTGCGGCCAATAGCTTTCACAAGAGACCAGAATGCTCGGCTACCATTAAGGAAAGAAGCAAGTTTTCTACTCTTCTCTTCTTCCAGTCACATAGTTCCCTGAAGAGTTGTGTTGGCCATCAACAAAATCCTCCAACTGTGTCAATCATATGCTATACTAGCAGCATTGCAAAATGTCACGCCCAAAAGTTCACTGATCCTATCCTTCCACCTAGTTGTAGGTCTTCCTTTAACAGCAATTTTTGGAGTTGGTTTTGTTAGGATATCTGTGGCATCAGATAATGTAGTGGTATGCCATTGCCTACCACACGGCCAATTTTGAAAGGGGCTGGCTTTAATCATAGGAAGAGTCATCATGCATCCCATGAGATGCTCTTTAATTGGAAAGGTGACTACAGCAAAGCCCCCACTTAGTGCCTCCCCATTATTATTTTTTTTAATCTACAGTGAGGTGGCGCATTATCACTCTTCCTCTCTCAATCTGCAGCTAATAATGTCCAATTTATTAATGATTTTTGAATTTTCTTAAACACATTTTCATGGTGGTTTGTACAGGCTTAGTCCCAATGAATAAATTTAAATTATAGCTAGATAAAATGTTAAGTATTTATGCTATGCTGTAACATAGGCAAACAATCAGCTGACCATTAGAACTAAGAACGTTCCAACTGTCAAATAAACGCATATCTGTAAGTAGATGAATACCACCTGATATGATGCAAAAACACTCAACCCTAACTACAATGCAACTCATTAACAAGGCGATCACTAAGAAAAATCAAATAACTCTTCTTAAAATCACATTTTAACATAAAATCCAGGAGCACACAGTAACCGCGTTAAGCCTAGACAGTGGCCAGTAGCGCCACTCGCCTTTCTACTCTTAGCCCATTCAAAATCCAGTTTGGACTGATTAATAACTGCTTTACAATTGTTGCAAGCTTTGGTGTAGGCAAGAAACGAAATTGAAGAATTGGAAATGCCAATTATAATATGCAACATTCTTCTCCTGAACGGCCTTAGCACAGTTATTGGAAAACCAAGGTTTAGATAAAGGACAAGATTTTAAAGTGCAGTGTGAGATAAAGGATTCCATTTCTACAAGAATAATTTCACTGACACAATCTGAGCAAACGTTGACATCAGAAGTTTTGAAACAGTAGTCCGACCAAGGAAAAGAAATCTTGCAGGTCATCCCATTTTACATTCTTGTAATGCCAAACAACACGAGGTTGGGAATAGCCATGAGATAAAGGCTCCATTGGAGAAGAGACAATCACCAAGTTGTGATCTGAGGTGCCTAAAGGACCACTCACTTTGACTATGTACTTAGAAGGGCTGTTTGTGAGAAAAAAGATCAAGCGTGTAATCTTGTAGGTAAATGAACAATCTGTGCAAGATCATTAGTAATTGCAAAAGCCTCAGCATCTCAACCAGCTGGGTCAGTGTGACTAGAAAACAGAAACCAGCTGGAGTTGTGAACATTAAAATCACCAAGGAAAATTACCTCACTGTTAGGAAAGTTGGACTGGAGGAAGTCAAAGAGCTCCAAGTGATTAGTGGAGTTGGGAAAACTGTAGAGACAACAGATGAATTTGACAGAATGAAGGGTTGTTGTTGTTGTTGTTTGGTTTTTAGGAGCATTAGCAACTAAGGCCATATTGCTCTGGGAATATGCGGTGGTCATTCCTTGACCTTTCCGCATCCTCCGTATTTGGTGGTGACGGGCTCGAACCCCGGTCCAATCAAGAAGCATGTGCTATGCACTGCTGCTCCTTCCCACCTGGCTACGGAGGCGCACAGAATGAAGTAGAGAGATTTTAAGCCAGAGGAGATTCCAAATTACCAAGTCTCTGTCAGGGAATATCGGGACGGTCATATGCACAAGTACTACCTTTGAGGCAAAAGGAATCATATAGCAAACTGAGATGAGCAGTAGTTGAATCAACTGATAACAGATTCTGTCAGAAAAAGTACATGGGGTTCGGCAGATTGCAAGTGGAAATGGACATCATTGAGATTAGAATTGAGACCACATATAATTGTGAAATGAACCAGGAAGTGTTTGGGAAGTTTAGATCTTTTCGCAGATAAGCTTACTCTATTAGTTTGACAATTCATGATGTATTCAATAGTAAGAAAAAGTGGGGGTGACAGCATGAAGTAATAAAATTTTTGGATATGGCATACACATAGTAAGAATATACCCAGATCCTAGACATAACATGGCCTTCACAGTGCCCCCTCCCGCACATACATGCTACTCGGACTCCCACATAGTAAGAATATACCCAGATCCTAGACATAACGTGGCCTTCACAGTGCCCCCTCCCGCACATACATGCTACTCGGACTCCCTCCAGTCACTATCTGGCAGAGTAGAGGTAGCAAGATTATACACTAGATGATCTGGAAGCCTCCTAAAGAGTTACCAATAGGTTCAGTCCTCTGTACTAACTAGCGGCTGGCATGCTGACACCCGTTTTAGAGCTGTACCCTCAAAATGTAAGGAAGATTGGATCTTGCCATGATGAAAGAGATGGGGAAGGGTTGACAGAACTTAGGTCTGGAGACTAAACATGGGTTCCACCCACTTCAATCCTCCAATAAGCAAAGTGGTGGTATGGCACTGGTTGATGAGAGTCGTGTACCACCTAGTGTTGTCTGGTAACACAGAGGGGCGGCATTCCTCCATGTGGTGGGTCGTAACTTTCACCATTAGAAATTTTGTCTAATACAGTTGGTTGTCGACTTACGACCGACTTCGGTTCTGACTGACAGGTCGTATGTCAATCTGGTCGTATGTCGGCCATATATTTATTAACGGTGTTTTTTAACCTTTCTAATCTTTTTATGATCTTTATAATTTATTTTTATAATCTTTTAAATTTTTATCTTCTTTTATTTTTCATTTTAAATACAGTAATGTTTTTATCTTTTACTTAGCGATACTATACATACCTTCGTTTCTATGCCTAGGCTATCTCTCTCTATGAGGTTAAATTCAAACGTTCTCTACATTTTAATTGGTTTATTATTCATACTGTTTATAAAAATAACTACAATCTATAATTATATTGTACATAATGTGAAAAATAATACTGTACATAATGTACTGTAAACACAAAAATACAATCTAAAATTAATGTAAAAATTAATACAAATGAAGTTTACAAAATCAATTTTTAATCTTTGCTTGTGCTGGGTTGTGGATCGTCAGGGTCATGTTCTTGGGTTGAGGTATGAGATGTTTTCTTGATGAGGAACATGCTGAGCTTTGTTTGAACAGTTTGTTTCTTTTTTTCCTTCATATATCTCACGATAGCAACGCACAGCATCTTGAATGATACGTTCAACCTTTGTAAATTGTTCGACATTAGGGTCCATTGCTTCGAAACTGGCGAGAGCTTTATTCAGTTGCGAAAAAGAATCTGATAAACCCTTTGCAGTGAATTTCTTTTCTGGCTCCTCTTCTTCTTTCTCTTCTTCCTCTCTCGCTCTTTCTTGTGTGCCACTCTGTGCTTCCAATTCAATCAACTCTTCATCCGAAAATTCTTTTGTCTCACAATCTAGCAACTCCTCTACGTCTTTTAGCATTAGTAGAGGCATTTGATGCAAGAAAGCAAGCTTATGCAGCATCAGCCAAAAAAAAAAAAAAAAACCCCCCACTTCCACTTCACCCCTCTGTTCGTTCAAAATACCTGTCCAGCTGAGCCTTAAACTTATTTAGGCTATCAACCTCCACCACAAGGGATGGCAGTCTGTTCCACCAACCAACTACCCGCTGGCTAAAGGCAAATTTCCGCACGTCTATCCTACATCTGTCTTTCCTCAATTTGAATTTATGCCCTCTCAGTTGATTTTTCTGAGCTAGAGGAAGAATCCCATCAGCATTGAGCATGCTTAAACCATTCAAGGCTTTATACACCTCTATCAGATCACCTCGCTGGTGCCTAGTCTCCAGACACTGTAATTTGCAAAACTTAAGCCTTTCTTCGTAAGAGCACCCCTTTGTTCCATTCACTAATCTTGTTGCCCTTCTCTGTACTCGTTCCAGCGGCTCTACATCCTTCTTGAAATGAGGCCTCCAGACCTGTATACAGTACTCTAGGTGTGGCCTGACCATTGCCTTATACAATGGAATAATCACCTCCTTATCCCTGCTGGAAAAATTCCTGTATATCATTGACAATACTCCATGAGCTACTCTTGCAGCCCGTCTGCACTGCTCAGAGAACTTCATATCTGCCTTCACAATCACCCCCAAGTCCCTTTCATTCTCTACCACTGTCAGTGTAGTACCACAGAGTTGATACGTTGCTCTGGGGTTGCTGTTTCCCATGTGTAGTACTTTACATTTGTCAATGTTAAACTTCATTTGCCACCTCTCAGCCCATCTGCTCAACCTTTCCAGATCCTGTTGCAGCAGCATAGTGTCAGTAGTGTCCTTGACAACCCTGCCAACCTTTGTATCATCTGCAAACTTGGACATTAAGCTTGATATACCATCATCAATATCATTTATAAATACAGAAAACAATAATGGACCCAACACTGAGCCCTGAGGGACTCCACTAATAACATTAGTCCACGATGAGCAGTGTCCATTGATTACCACTCTCTGTCTTCTCCCCCTCAACCACCCCTTTATCCATAGCAGCAATTTGCCTCCAATGTCACACTGCTCCAATTTGTGTAGCAGTCTTCCATGTGCAACAGTATCAAAAGCCTTTCTAAGATCCAAGTATATAATATCAAAGTTATTCCCTGTATCCAGTTCTTTTGTGACTGCATCATAGTATCCAATCAAGTTGGTCAGGCAAGACTTCCCCTTAACAAAACCATGCTGTGTCTGAGCTATAACTGAAGTCTTGTCTAAATGATCCTGCAGTGCTTCTTTAACCAGTGCCTCCATTAATTTTCCTGGAACAGAAGTTAAGCTCACAGGTCTATAATTACTTGTGTCAGCCTTTGATCCTCCTTTGTGAATTGGGGTCACATTTGCACATTTCCAGTCTATGGGTACCTCCCCTGAGTCCAAGGAAGCTCTCATAATTATGGCTAAGGGTTTGCTTACTTCCTTTGCTGCCTCCTTTAATATAACTGGATAGATCCCATCCACCCCGGGTGCCTTTCTTGTGTTTATCTTCAACAGTTTCTCCTCATCTTTACTCCCAGTTATTTCAAGATTCTGTAGCTTACTGCTAGAGTTGAATACACCTCTGGCATTCCCCTTGCTGAATAACTCCTCATGTGTGAATGTCGATGCAAAATATTCATTTAGTTTGTTAGCTACCTGAGCAGGATCATCAACAGTTGACCCATCAATATCAAGTGGACCAATCTGATTCATCCCCTTCCTTCTAGAGTTTACATAAGTAAAGAACTCTTTGCTGTTTTTCTTTGCATCCCTTGCCAAGGATTTCTCGTAATCTGCCTTCGCCTGCCTAACCTCCTTTGTAACTTGGTTGCATATCAACTTGTATCTATCATAGGCTTCTGTGTCATGTGTTAATTTGTAAGTATCCCATGCATTTTTCTTCTCTGCCATATGCCTCATTAGTTCATCTGACATCCATTTTGGCCTAAACCTTGAACAATATTTCTTAGTTGGTATGTAAAACCTAGTAGCTTCCAAGATAAGTTCTTTGAATGCTTCCCATTTTGAATTTGCTGTTGGTAACATCATCTTTTGTCTCACAATCTAGCAACTCCTCTACGTCTTCTATTTCACATTCTAATTTAAGATTTTTTGCAAGTTTAACTATTTTTTCTCTAATCACTTCCAGCTCCTCTCCTTTTTCAGATCCTTCAAATGTAGTATTCGCATTACATTTTAGACACTTTTTCCAAATTCCCGACATAAAATTCTTTGTTACACATTCCCATGCGGTCGAAATATTCTTGATACACTGTGAAGAAGGTTGTACTGCTTCCAAAAGTCTCACAAAGATAAATCAGCTTCAGAATCTATCGCTTTGATGGCTTGTCCGAATGTCGTTCTGAGATAGTGAGCCTTGAATGCTGAAATAGCACCCTGATCCATGGGTTGAATAAGAGCGGTTGTGTTAGTTGGCATAAAAACCACTCTAACATCCTGATGAAGGTCGTCCAGATGAGGGGGTGGCCAGGGGCATTGTCCATAACCAATAAAATCTTTTAAAGGGATACCTCTCTCCGCACAATATTCACGAGCCTGGGGAATGAAGCAGTTCATGAACCAGTCTTCGTACAGTGCTTGAATCATACAAGCTTTAGGGTTTGAATGGTAGTAAATGGGCAGTGTGTGCTTGTTGATGTGCTTAAATACATGAGGGTTTTCTGAATGATAAATGAGAAAAGGCTTCAGTTAAAACCCACGGCATACCCACCAAGCAACAAAGTTAACCGATCCTTAAAGGCTTTGAATCCTGGCATCCTTTTTGCTTCTTGGTGTATGTACGATTAGGCATGCGTTTCTATTGCAAGCCGGTTTCATCTACGTTGAATATTTGTTCCGGTAGATAACCGTCTTCTTTGATTAAGGAGTCGAAACTATCGACGAATTTTTTTGGCTCCATCTTCATCTGCACTTCCTGCTTCTCCTGTGACATGTACATTATGCAAAGCAAATCTTTTTTTAAAACGCTTAAACCGCCCAGTACTAGCCTGAAAATCTTCTGTATAATAGTCTCCGGCACGTGATTTTAAACTCTGAAACAAACTTCTAGCCTTCGTTTGCACTGTGTGAAGGCTCATGGGTGTATTTTTTTTTGTATTAAATCTTCCATCCATATAAACAACAATTTCTCCATTTCATGGATGGTCCCTGTCATTGTTTGGTTAAAATTGTAGACTTAATAAGTGCAGAACCTTTCACAGCTTCCCAAATTCTTTCTTTGTCCTTAAGTATCGTCAATACCATGGAATGTGATAACTTCAAGTCACGTGCTATCATATTCACTTTCTTTCCGCCTTCATACTGCGGGATAACTTTCATTTTACACTCTAAATCAATAGTTTTCCTTGACTTCTTAGCTGGCGTATATGTAGATGAAGACATTTTCCTTCTACTAAACATTTTATGGGTATTTCAGTAGAATTTTAATTAATACACCACATGCAACAGATGCTTGAAGGCGATTGAGTGTATGTGAGAGAGAGCGACTGAGTGTATGTGTCCTCAGGCCTCCCATCATCGATGTGCCTCCTCACCTAGGTTATGGGTGTCCTCAGTAGTGACTTCCTGATTTATTATTTATTTTTTTTGTGGTCGTCAGTGCGGCCAGTCATAAATCGCATAGGTCGTAAGTTGACGACCAAGTGTAACTCAATTTTACTCGCTAATGTCATCACCTTCTTTGATCTTTTAACAATTCCCTTGTTATTCGTAACCATATTTTTGTAGGGGTTAGAAAAGAACTTGTCCACAATAAAGTCATTTTCTTTTAACCGTTCACACACCTGAAAGTCTGTTTACACTAACACACTGCAAAATGGTAGATTTTTCACTTTTGTAAGCATATCAATTAAAAGCAAACGACGAAACCTTCCATGACAAGTGCATAACACATACTAAACAAGAATTAGTGGGAAACAGCAACACTCGTAATTTTGTCAAGTTCTTCCCCCCCAACCTACTGAGTGGTGTTTTGACCAGGCAAGATGATTTTAGTCACGCTCATGTTTTTTATGGCGGAAAATGTTAACACACTTTAAAATTAACATTTTTTTTAGATTTCATTTCATATTAAATCAGCGACTGTGAAAACAGATACCATAAATAGCGGGGGTTTACTGTACTGCATACGGATAGAAGAAATCCCAGAGAAACCATCCAACTATGTTGGTACTACACTTAGGGTGGTAGAAAATGCAAAAGACCTGGGAGTCAGATATGTGGTTTTCTGAGCAATACAGACAGGCTGCCAGTGATATGCAGGAATTTTGCTGGCAGGAAAAGGTGATTATCCCTTTGTATAAGGCAATGGTCAGACCCTGCCTTGAGTGCTGCGTACAGGTCTTGGGGCCTCATTTTAGGAAGGATGTAGATTTGCTTGAGCATGTGCAGAGAAGAGCAACAAGATTGGTGAAGGGAACAAAGGGGTCCTCTTACCAAGAGAAACTTAAGTTCTGCAAATTGCAGCGACTGGATACTAGGCACCTGCGAGATAATCTGACTGAGGTGTATAAGTCCTTGAATGGGTTGAGCGCATGGAGTTCTGATGGGATTCTTTCTCTTGCTCAGATTACGAACCTAAGGGGACATATATTCAAATTGAGGAAAGACAGCTGTCGAATAGATGTGTGGAAATTTGCCTTTAGCCAGCGGGGTGGTTAATTGCTGGAACAAACTTCCATCTGTCGTTGTGGAAGTTGATAGCGTAAATAAATTCAAGGAGGAACTGGACAAACTTTTAGAGGGAATGGTTGTGTGATTTTTTTTGGCTGAGTCTACATAAGCTCATACGCTTGCTTTGTTGCATCACATGCCTCTATTACTATTACTATTTAATATGCAAGCCGTTTTTTTTCGGCAGTTAGTATGAACAGCTGATCAGGCTGGAGGTGGTCTCAAATTGAAGATATTTCCTCCTAGGTGTGCAGAAAGTTTTTAAAATTTAAAAATTCCGAATAAGTTTATTTTACGGAACGAGCCAGTTTTGTAGTACAAATGAGAATAGTTCAACATTCACTTCATAGGTGGAGCCACAAGAAGATGTCAACTCTTAAACAAACAGTTGTCTAAGTTGATAAGGCATTTTTTTCTGATTAACAATTTGCACATTCACACAATCGTGTTTTTTGTTCCGAAAAAAAAAAAAAAATAAAAAAACTCTGTTACCAATTGCGAAATTGCCTACCTTAAAAGAAAGAACTAATTGTTAGGATTCCATTGCACTGCTCACTATATGTCTCCACGTTGCACACGCGAGCTCATACACTAATTTATTGTGTTTAATACATTCAGAACTCATCGTTTTATCGTTATCAACTTCAAGTTTATTTATTTTTTTTGTTTTGAGGTTATTTAAGGTAAGTAATTTAACGATTTAGAAGTATGTCACAGTCAGAACACGGAAGACATGTCTGCCACCATGCTAGTCACTGGCCGTGTTGAATGTACCTTGCGGCAAAGAAGAAACACACCTTTTCGTGTTTCTGCAAATGTATTCAGGATCGTTTAGAAAGGCCGATCCTGAATACATTTACACGTATATATTGATACTGCATGGGTACTGCATTTCTTTAAGACAGCTAGAGAAAACTGCTGTTACAATGTGGGAAGAGTGAGAATGTCTGAAGTGTCAGTATATTGCATGTTATTCATTGTTCCAGGAATGACCAGTGGTCTGAACCAAAAGGAATAGCCCAGACAGTGACAGCATCTGCAGTCTTCACAATTTGAATAATGCACTCTGATAAATATTGTCTCCAGGCATCTGACAAATCCAAATATGACCATCAGATCGAAATCTGGATACTGTGATTTGTTGCTCCCGCAGCTTTCTAACATATTGGGGACCAATTACAATGGATTGTGCACCAGGGAAGTCAGTGTTGTGCATTGCATTGTGATATTTGGTGTGTGTGCTACAGCTCTTCAATGAAATCTGATGCAGCGCAGTTCCCTGCACATCATCCTTGTACTAATATTAGTTCCTGTAGCCATCCTGAACTCCTGGTTGAGTATTAGATGAGAACTAACATGATCTATTTACCACTCATTTGAGTGGCCTTCGGTACCCTGGGATGGGATGGGTATGGTGCTGCTTCCTGATGTTTTTTTTTTTTTTTTTTTTTGGTAGTTGTTGGCACATCATCTTCTGTGGCCATAATGCACCTCCCAAGGTTTTTGCAGTACTTTGATCCAAGCCCGAGGCGGGATTTGAACCCGCGACCTTTGGGTTGCTAGGCAGGCACTTTACCCACCCGGCTAGCCCGGTCGGCTTCCTGATGGTAGCAGCACCATTGTTTCCATTTAGCATGAATCCCTCTTGTCCATATCCTTTCTGACAGTGGCGAATGTTTCTGAAAAGTATCACAGCAAAATCATGGTTGACAAGGCTAAGGTCCTGTAGAAAATAGTGGGTTAGAGATAAAACAAGTATGTTAAAATATATGAAAAAAAAATATTAGCTTCATTTTCCAATTTATATAATATGAGAGTGATAAGGTCAAGAGTAACAAAAGAGAGGTAATGCTGAAGTGTTAGAACAAGATATACTTTAAAAATGTCAACTATCCTCCTATGCTGCACCTTCATTTGATATGACAAAATATGCTTTTCGGTCTTCAGAACATCACAAAAACAAGTGTGAAATAATATATCTGGGGTCAAAAATTGACCCCAGATATATTTACAACATTGTATTTGTGGTGTTGATGAGTCTATCCTCATCAGTGAGAGGATAGACTGCAGTGATTCTAGAACTGTTCTGGAACCTTGGTGTGCTTCAACCCTCAATGTATGCGCAAGATTTAAAAAAAAAAAAAACTCCATTGAGTTTAGAGGCAATCACTTCTTAGGTGTGTGTGTGTGCCACGAATATAGTGACTTTTAAATCCAGACTTTTTGACAAAAGTTTGAGAATCACTGGAAGAGAGCATGAGCGAATCTCCCTCTTAACTGGCCACTAGACTCCCCTCTCGCGTGCGTGTGCCACAAATATAGTGACTTTTAAATCCAGACTTTTTGACAAAAGTTTGGGAATGACTGGAAGAGAACATAAGCGAATCTCCCTCTTAACTGGCCACTAGCTCCCTCCCCCCCCTCTCATGATCTAGTGGAGGTGGGAGCAATAATTGTATTTTTTTGTTTAAGGAGACTGGGCTGGACTGAATCACTTATATATAAAAAAAGAAAGAAGTAGGCTGTAAAATTTTGTTATACAAATATAAAACATCTGAAATCTGCAATGCAGTTGGGGAAGCATTATTGTTTGATATCTTTAGAAGTTTCTGAGCCCAGCACCTTGATTTTGTTGTATAGAGGTGTGCAGTGACTCTACAGATAGCATGAATTGCAGATAGGGGTCTTGTAATGTAATGTAGTGTTAGTGCTTAGCAAGTGAGTTGTTGCTAGCATGTTTGTTTATTATTATTATCATTAGTAATGGCAAATGATGCATGAAAGCAAGCTTGTACATGATCAGTCAAAAAAAAAAAAAAAAAATTCAGCATGTCCCTTACCTAAAAATTCAACACCTCCTATATCACTATCCATTCCATCTAACAGTTTATCTAGTTCTTCCTTAAATTGATTCGAGCTACTCACCTTTACAACACCAGATTGGAGTTTGTTCCAATAATCAACCACCCTCTGATGACAGCAAATTTATGCACATCCAACCTGCAATCAACCTTCCTCAATTTGAATATATGCGTGTAGTTCAAAAGGAAGGATAAAATTATTAAGGATTAAGAGCAAGGATTAAATTAGCATTGAGCTTACTCAGTCCGTTCAAGACCTTAAACACCTCAATCAGATCTCGCAGGTGCCTAATCTCCAGATGTTGCAATTTGCAAAACTGGTAAGCCTTTCCTGATAAGAGTACCCTTTTGCTCCCCTCACCAATCTTGTTCTTCTCTGCACCCGTTCCAGCAGATTCATGTCCTTCCTGAAACGAGACTTCCACACCTGTAGGTAGTACTGAAGATGTGGAATAACTATTGCCTTATGCAATAGGATAATCACCTCATTATCTTTGTTGGAAAAATTCTGAATCTTGGCTATTTGAGAAATCAATGTGAATAACTTAGAAGTCAACTTCATTGTCCCTCACAATAAATTTGGTCATTGCACATTTTGATAGACATTTTACCCATTTGGAAATTTTCTAAAAAGTTTTACAAATTTAGATATTTTGCTTTTTTAGATACTATCATTACTATCACAGTCACTAGACATGTGAAAAGTCTCTCAGTCCATAATGTACTGATGTGTAACAATGATATGTATCCATTTTTAAAAATTTTATACTGATTTATTTTTTTTCCTTCCTCATAGAAAAATTTGTTTTGTCTGGATGCTTTCCTTTTTTTGTTCCGAAAAGTAAGGTAACACATTTTTTTTTCTTAATAATGGTGAAAGGGAATGAAATGAAATGCGGTGGACAGATAAATACACCTGTTAATAACCTTCAAAAAGACCGCCAGTGCAATGTTGCGGTACTGTCGCCTCACAGCAGATTCCAGTTGTGAGGCTACCATGCGAGTGTGGTCCAAAACAGGTGTTCATGAAGTTATTTGCTTTTTTGCAAGCAAAAGGGTCTTCACCAAGTGACATTCACCGTGAACTGGTTGCTGTGTATGGCGAAAAGGTAATGACAAAGAAGCAGGTATGTTTGGGTGCAATGAATTTAAAGCGAGCTGTGTTGACATTGAAGATCGGGCGGGCAGGCCTTCATCAAACAAGACAGAAGACAACATTTCGCACATTAAGGGCATCGTTCTTGAAAACAGGCGGGTGAAACTGTGTGAAATTGCACAAATAGTGAACGTGGGTAAGTCTACTGTTCACAAAATTGTTCACGATGTCCTTGGCTTTTGAAAGGTGTGCTGCCACTGGGTGCCCCGACAATTGTCAGAGGAGGACAAAGCAAAACGCATGGGGATGTGTCTGGAGAACCTGTTGTGATACAGTGATGAAGAAGAGGATTTTCTCACTCACATAGTCACAGCAGACGAAATGTCGGTTCATCAGTTTACCCTGGAGAGCAAACAAGACTCCATGACTTGGAAACATCCACAATCTCCTGTGTGTAAAAAATTCAAAACTGTTCCCAGTGTCCGAAAATTCATGGCCACAGTGTTCTGGAATCTCCAAGGCATTCTGTTGGTGGATTTCTTGCTGAAGGGAGGAACAATCAATGCACAGCTTTACTGTGTGATATTGGAAAAACTGAAAGCCAACATTCAATGCAAATGACTGGGACTTCTGACAAGCAGTGTGATTTTGTTGCACGACAACCAACTGCCCACACCACTCGTGAGTGGTCGTGCCATAATCATTGGGAAACTCTGTCACCCCTACAGCCCAGACTTAACACCTTCAGACTTCCATTTGTTCGGTCCTCTGAAAAAAATGCCTTTCAGGAAAGCATTTCACCACGGATGAGGAAGTTCATCAAGCAGTGCGATGTTGGTTGTGGGCACAAACTTCTTCAGTACTGGTATTGATAAACTGATCCATCATTGGGACAAGTGCATCAATAAAACTGGAGACTGTGGAGAAATAGTGCATGTTCACTTATTTCTTGGTGTGTAATTTCAACTTCGTATTATTAAACATCATCGAGAGAAAAAATGTGTTACCTTACTTTTTGGAAACCCCTCGTATGAACTTTATTTTGAAAACACTACATCCTAATCTTGATAGTATTATTAGGCCTGACAAATTTCAAACTTGTCATTTCTTTTGAAATAGTTTCTAGGTGTCGTTGCCTTGCAGCCAGTATATAATCTTAATAAAAGCAAATGACTGTTTTTTTTAAATGGTATATTTATTTTTCTGTGGGTAGTAAATGTTAGTATGTGAAGTCATTTGATGTAGAGATTAGTATGTAACCTGTTATGATTTTTAATTATTATATTCTCATTTGACATTTAATATCCTTAATGATATTGTGTTAGTTTATGTAAAATGCAAGCATAGGTGTTCCTAAGACTACTGTTACTGGATATATGTACATAGAATGTATAGCTAAGTAAGTTATACTGGTGAAATTAGCTACATAGAAAATGAAAATAACAGCACGAGTTGTGGACTTTTATTATCTTTTCTGAGCAACAACAGTTATAATATCAGTATTACAATAATGTGGTATTGTTTCAAAATTAAAAGCTCTAGTAATGTCTGTGTAATTTTTTAGCATGGAATTTTATTTTCTTTAGTGTTTCTTTTCTAAAGAACCAAAGTATCATTTCTTTTATGTATTCAAACTTTTGTCATACTGTTCATATTTATATCCCTGCTTTCATCTAAATGGGGAGTATATTAAGCATGGAAGCTTAGTGTCACTTCCTCATTCAGATCTTGATATTGTATGTTCCACTGATTCTGATGTTGCCAGCAATAGTTTTCTTTTTTGTGTGGTTATGAAAACTTATTACATGTTTGGCACCTGCTTTTATTAGCATTTTCAGTTAAAAACCATATGATTATTTGAGCCTCTGAGATTTGCAAAAGTATTGGAAAAAAAACTTGAAATTAAGACACTAACTGTAAAGGAAATAGCAAGTTTTCCTTTTATACGCACTCTCCTACCAAATGTCATGGGACATTTGTAGTTATAAACAAAACATTTATTAAAAGAAATCAATAGCCTCTTCGAATCTTTGATTATCATGACTGCTGGGGTGCATTATGAAAACTAATTCCTGGTAGAAAGCTGGTATGTTATGCTCTGTTTAATAAGACTCTCTTGGCCGTGCCCTAATTCTGTATTCCAATTTATCATAGCCTTAGTCACCCATGTGCCATAAAAACAAAAAACAAACCAATTTATCACAGATATGTTCAAGAGTTGAGGCTAGAGCTCTGTACTAATGGTTGATATGTTCTGATATTATTCTCTCCAAACTGTTACTCATTTGTGACATGGAGTAGTGTTGTGTTAGAAGGACTGCTTTCATAAAATTGCCACAATATAGGGCACACAGAATTGTCCAGAACATTAATGTAGGATGCAGCATTCATAATTTTGTGTATTGTGACCAGTGGGCCTAGTACAGACGATAATACCACTTCTTCTCAACTGTGAAGTTAGGATGCTGTCTTAACTGCTTTCTTGTGTCAATTGCTAATACTAATATGTCAGACTGGAAGAATGAGTAGCATGACTTGTCATTCCACAAGACTGTTTCGATATCCAGATTTAGTGTACCTTGTGGCTGCTGACTTACAGTATGTATTTGTTTTTGTTATCAAAGGCTTTTGAGCTGCAGCAGTATCGTGGAAATTCATGGCATTCAGCTCTCTGTTTGTTGTGGAAATACAGGTTTGTCCATGGCTGCTAGTAACTCCAAACTTGGATTTTGTGAGGTATAAGGATGAGATGAAGTAATTATCCATCTGAGGGAATGTTGCCTCCTGTCAATCTGTATTTTACACCTATCTGATTATTTCTTCAGCTCTGATTCACCTCTGGACTTCCATTTCTTTACCAGTGACAAGAACAGCATTCAGACTAGTACAGTTAAAGGTTACCCCAACAAAAAAAAAAAAAAAAAAAAAATGGTAGCAATAAATACTCAGCATATTTCTGGTTAGAACAGGATCAATAAATAAAGTTATGTGCAGTGTTAAAACCAAAGTAATTGCTACAGTGTATAACTGTTTAATGCCATGTATAATGTTTTCACCTGTACATTTCAAGCAATTCTTAAAGATCAAGAAATTTTTGAGCAGATTTGTGCCCATAAGTATTAATGTATTAGTATTAAATTACCATCAAGTTGGTAATTTTATATTTTGTATGGGGTAGTGCACAAAAAAAAATGTGTCACATTACAAAACAATGTCTTTGTTACAATTGAACATTTTGAAAGAAATCATCTAGTGGTACAACTTCCGGTAGACTTGTTTGAAATGATCATCTTTGCTCCCACAAGTTTCCAGAAATTGATAACAGTATTTTCAATGCCCTTTCTTAAGGTTTCCCATGGTGCAGCATCACCCTCTTGAATAATGGCACGTTTGAGGGCGTAAGCAAGCATGGTCTTTTTTAAAACATGTTATCTTTCAAAAAAAAAAAAAAAAAATTCCCACAAACTTGATTAATGACTAATCAAGAGTTCCAAATATCTTTTATTCTGATGGTTACACCGCACAATTTCTGGCCGAACAAATATGTTTGTGATATATTGAGACATACCTTAGAGGTTGCTGTAAGACTTTGTCCTATTGCATCCTAAAAGGATGGACCAATTACTTTTGATGAGCAAGCGCCACCTGATTATTTTGGAAAGTTCAAGGTACTGGACAAACCATGTAAATGAATGTTACATTCAAAGACAGAGTACTACTGTCACACATTTCCAAACATTGTCTCACAAAAAAAAAAAAAAAAAAAAAAATTCTGAGAATTATTTGATTTGTGCTGTTTATTCTCAGTGCTTTTCTGGGACTGTTCCTGTTGGTAGTCTTTACCTTGTCCATGCTAACTAAAAATTTTGTCATTTTTACTCCATTTGACCGCTTTCCTGTTTGACTGTTGAAATAGAGTTGGTAACAAATTGCATCTCCATTTTTTGTTTTTTTTCAAAACTCAGCTTTTCTCTATCTTCTTTTTACAAAATAATATAGTAAAATTACCTTAAAACTGGTATTTTTTAAAAATTTGAATTTCTTCATCTTTTTGTTAATGAATTGGCCATTGGGTATGATAGTGAACATTGCAAAATACAAGGGCTGTTCAGTAAAGAATGATCATAAATTTTTTTTTCACAACATACGTTTATTAATCATCCATATTTTGCTGGTCCTTTCCAAAGTATTCCCCATTTGACGAATTGCACTTACTGCGTTTCTGCAGTTCTTCAAAATGTGGTGGAAGTCATTTTTTTTCACAATATCAGAGAATTGCCTCCAATTTCTTTACAACTTCTGATGACCGGAAATGTTTTCCTCACAGCTCCTCCTTTACCGTTAGAAATAAAAAAAAAAGTGCAGGATGCAAGGTCAGGGCTGTAGGGCAGGTGAGAAACACATTTGACATTAATGCTGGCTAAGTACTCGATGACAGTATTTGCAGATGTGTATCACGCATTGTCGTGATACAGCATCCACCCACCTGCATGCAGTTGTGGTCATTTGCAACAAATGTGATCCTGCAAAGTATGCAGTACAGTTATATAGTAAAGTCCTGTAACAGTCATATGACGTGGTACAACATGCTAGTAAACCATTTCTTGAATGTCGAAAAAAAAAGGTATGATCATAACCTTTCCTACAGAAGCCACAACTTTTGCTCTTTTTGATGCTGGCAGTGACATAGACTTCCAAACAGAACTTTGTTGCCTACTCTCTGGGTCAATGATGAAGCCATGTCTCATCCACCACTATCACCTTGCACAGAACCTCACCATCTTCAGTAACCATCCTTCGTGGCTCCTGACAAATCTCTATGCCATGTTGCTGTTGCTCAGGTGCGGGTAGTCTGGTACCCAGCATGCACAAACATGTAGTAGTAATAGAGGCATGTGATGCAAGAAAGCAAGTGTATGAGCTTATGTAGCATAAACCAAAAAAAAAAAAAAAAAACAATTTCACACAACCATTCCTTCTAAACTTTTGTCCAGTTCCTCCTTGAATTTATTTAAGCTATCAACTTCGAAGTTTGTTCCAGCAATTAACCACTCACTGGCTAAAGGCAAATTTCCACACATCTATTCTATAACTGTCTTTTCTCAATTTGAATTTATGCCCCCCTCAGGTTTGTAATCTGAGCAAACAGAAGAATCCCATCAGAATTCAGCGTGCTCAACCCATTCAAGGTCTTATACACCTCAGTCAGATTACCTCACAGGTGCCTAGTCTCCAGCTGTTGCAAACTTCAGAACTTAAGCCTTTTTTGGTAAGAGGGCCCCTTTGTTCCCCTCACCAACCTTGTTGCTCTTCTCTGTACACACTCAAGCAATTAGCCGACCAGGCTAGCCGGGTGGGTAAAGTGCCTGCCTGGCAACCCAAAGGTCGCGGGTTCGATTCCCACCTCGGGCTTGGATCAAAGTACTGCAAAAACCTTGGGAGGTGCATTATGGCCACAGAAGCCTATGCGCCAACAACTACCAAAAAAAAAAAAAAAAAAACTCAAGCAACACTACATCCTTCCTAAAATGAGGCCTCTAGACCTGTATGCAGTACTCAAGGCGTAGTCTGACCTTTGCTTTATACAAAGGGATAATTACCTCCTTTTTCCTGCTAGCAAAATTCCTGTATATCATTGACAATACCCCATGACTTGCTCTGGCAGCCTTTCTGCATTTCTTAGAAAACTTTATATCTGACTGCACAATTACTCTCAGGTCTTTTTCATTTTCTACCACCCTAAGTGTAGTACCACACAGTTGGTGGGTTACTTTGCATTTGTCAATGTTAAACTTCAGTTGCCACTTCTCAGCCCATCTACCCAAATGTCATATGCAAATGTTCATGTAGAATACTGTGCATGCTTCCTGCCGATATTCTCAACATCTAAATATTCTTGTTTATACTCCAGCATAAGCACCAGGTCAGTGAAGTATACAATAAATTGTCAATACAAACGTTAATTGTATTTAGCAGTCACAGGCTTGAACCATGGTCCACTCAAAGAGCACATGCTATTGTACTCTCTTTCATGACCACTCAGCTACGTCATCTCTATCAGTTGCATTACTTTTATACGACAGTCTTCTCTCATGATTACAGAAGTAGTGTTTATGGTTTCTGTGGTAACAGCAGTGGTTGGAACTTGAAGACTGGCAATTTTTTATAATTAAATCACATCCACTTTAAACATTCTAAATCACCTGCGAGTTGTGCTATATGGAAGCATAGATTCACCATAAGCCTCTTTTAACATTTCTTATGCTTCAGCATGTTTTCTGGAGATGGAAACAAAATTTGAGAGCAGCATACCATTCCTCGTGTGTCACGTCCATCATTACTTAGGCAAAATTGAACAGGCATAAACTTGACTGACTGTCTAGGTCACACCATATGCAACGAGTCAACTACACAGTTGCTCTGTGATGTGGCTTGGTTTGGTCTTAAATTCCATAGCTCAGCAATAATTCAATATTCAATAGCAAGCAATACTGTTTTTCGTGAAAAATTATGATCATTCTTCATTGAACAGGCCTCGTAGAAATGTGGGATAATTTAGGGTGATTTGTTGTTTTTACCATTAGTCAAATTCCAAATTAGGTTCATACATGGGATCTTCTGTTTATGGAGACCTCCATATGTGAATTTTTGAGTTTATAGTTTTTATGGCACTGCTTAGAGCAGTGATATTCAACCTTTTGTTGATGTACCCTTAAAAATTTCTTAAAGAATATTGTATCCCTATTATATACGTGCCTTATAAAAAAATTGTCATAATAGATTATAGAGTTTATAGATAATTTTTAACAAAGCTGATTTTGTATGCCAGCAGCCAGCATATTTCCCTGAAAGGAACTTGCAAAACCTTAGGGGCAGGGTCATCTTTCCCCGTGGACTCACCTAACACCTGCCAAGGCCCTCCCCCCAGATGGCAAGGGGGTTCAAAGAGTAGACTTTTTTTGTTTTTTACTTGTACCAACATTATTAAAGGATCACCATTGAGGGTTCCGAGTACCAAGGGCCTGTTGTCATATAATGACTGTCCTTCCCACGGGTACATGCACCGCTGGTTGAATACCACTGGCTAAAAGTATATATAACTCTTAAAATGTGAATTAAAAATTTTATCATCACCATTATGCTGAAACTTGAGAAATTTAAGTAGTTCCTTAACTGTTTTTAGTTTCTACCAGTCAGTTGGACAACCCAGAGAATTTTACCAAGTCATTGACAGGTAGGTAATGAGAAAGAAATTAAGTAATTGATTATCATACTGCATTGGAATTCTCTTTCAGTGCATTAACTGGGTTTTTTAAAATTTGATTAAGACACTAATAAATGAATAGAAAGGTATTTTGTGAGCAAGAATTTTTCTAGTAATCTTTGAGGGCAGGTTTTTCATAGTAAAGTAAAACATTACTTATCATTAGTGTTTTATAATTAGTACCGCATGCTGAATCCAAAAATAATATCCATGTCCATCATATAAGTTTTTTCTTTTTTTTAATAATTTTATGTATTTGTATAATATACACCTGTACATCATACATTATATATGTTAATATGTATTTTTATCACCTTTTATTTTATTTTTTTCCCTTACTGTGTGGTCTTTTTATGTTTCAGATTATTTTTCTTGAAAAGGTTCAGTATGATGAGCACAAGTATGTATGTGGAGAGCTGAGTTTTGCACATGCTGCTTGGTCAAGAATTCTGACCAAGAACATGAATTTCTTGTGTGTGAATGGGAAAGAAGAAGAAGAATAAAAAGTCAGTCTTGGAAAAAGATGTATTCATCTAGTTTGAAAAGTATTTGTGAATGGTTTGTCATTACAGCTAAAGTGCTTATCCATTACACATAAAACTGTGCTTGATGATGCAGTTGTGAAAACATTAGATAAGAATGGCAACTGTACTAAGTACATTTTCAGCAAATCATTTCCAGCTTTTATCTACGAGAAAGTTAAAGGAAGAGTCTAGGTGTTATCTCACATCAGGAAGTTAACACTGAATGAACTGTTTAAAGAAACAAACAAACCAGGTTGAAAGAGAAGTATGGGTTGGCCTCAAAAAATGTTATTCAGAACGTCTGGCAGTAGGATCCAAATTTTAAAAGTAGTTGTAATATAAGTTTTCAAGCTCGCTTCCTGTGTTCCTGTTTGGATAAATTCCCCAAAAATCATAGTTTCACCAGGACATGAAAGTAGTAGAAAAGAGATATCATAGAAGGTGGAATGTCAGTATCAATCTGGTAAAACCCAAAAACATAGATTTAATTCATTTTTATTTACACTACACTACACTGGTTAGGTTATTATGAATTGGAAAAGTGACTCTTGTTTGCTGAGGTGATTTTGTCTTCTCTATTGGCTAAGCATAATAAAAAAGTACATAAGCTTTTTCAAGGTTATATGGAGTACCCTAATAGGATGTCCTACAAACCTGCTAAGATGGTTTGTCTTTTTTTCCCATTGCAAGCTGAACTGATATTTGAAATAGAATTTTTTTCATCTGGATCCCGTCTCACAAGGCTTTGATGAATGAAAAGGACAGTATTTCAATAACCCCAAGATCCCACCTTTGACAAGCTTTGCTTGTTTCTAAATTAGTATAGTACTAAATTTTTGCAATGATAATGTGTTTGTTGTATGTGTGCAAAAAGAGACAGAAATTGTTTTGTTATGTTGGAAGAATATTTTGTTAGTGTATTCCATGTATAAAAAATTTATGCACTTTTCGATCACACTTATCCAGCAGCAGAAACAAAATCACCTTGGCAAACATATTGTCAATTTGTAAGTGCTTCAGATATCTGCAATGTGGAACACAGTAAATAAAATTGTTGAAATCCCTGTGTTTATTGACCCTTCAAATTTTTCTTATATAGTAGATTTAATTGCATATAATACTTAAATATATTCACTTGAATTCTTAAGCTGTCTAACCACTTGCGCATTCTATCATAATAAACAATGCATTTGTGTTACATGTTTATATTACAAGGATTAGGAAGAGTGTGTCAAAGTTGCAAGCATTCGAATGAATGGAGTGTGCAACAAACATCTGTCAGTTGTTTGTAAGTTCTGGTCGGAGTATGGCATTCTGCAGATTTTATACAACTAAATAAAATGGAATGACTCCATTTTAAGCATTTAAATGCTGTATAAAAAATTTTATTACCAAAACTGTCAAACATTTCTCTTCAAAGAGTCTGAAAGAACATTTTTCTTCAATTCGATTAAAAGAACATATTTCTCTTCAATTTGATTAAAAACTGGCAATAGTTATCCACATGGCCCATATGGTGTTACTTAATATCCTTTAGTGTTTCATTAAAAAGCTGACAACAGGGCAGGTAGGCCCTGACACGAACCGAACAGAGTTTGAATGATACAGAAACACCATCCACACTTGAGCATTCGTTTTACTTTTGATGCACATGTTACACCAGAGTGCTCAAATGGAGATGGCTTTATATTAGTTTTATTCCTTTATTTGATAATGAAATGAATTGAAATAAATCTTTGGTCATAAAATGTACAAGTTCAGAAACTGTGATGTAATAAATATAACCAAATACAGATAAATATATCTTTTGATTAAAGAAAACCCTTGATGTTAATGGAATAAAATGAATGCTGTTTTTGATATAAGCCTTGCAGAATAATGGAAAATAATATATTGGAATAAAAACTTTTTTTTTTACACTACAACTAAGTACTACAACAGTTCCCTAAGTACTGTAACTTTGTGCTATGCATTTTTATTATTGTAAATAACACACAGGGCACATATATGGTATATTAAATAGGAGCATATATAGCAGATCCCTATTAAAACAGAGACATATTAACCTTATGCTGCTAGTATGGAATCCGACAGATGTTACTATTTAAAGTTTTTTTTTTTTTTTATTTAATTTACACACAAAATCAAATCCTCCTGTTGACCTTTCCCAACCAGTATTCTCTAACTGGTTATACAATATTTTCTGCTTTCATTTCAAAATAGTATGAATTAAAAGAATTTTTTGCTCACTTGGCATCTATTAAATACCAAACTTTGTTTGGCATTTAACAGATGCCAGGTGACCAAAAGCATCTATCTTTCTTCTAGGCAACTCCCATTCCCACACATTTGTGAGATGCCAGCAACATTTGTCTAAATTTGCCATAGTTTCTAAATTTTCTAAATTTGCCATTGGTTTCACTGGCTAAATGTGAACCAACTGACAGAAATAGATGTTCATGTTGAGTCTGCCAGACACCACATGTGCATTTCATTTTTGTTTCAGTATGAGAGATGAGTGTACCTTAAATTCTAAAACATGTGATAAAAACTTTTTTAATTATTGTTTTCTCTTGTTTATTTTCATTTGATTTTTTTTTTTAATCAAGCTTAGCAGGTCATTAATATATTGCTTTCAATTCAGTAAGAAATAATTAAATATATATAATTAAAGCAAAAAGGGGTATCTCATAGATGTCATATGAGCATCTTTGGTAAATTGAAGGTACAAGTGACAGAATATGTAAGTATTAATAATTAATACTCAGTTTAAGTGCTTAGGTGCAATCATTAAAAAACAGAGATAATACATAACTGGGCTATAATACAGAATAAAATATATCAAAAAAGTAGCAAATTATTGTGTGGAGGATTTCAGTTTCTACTTTTGTTTATATTTAACTGTTTCTTATATATATATATATTTTTTTTTTTTTTTTTTTTTATGTACTGAATCCAGTGGTAGCATTGGTTTTTCTTCAGTGTCAGTAGTTGTCACTGTCATTTCTCGGCATTCGCAAATGATGTAAGAAAGCAAGCTTATACAGCATCAGCCAGAAAAAGAGAGGAAAAAAAAAAAAAAACAGAACTACTTCCATTTTCACTTATTCATTCCCTCCAGTAGTTGGTCTAGTTCTTCTTTGATTTATTTAAACTATAAACTTCAGCAATCAACCACCTGCTGGCTAAAGGCAAACTTCTGCACATCTATTCGGCAACTGTCCTTCCTCAATTTGAATTTTTTCCCCCTCACATGTGTGGTCTGAGCAATAGGAAGAATCCCATCAGCATTGAGCTTGCTCAGTCTATTCAAAGCCTTAAACACCTCAATCAGATCACCTCACAGGTGCGGGCACCCCTTTATTCCTTTGCCAACTCATTGCCCTCTCTACTCATTCCAACAGCTCACATCCTTCTTAAAATGAGGCTGCCAGCCCTCACTCAAGATGTGCCCTGACCATTGCTTTATACAATTGGAAAATCAACTCATCCCTGCTTGCAAAATTCCTGTATATCATTGACAAGACCCCATAAGCTCTCCCAGCAGCCTGTCAGCATTGCTCAGAGAACTTCATATCTCAGTTCACAGTTACCCCCAGCTCTTTTTTTTATTTTCCACTATCCTGAATGTAGTACCACACAGTTGGTGTGTTACTCTGGGCTTAGTGCTACCCATATACACTACTTTGCATTTATCAATGCTAAACTTCATTAACCACCACCCTGCCAACCTTTTTATCATCTGCAAACTTGAACATTAAGCCTTCATCAATATCAATGATAAATATAGAAAACAACAATGGGCCCAACACCAAACCCTGGGGACTCCACTAATAGCCCATGAAGAGCAATCTCCATTGATTACCACTCTGTCTTCTCCCACTGAACTGTGCCTTTATCCATAGCAGCAACTTGCCCTTAATGCCACACTGCTCCAATTTGTAGCAGTGCTATGTATCAAAAGCTTTCCTGAAATCCAAGTATATGACATCAAAATTATTTTTTTGCCTCCAGTTCCTTTGTGACCACGTCGTAGCATCAAATCAAATTGGTCAAAGAAGACTTCCCCTTAACAAACCCATGCTGTGTTTGAAATATAATTGTGACCTTGTCTAGATGATCTTGAATTACTTATTTTACCAGTGACTCCATTATTTTCCCTGGAACAGAAGTCAAACTAACAGGTCTGTAAATACTCATCACTTTTTGATCCCTCCCTGAATATGGGATACATTTATCCATTCCCTGGGGACCAACCCAGAATCCAGGGATGCTGTCATAATTATGGCTATGACAGCATCCCTGATTTTTCCTACTTCCTTCACTGCCTCCCTTAATATAACTGGATAGATTCCATCAACCCCAGATGCTTTTTTTTATGTTTAATTTCAACAATTTCTCTTCCACTTTTCTCTTAGTTATTACAAAATCCTTTAGCTCCCTGTTAGTGCTTTATAAACTTTTAGCATCCCCTTCCCTAAAGAATTTCTTGTGTTTGAATATAGATGCAAAATACTCATTTAATTTGTCAGCGACCTTAGCAAGATCATCAACATCAAACCATTCATGTCAAATGGAATGCCAATTTGATTCATTCCCTTTCTTCTAGTGTTTATGTAAGTAAAGATGTCTTTGCATCCTTTGCTTGTCTGACCTTTCTGACCTGATTACAGACTAGTTTATATCTACCATAGGCTTCTGTGTTGCCCAATAATTTAAATATGTCCCATGCACTTTCTTCTCTGCCACAGTTTCATCAGTTCATCTGATATCCATTTATGTTCTATCGTTGAAGAGTATTTCTTAGTTGGTACGAAAGACCAAGAAGCTTCTGTGATTAATAGAAGTCGATTGGTATAAAGGGTGCCATTACTTGGGCACTTTTTATGCCAATTAGTGTAAGTATTAATTGTAACCTTCATTCTCCCTACAGCCATCCTGGGGACCATTTCAGAACCTAAACTGTGATCCTAACAAGTTCCAGCTTATATAGTAACCTCTCATAGGGAATGAGTTGAATGCTTTGCTAATATCCAATATTTTATATGTTCAGCTCATGGGTAACTGTCCAAATAGCTGACAAGGTTAGTTAAACAGTACTTTCTCTTAAAACCGCTGTGTAACCTTCAGAGTCCCATTTCCATCTAATTTGTCCCCATATTGTGCTCTTTATCCTTTTCTTTGTGATTTTCTCTACTGCTGGAATCAGGCTGACCAGTGTCCATAGTTACCCAGTCCAGAGGAATCTCTTCTGTGTCCAATGATTTTTAGCAATAAAGCTCCAGGAATAATTGAAATGGGGAATTTTTAAATTTATTATTAATTCTGACACTATACATAATAATAATGTTTAATAGTGTTTCAACTCAAAGTTTGGCAAACATTCGTGAAGATTATGTTACCATATCCATATTTAATCAAAACATCCTGTTTTTAAAAATGAAGTGAAGGGGGGGGGGGAGAACAATTTTCTCTTCAAACATTCAGTCAGCCATTTTGTAGTTTCGTGATATTCTAATTGGAAATGACGTCAGTTTTTTGTTTGTGTTTTTAATTCCTTGAGACCATCTCTTACAAAATCTGACCAGTCGTAGATGTTCTGTTTCTGCTGCATGCCCCTTTTTGTCCTCAGTAGCACATTTGGTAGGATCTCTGTTCTCCCCCCACCGGGTGGAAAAGACCTCAGTTCGAGTCTTTTCCACGACACTATGAGCCTCTTTCACGATGTGGCTGTTGGTCGATCTCAGGCGGGGGTAGCATGGTTTTTTTCTTCTGATAACTCCAGTTTTTCGTCCAGCAAACAAAATCATTGACCATAGAACCTGCAATTTACAGACAATATACATGTAGCAATATGGCCTTAGTCGCTGATATTCCTAAAATCCTTATACAAGAGCATGCCTTTTGTATAGATACTTCCGTTGACAATGTTCTGAATTGGCTTCTATAATTCTCCCTCTTTCTCCAAAAGTAGTCCGAACAGGTGCTGCAACCAGTCAGCATCTTTTACTGTCCAGAGTACCAGTTTTTTTTATTTTCTGTTTGTACTCCGGCACGACGAAGTCAGTAAAGTTTACAATAAATTGTTAATACAAATATTTATCGTATTTAGTCACAGGCTTAAACCCCAGTCTATTCAAAGAATGCATGCTATGCACTCTCGCTCCTGACTACTGGGCTACTCCCTCCCGTGTGTAGTACAGTTAGTACAATTTGCCGTGCTTCCCACATCTGGTGGAAAATACTTGAGTTCGAATCCCATTGATAACGCGAAGAATTTTTGAGTTTTTCACAACGTGGCTGAATTAGTTGGTCCTACGCGAGGGTTGTATTTTTTTTTCTCCTGGAAACTGGTTCTTTTTTCCAGCAAACAAATCGCAGAACACTCAATTTACATATGTTATATACGGCGCAATATAGCCTAAGTTGCCGATGCACTTAAAACCCTACGACAACCAAGGTGTTTAGCAAATATTCCTTGTTTATCCCTTCCGCTTTCAGTAATGACCTTTCACCTGAACTTCCTGAAAATTATAATCTACAGACATTCGAGTCTAATGCCTACAAGTATCTTCTCAACCCACGCATGGTACTAAGTATAGGTTCTAACACTCTTTGTGTTTGGGGTTTTCATTAAAAAAAAAGATGTGTGGAGGTTTGCTTTCAGCCAGAAGGTAGTTGAAGTTTGGACTGTTGCTGTTCAAAATTTTCCACAGTGGCAGCAATGTGGTTTCACTCTTTTTTGATGTTGAATCAGTAGCGTAGCTACCCTTTTTCGGGCCCAGAGGCAAAGAACATGTTCGGGCCAAACTTAATTAATGAAAATTGCAAAAAGAGGAGACAAAGACGCCCGTCCCGGAGGCAATCGCCTTGCCTGCCTACATAATAGCTATGCCACTGTGTTGAATGTATTTGTGAGAGCCTTTGATAATGTAACAAAAAAAAAAAAAAAAAAAAAAAAAAAATTCCCGAGTTACCCTGAGAGAGAGAGAGAGAGAGAGAGAGAGAGAGAGGAATCACCAAGAAAGAGAAGAATGATGATATCCAGCTCAGGACCCTGGGTGTTCCCAGTCCGTACTCACCAGATGTGAGCCCCTGGGGTTATAGTAATAGATTTAAAGTTACTGTACTTAGTAGAAGCAGTGCTTTTGTCGTTGAATGTTGACTCAACTATATAATTTGTGTTAAAAGGAATTTTACCACACTGTTTTAGTTTCAGCTTAGAGCTTTTATTTATTAATCAAATTTAAGTCGTGCTCAACACCATTATGGTGTTTAGAATGCAGCTGTTAGGTTTTTACAATTAACTAACTTGACATCATACTAATATTTCCTTCTCACTTTACCAGTATATTGGACATTAAATAAGAACGTATAAATAAAATTTTATAATTTGTATTGTAATAACATTTCTTTTTGTTCATGTAGAAGCTGAACTGTGGTAATAAATATTGTTATTGATAATGGAGGCATTTTTTTGTGACCCACATGGCTTAGTTACATGGAGATCAATTTACAGAAATGACACTTAACTGGATTGAAAAAATTGCTTAATCTTTTTTAAAAAAATCTTTGTTAATCTAATTGTAAATTACTTTTTTTTTCCTCATTTGTGCATTATTTGGAGCAAGTAACCTGAAGTGCCTTGTATTTTCATAAATGTTTAGAAAAGTAAATGGATTTGTGTGTACAGGGCACACAAATCCATCCGTTGGGGAAATAAAAATGATACCCATCTACCCTACTCTCTGAACTACACTGTGGGTTGCTCGTTCCAATTTACCTCAAAATTAAAGAAACTTTTTTTTAATGCCTGATAAAAGATATATATAACACACATTGACATTAATACATGCCTGCCAATTCTCCAACAAAACTTATTATATTAGGCCAATCGAATATTTAAATTCATCTGCCGTGCTGTGGGTCTTGTGTCTGTTATTGCGTGTTTTCTATGGCTGATTTGCCTGTTTTGCTGGACGAAAATCCCCAGTTTCTGGGGGGAAAACCTTGCTATCTACATCTGAGATCGAAAAACTCAGCCACGGAGTGAAAAAACCCCATTAAAATTCCTCGCGTCATCGAAATAATTCGAACCCGGCCCTTTTCCACCCAGTGTGAGGAAGACTGTGACTACCAGTGCTACGTGCACAGGCCAACTCTCCAAAGTAGAATTTGACTGCATGGGTTGCACAGTTGATATAATCACCTCCTTCCCACATCGGATGGAAAAAACCTGAGTTCGAATCCCGCCAATGACGCGAAAAATTTGTATGAACCTTTTTCAGCGCTTGAGTTAGTCTCAGGCCAAGGGTGGCAAGATTTTTAATCTCGGAAACTCAGTTTTTTTTTTTTTTTTTTTGTCCAGCAAATCAAGAACAGAACACATGCAATTTATAGACATATGTACCGTGCAATATGGTCTGAGTAGCTGATGCACCTAAAAACCCTGCAACAAGCAAGCCAACCACATTGAATATGCTGATTTTACTCAATTTAGTCCTGTCGTTGCTTAGCGGCATGCTGGAATTGATACCATAATTTCTTCCCCCCCCCCAAAATAGTTAAACTGCATTAAAGTGAAATAAAAAATATATCTCAATTGAAGTTCTGTAATTGTTCACGTATCCATATATATACACTGCCCTACCATTAACATCCGGACACCCATCTATGGATGAGGAAATAAGTCCTGTGCATGCAACATCTCACAAAACCTGCTATAAATATGTACACGGCTTTGAACAGTCAATTGCAAAAGTGGGCATGGAAGATGGCACATTCAACAGAATTGATCACCTCAACAAATGCTAGATGCCGATTAACATTGTGTAAGGAATCCTGGACTGTAGAGCAGAACAGTCTTATGGACAGATGAGTCACGGTTTGCACTCTACCAGTTTGATGGCCGTTCCTGGGTGTGGAGAATGCCAGGGTAACAGTTCCTGATTGTATCCTCCCAACAATGAAGTTTAGTGGAGGCAGTGTCATGGTATGGGGCTCCTTTCATGGTTTGGCTTGGGCCCATTAGTCGTTATCAACAAAGCTGTGAATGCTGTGCAATACCAAGGCAGCCTGGATAATTATGCACTTCCTACATTATGGCAATACTTCAGGGAAGGTCCATACCTGTATCAGCAGGACAACGTGCCATGCCATACTGCTCAGGTCGTAACAGAGTGGTTTGAGGACATGGGTATGGGAAAGTTGGATTGGCCAGCCCAGAGTTGTGATCTCAACCCTATCGAGCATCTTTGGGATGTATTGGATCGTCAGGTATGTGCACATCGCGATCGCCCAAAGAACAAGGCCCAACTGGTATGTATTGGCTCGTCAGGTATGTGCACGTCGAGATCGCCCAAAGAACAAGGCCGAACTGGTATGTATTTAACTGTCAAAGGGTGGTACCCAGACATACCTGATGATCCACCAATTTAGACTATTAACCGCAGGGGCTCACATCTGGTGGGCTTGGCACACCCAGGGTCCTGAGCTGGATATCATTCTCTTTCTTGGTGATTCCCTTCCACTTCTGACTCTTGTTCTCACTCTCTCTCTCTGTCACTCAGGGTAATTCCGATTATTATTATTATTATTTTTTTTTTTTTTTGGCTGGTGCAGCATAAGCCTCAGGCTTCCTTGCACCATATGGCCAATAATAATACTATGTTCTCATAAATGGCCTGTTAGTGTAATGTGTTGTAAAGTGAAACAAGCTACTCTGCCACCGAGTGATAGTCCATTTGGAAATTACCACCTGGTGCCCATCCCTGGCACAAGGAGTTGAGTATGGGTGAGTGCAACAATTCTGCCTCATGGTCATTCCACAAAGTCTGCAAAAAAATAAATAATTATCTCCCCCCCCCCAAGACAGAATGCCTATCTATCCAGAGAAGGAGAGAGAGAGAGGGGAAAAAAAAAGGTGTACAGGTGTTTATTTGTATTAGTAACCACGGGTATATATCTCATTTTATTAAATGTCAACCTGCAAAACTGTTAATATTCCACAAAATTCCTTTTGTTAGACCGCCAAATTAATTCGGAAACCCTAATAAAATTAGGTACCAAATTAAATAAGACTAATTCTAAATTCGTCATACAAATTACATTTAAGTTACACTACCAGTACTACTGGAATCCCAACGGTTCTGCCATAATTTAATTAATTTCACCAAGATTTCTTTCTTCTGTTTAATTGCAGAAGAAATTTCATTAGTAATCCCCATAAATGAAATTTGTTTTCCCTTACGTATAAAATAAAAAGCTCTATACACGACTGCCAAATCCAAAGGCAATACCCCCGCAATCACCTGTAGCGCATTAGTCGGAACGGTCCTACAAACATGCAAAATAGTTAACATTATTCTTTGGATTGATAATAGCTTTTGTTCAAATTTTACATCGACAGTACGAACGTACCAGATTGATGCAGCATATGCCACAATCGGAATAAAAATAGCTTTATAATATAGATACAAAATGTGTTTACCTAATCCCCAATATTTTTTGGTAACCCTAACTGTAGAGGCAGTGTTGTAATTTTTTATTTTCCTACTTAATTCAAATGTGAAAACAATAACTTATCATCTAAGATAAACGAGGAATTTGTTTACTGTTTACTAATAATCGAGGTGGTCTGTTGTCTAATTTTCCTTTTAGAAACATCATGACAGTTTTAGTAGATGAAATGTTTAGTTTGTTTAATGTAGTTCAATCAGTCAAATCCTGAACGATAACCTCCATTCTACTTTCTAAACTATTCTAGATCTCCCTATCACGCACAAAACCAAATAATCGGCATAAGCCACCTTATAACAATTAGGGATTGTTCTACTTAACCACTGGTTTAAGACCAGATTCCATAAAATAGGACCCAACACAGATTCCTGTGGACAACCGCGATCAATAACTCTATTAAATGTTAGATGTTGGGATCTTATAATAATCTGCCTATCCATTAAATAACTTTTAATAATTTGATATAACAAATCAGGACAATTTAATTAAGGCCGAACTGGTAGCTGCGTTAAAGGCCGAGTGAAGGAACTTATCACCTGACACTTATAAAAAGCTGGTTGAGAGTATGCCTTGAAGATTGAAAGTCGCCATAAAAGCAAAAGGTTTCAGCACAAAATATTAAATGGCACAATAAAAGCTCTTTTTTTTTTTTGTCTAAAAGCAGGTGTCCAGATATTAATGGCAGGGCAGTATATATACAGAGTGATTCAGGTTCCTCCTTTTTTAACTCAGAATAATCAATATTATAACCTCCCAAAATATTTACTTAATATTTTGGGAGGTTATAATATTGATTATTCTGAGTTAAAAAAGTTCATATAAATATGTGTCCAATACAGCTGTTTGAAACTGGTGTGCGCAGCTCCCTGAAACAGATGTGACCAAGATGCGATTATAAACTGAGGCTGTTTGCTGTTGGAAATTTTGTGAATATCCACATCTTAACACATGCTGAATATGCTGATATGGTGTTTGTCTACGGTTTTTATGGTGGAACTGCTACTGCTGCATGTAGAGAATACCGTCGAATGTTTCCCAACCGCAGAAAACCGGATTCAAGACCATTTACTACTGTTTACACCAAACTGCGTGAGAGGTACAGTTCCCAGCGCTCATATTTCTTCTGAATATGCAAATGAACAAAATTGGATGAAATAGAACACATTCTTCAGTCGGTAGAATGTAGTCCTACTATTAGCACACGAAGAATTTCTGCACCTATCAGTGTTCCGATGTGGTCACAAAGGAACTAGATGCAAAAAATAATTTTGATATTATATACTTGGATTTCAGGAAAGCTTTTGATACTGTTGCACATAGAACACCACTGTACAAATTTGAGTGATATAGCATTAAGGGCAAGTTGCTGTAATGGATAAAGGGATGGTTGAGTGGGAGATAGCAGACCGTGGTAATAAATGGATACTGCTCTATGTGGACTAAAGTGGAGTCCCCCAGAGTTCTGCGCAGGGCCCATTGTTGTTTTGTGTATTTCTCAATGATATTCATGAAGGTATATCAGGCTTAATGTCCAAGTTTGCAGATGATACAAAGGTTGGCAAGGTTGTTAATGACAGTAAAGATGCTGCTGCAACAGGATCTAGAAGTTAAGCAGATCTGCTGAGAAGTGGAAACTGAAGTTTAACACTGGCAAATGCAAAGTACTGCATATGGATAACAGTAACCCAAGAGAAACGTACCAACTGTGTGGTACTACACTCAGGGAGGTGGAGAATGAAAACACCTATGGGTAATTGTGCAATCAGATATGAAGTTCTCTGAGCAGTGCACAGGGGCTGCCAGAGCAGGTCATGGAGTTTTGCTGGCAGAGACAAGGAGGTGATTATCCCTTTGTATAGGGCAATGGTCAGGCCACACTTTGAGTACTGTGTGCAGGTCTGGAGGCTTCATTTTAGGAAGGCCTCATTATATTTTTAAATTATTATGAATTTTCATCACTTGAAGAGCATTTGTATTAGCATTAGCAGAGGCATATGATGAATCAGAAGGGCAACAAGATTGGCGAGAGGAACAAAGGGGTGCACTTACGATGAAAGGCTTAAGTTCTGCAAGTTGTAGCATCTGGAGAGTAGGCACCTGCGAGGTGATCTCATGGAGATGTATAAGGCCTTGAATGGTTTGAGCAGGCTGAATACTGATGTGATACTTCCACTAGCTCAGATTAAGAACCTGAGGAGGCATAGATTCAAATTGAGGAAAGACAGTTATAGAATAGATGTACGGAAGTTTGCCTTTAGCCAGCGGGTAGTTATGGAAGTTGATAGCTTAAATAAATTTAAGGCTGAACTAGACAAACATTTGGAGTGACCGGTTGGGCAAAATGGGAACGGTTTTTTTTTTTTTTGGCTGATGCTGTATAAGCTTGCTTTCTTGCATCATATGCCTATGCTAATACAAATGCTCTTCAAGTGATGAGAATTCATAATAATTTAAAAATATAAAGGTTATTAAATGATATTTTCTACAACATATTTTTTATTGGTAGTAATAATCCCAGGATGGCTACTAACTGTGTGGTACCCTTCTCAGGACAGTGGAGCATGAAAAGTAACCTAGTGTTATGCAGTCAGTGCAGACTGGTTACTAGAACAGCTATGGGGATTTGTCAATCATGTACAGTAATTTTGCCAGTATTGCATGTCTTTTTCTTCAATTACTTTTTACATATTATATTATTAGTCCTTATATTGGATATACAGTGGTGTTCAAAGAAAGTACATCACCCCTTAAAATTGTAATTGTTGTCCGAATAACGTAAGTATACGGCAATATTTCTTACAGATTGACACACATAGGTGATGACGTAATATTGCATCAGCTGTTACTTTCAGCTATATAAGCACGCACTGCAAGAGTTGCAGTCATTCCTTGCTTGTGTCAGGCTGGCGAGTTCTGTACAGTTGATGCCACGAAGAAAGAGTGCTATTGTTGCTTTACGTGAGGAAGGCTGTTCTTCCCATCATATTGCTTATAGCATGTCTTGTAATCATGTAGACATGTATAGTATCTTCTGTATAGCGGCTCCAGGAACATAAGTTCATCTCCGCCCTGTTACTCTGTGATGATGACATTGAGTAGATTTCTTTCCAAACTAAAAAATACTGGTTCTGCTGATAGGAAAAGGAACCAGACACAAACGAGTCTCTACGCCAAAACAGGACCGCGTTTTGAAGCCTTATGCCTTAAAAACCGTAAAGCTTCTTCGTCTGAGCTGAAAAAAGAATGGGAAGAACATACAGGAGTGGTAGCAAGTGCAGTAACAGTCAGAAGACGCGTCTTCAAAAATGGACTGTAGCCCGTCATCCTAAGAAGAAACCCCAACTCACAAAAAAATGAAAAAGGCCCGATTAATTTGGTGTAAGGAGCATGTCAAATGTAGTCCCGAGCACTGGAATTCAGTTATTTTCTCGGATAAGAAGAAACAACCTGCATATCTCTGATGGTGAAGAATACCATCCAGACTGTGTGGTGTCTACAGTGAAATTTGCTACCAGCCAAATGATATGGGGCTGCATTTCATATCGCGGAGTAGGCCACCAGCAGTTTATGAAAGATTCCGTAAATGCTAATGGATACCTGGCTATATTGGAAGGCAAATTGCTGCCAACCATTAGAGACCACTTCAACCTGCCAAGTTAACTTCATCTTTCAGGACTACTCTGCTCCTTGTCATTGGGCGAAAAGTGTAAGTAGGCACTTCTGTAGTTACTTTAGCTTCACTTCTGCATTAAAGGTTCGACAGTAATGTGTTTACATTTGTTACAGGTGAAAAAATGGTTGAAAGAACGGTCCATTACAATTTTTAGATGTCCAGGAAACAGCCCGGACCTGAATCTTACAGAGAACTGTTGGCATCGTGTGGAATCTGCAGTTGCCAGAAAGAAACCAAAGATCCTTCGTGAACTTCAGGAAGTCATAATTCGTGTTTGGAACCATGAATTATCAGTTGATTATTTTCAGAAATTGTTCTTGTCAATGCCTCGACGGTGTGCTGCTGTCATTAGGGCCAGAGGCAGTTCAACTAAATAGTTTGCACCTGGTGAACTTTTCATTTTGTTTTCCGTTTAAAATGATAAACTGAAGCAAATTGAGGGCTTTTGATAACATTTCAGCCATAATTGTCGTGTTTACCAAAACTGTTGTATAAATGTTGCAAATGCTCATTTTAGAATATTTTGAGAGCACCTGTCAAATAATACTTAGCTTTGCCTTAACTATTAATAAATATCTTTTGTTTATACAGGGTGTTTCAGTTAAACGTTTCAGAACTTCTAAGAGGGGTAGGGTACATCCTGACAACTCGAAATCATATAGCAATGTGGGGTCGGAAATGCTTTCCTGAAGCGGTGTTGTACACAGAAGCACCATAAAGAAAAGAGACCGTAAGTGAGAAATCGTTTTAATAATACATGAAAAGAAGCAAAAGGTACATGGATTAAAGTAAGTGTTCGAAGTTTCTTCCACGGGCTACAATGCACGCCTCACATCTCCGACGCATGGACATCCGAACATTCTGGAATACTCCAGGCGAATTTCGAATTTCTTCGGCAGCTACTGCGATTCTTGCAACCAGCTCCTCAGCATTGTCAACAGGGGTGTCATAAACTAGCGATTTCATATGACCCCAGAAATAAAAATCAAGACACGATAGGTCGGGTGACCGAGCAGGCCAACGCCCGGGACCACCACGTCCGATCCACTGTTGACCAAATGTGACATCCAGGTAGTTACGAACATCTCCGCTATAATGGGCAGGGGCTCCATCGTGTTGGACCCACATTGTCTGTTGCGTCGATGCAGAAATCTGTTCATCTCTCAAAAGTTGTGGCAATACTTGCTGCAGAAAGATCAAGTAGATAGGTCCGGTTAGACGACACGGTAACAGGTAAGGTCCGATGAGGTGATCTCCCATAATACCCGCCCATACAGTGACCGAAAATCGAATCTGTGCTGCACGACGGCGTATTGCATGCGGGTTCTCGACCGCCCAGATATGGTCGTTATGCGTGTTGAAAATTCCTTCCCTTGTGAAGGATGCCTCATCGGAAAACAACACTTCAGCAGGAAAAAGGGGATTTGTAGCACATTTTCCAAGGTACCACTGTGCGAAAGCAATACGAGGTTGAAGAAACTTCGAACACTTACTTTAATCCATGTACCTTTTGCTTCTTTTCATGTATTATTAAAACGATTTCTCACTTACGGTCTCTTTTCTTTTTATGGTGCTTCTGTGTACAACACCGCTTCAGGAAAGCATTTCCGACCCCACATTGCTATATGATTTCGAGTTGTCAGGATGTACCCTACCCCTCTTAGAAGTTCTGAAACGTTTAACTGAAACACCCTGTATTTCTGTTTGTGATGGTAGTCATTAATATAACATACCATCGCGAAAAAGGGTTAGAAATGTGAAATTCCTAGGTGATGCTCGTTCTTTGAACACCAGTGTAAATATGAGAGCATTAAAACATATATCTGTACTATGCCAGAATGGAGATAACATGTACAGTATATCACATATATTTTTCTCAAAAAAAATAAATAAATTAAAGGTAGGTTATTAAAGTTCCCGGAAAGCCTTTTTAGAAATTTATTGGAAACCATTTGTGTTCCGTTATCTGTACAAAGGGTACTAGGAAAGTTTTGCAATACAGCTTTGTTTATTTAATTTTTTCAAAGTAATTTCCTCTACATTCAATACACCTCTCCATCCTCCGAAACCAGTCTTTAAACCAGTTCTGCCAAGTTTCACTAGGGAGTAAAGCACACTCTTGTCCCAAGCCCGTAGAAGGTCCTCATCACTGGAAAACCGCCTCCCTTTTAGCTTTATTTTCACATGCGGGAACAGTGCAAAGTCGCAGGGAGCAAGGTCTGGACAGTAGGGAGGGTGCTCGAGAAGTTTCAGTCCTGTCGTGGTCAAATATTCGGTGCAGGCTTTGGCGCGGTGAGCTGGAGCATTATCGTGATGGAGGTACCAGGTGTCCATTCTTGACTTTGGCCGCAGGTTCTTCATAGATCCAATGACTTTAGGCAGGCATTGTTCAGTATACCACTTAGCTGTGACTGTCTTCTGCGTGTCCAAAACGACACGTTCCACAATTCCACTCGATTTGAAAAATACAGCTATCATTTTCTTGTAACAGAATTTGTAACAGAACAAAAATTTAACAGATGTTAACAGCATTCGTGAGCTTTGTATTTCTTTATTTTTTTATTATTATTATTTTTTTTTTATTTTTGTGTTATGTAAGGCCTGCATCACCAACTTATCAAAGTTGTCAAGCCAAAGTTTCTGCTGTTTCAGTGACGTTACAACAATTTCCTGCTATTTCATGGTGTTGCTGTATTATTGTAGTATATGACCTGTTTTAAGAGTGCACAAATATAAATTTTGATGAAGCTTTTCAACAATAAAGACACCTGGAGTGGATGAGTTCTATCCAATTATATTAAAGGAGGCAGCAATAGAAGTAAGCAAACCCTTAGCCATAACTGCAGACAGGTTCCCAGGACAGCTCATGGGGTCAGTGATATACAGGAATTTTGCTAGAAGGGATAAGGAGGTGAATACCCCACTGTATAAGGCAATAGGCAGGCCACATTTTGATTTTAGGAAGGATGTAGAGCTTCTGGAACAAGTACAGAGAACGGCAACAAGATAGATGAGTGGAACAAATGAGTGCTCTTACCAAGAAAGGCTTCAGTTCTGCAAATTGCTGCATCTGGAGGTGGCACTTGACAGGTGATCTGATTGAGGTGTTTAAAAATTGAGCAAGTTCAATGCTGATGGAATTCTTCCCCTTGCCCAGACTATTGCTCCTTATGGGACATAAATTCAAATTGAGGAAGGATGATTGCAGAATAAATGTGCAGAAGTTTGCCATTAGCCAGCAAGTCCAAGTTCCAAGACATACCCTGGTCCTGTTCCAGGACCAGGGTATGTCTGCCAGGGGCAAAGGTTGATGACGTTGTAGAGCGGATATCATCTTTTAAGGGCACAAAAGGTGATATAGTTGTACACGTTGGCACTAATGATATTAAGAGTAGGAGACCAGCGGAATTACTTAACAAGTACAGGTCACTGTTGAAAAAAAGCCGTGAAGTAGGGTTGAATTTGAAAGTGTCTGCAATTCTGCCCAGACACGATAGGAGGGAGTATATGATGAGAGCCTTGTCGATCAATTCTGCCCTGGAAAGATTGTGCAAGGCTCAAGGGGTAGAATTTTTTTCAGCCTGGACTGTACTTGTTAACATGAAAGATTGCTTCTACAGGGATGGGATACACTTCAATAGAAAGGGTGCAAGAATATTTGCTGATGCAATCGAGGCAGTGTTAGGTGGGTCGGAAAACTGCTAGCTTGGGGGTAGACAAAGACAGATAGATTAACAGTAGCCACTGGCAGAGGTGAAAGAGATTCTTGCACTGCTTCTATTGGAATGAGCAGAAGCCTGAAAAACAATATGCAGGATATTTCAGAGACTGCTGGAAGTCATTGCGGTACAAGTAAACACATGGGTTGTGTTAGGGTAGCTAAGAATAGAAACAGGTGCATGTATACTTGCGTGTACACCAATGCTAGCAGTTTAGTAAATAAATTTGATGAATTTGAGGTTTTGCTCAAAACATCAAAGGCAGATATTGTTGGGATATCAGAGACATGGTGTCACACAGATATAAGGAATGCAGAACTGGAATTTGGGGAGTACAACGTCTACAGAAAGGATAGACAGGATAGGAAGGGAGGAGGGGTTATGCAATTAGTTAAAAAACACATAAAATCCAAGGAAGTGAAGCCAGTCCACATCGATGGACAGGGCAGTGTCGAGTCAGTTTGGTGTGACATAAGCATGGGTAAATCAAAATTGAGAGTAGGAGTGTGCTATAGGCCTAATGACTCTGATGAGTATAATAAGATACTGTACAGGGAAATAGAATGGGCCAGTAAATCAGAGAGTCTTATAATGGGGGATTTTAATTTCCCAGATATTGACTGGAATTTGGGGGCTGGTTACTCACACACTAGCAGGGCTTTTTTGGATTTATTGGATGATTGTTTCCTACATCAGCATGTTCGGGAGGCAACTAGAGGGAGTAATACTCTTGATCTGATTATCAGTAGTGATTCTTCATGCATTAAGAATCTGCAGATAAAGGAACCACTAGATGGCAGTGATCACAGTGTGCTGAAGTGGGATTTACTCAAGGAGGTAACTACCATCAGAGGTAAAGGGAAGGGTTTTTGCTTTCGTAAAGGCGACTATGATGGGCTGAGACAGTATTTAAATTCTATATAGTGGGACCAACTGATGATGTTATCAACAGCAAATTCAAAATGGGAAGCATTCAAGGAACTAATCTTGGAAGCTACCAGGCTTTACATACCAACCAAGAAATATTGTTCAAGGTTCAGGCCTAAATGGTTGTCAGATGAACTAATGAGACATATGGCAGAGAAGAAAAATGCATGGGACACATACAAATTAATGTGAGACATAGAAGCCTATGATAGATATAAGTTGGTTTGTAACCAAGTCACAAAGGAGATTAGGCAGGCAAAGGCAGATTATGAGAAATCCTTGGCAAAGGATGCAAAGAAAAACAGAAAAGAGTTCTTTACCTATTTAAACTCAAGAAGGAAAGGGATGAATCAGATTGGTCCACTGGATGTTGATGGTTCAACAGTTGAGGATCCTGCTCAGGTGGCTAACAATCTAAACGAATATTTTGCATCTACATTCACACATGAGGAGTTATTGAGGAAGGGGAATATCGTAGGTGAAGTAAACATTGGCAATGAGCTAGATGATTTTCTAATAACTGAGAGGAAAGTGGAGGAGAAATTGTTGAGGATAAACATAAAAAAGGCACCCGGGGTGGATGGGATCTATCCAGTTATATTAAAGGAGGCAGCAAAGGAAGTAAGCAAACCCCTGGCCATAATTATGAGAGCTTCTTTGGACTCAGAGGAGGTACCCATAGACTGGAGATGTGCAAATGTAACCCCAATTCACAAAGGAGGATCAAAGGCTGACATAAGTAATTATAGACCTGTTAGTTTAACTTCTGTTCCAGGAAAATTAATGGAGGCACTGGTTAAAGAAGCACTGCAGGATCATCTGGACAAGAATTCAGTTATAGCTCAGACACAGCATGGTTTTGTTAAGGGCAGGTCTTTCCTGACCAATTTGATTGGATACTATGATGTAGTCACAAAAGAACTGGATGCAGGGAATAACTTTGATATTATATATTTGGATCTTAGAAAGGCTTTTGATACTGTTGCGCATGGAAGACTGCTGCACAAATTGGAGCAGTGTGACATTGGAGGCAAATTGCTGCTATGGATAAAGGGGTGGTTGAGGGGGAGAAGACAGAGAGTGGTAATCAATGGACACTGCTCATCGTGGACTAATGTTATTAGTGGAGTTCCTCAGGGTTCAGTGTTGGGTCCGTTGTTGTTTTCGGTGTTTATGAATGATATTGATGGTGGGATATCAAGTTTAATGTCCAAGTTTGCAGATGATACAAAGGTTGGCAGGGTTGTTAAGGACACTACTGACGCTATGCTGCTGCAACAGGATCTGGAAAGGTTGAGCAGATGGGCTGAGAGGTGGCAAATGAAGTTTAACATTGACAAATGTAAAGTACTACATATGGGAAACAGTAACCCCAGATCAACGTATCAACTCTGTGGTACTACGCTGACAGTGGTAGAGAATGAAAAGGACCTGGGGGTAATTGTGCAGGCAGATATGAAGTTCTCTGAGCAGTGCAGACGAGCTGCAAGAGTAGCTCATGGTGTCTTGTCAATGATATGCAGGAATTTTTCTAGCAGGGATAGGGATGTGATTATTCCCTTGTATAAGGCATTGGTCAGGCCACACCTTGAGTACTGTACACAGGTCTGGAAGCCTCATTTCAAGAAGGATGTAGAGCTGCTGGAACGAGTACAGAGAAGGGCAACAAGATTAGTGAATGGAACAAAGGGTTGCTCTTACGAAGAAAGGCTTAAGTTTTGTAAATTACAGAGTCTGGAGACTAGGCATCGGCGAGGTGATCTGATAGAGGTGTACAAGGCTTTGAATGGCTTGAGCATGCTCAATGCCGATGAGATTCTTCCTCTTGCTCAGAATAATCACCTGAGAGGGCATAAATTCAAATTGAGGAAGGACGGATGTCGAATAGATGTGCGGAAATTTGCCTTTCGCCAGCGGGCGGTTGGTTTGTGGAATAGACTTCCATCACTTGTTGTTGAAGTTGATAGCCTAAACAAATTTAAGGCTCAGCTGGACAGGTATTTCGAACGAACGGAGGGGTGACATGGGAGTAGTGGTTGTGTTTTTTTTTTTTTTTTTTGGCTGATGCTGAATAAGCTTGCTTTCTTGCATCATATGCCTCTACTAATGCTAAATGCTAAAAGTCGTTGATTACTGGAACAAACTTTCATCTGCTGTGGATATTGATAGCTTAAATAAATTCAAGGACGAACTAGATAAACTGTTGGAGGAAATGGATGGGAACTCTTTTTTTTTTTTTTTTTTTTGACTGATTCTGTATAAGCTTGCTTTCTTGCATCATTTTCCACTACTAATGCTAATGCTAATGTTCCACAGACAAGAGTATAGCGAACATTACGTGAGCACGGTTTGTATCCATTTCACATACAGCGGATACACCTTCAACCAGGAGACAACGCCCAGCGATTGGAATTTTGTCGGTGGGTAAATGCTGATCGCCGATTATTTCCATTAATACTGTTCAGCGATGAAGCTACTTTCTCCCTTGATGGTATCAACAACACCCATACCTCTCATAGGTGGTAAGACGAAAATCCACATGCCACTAGAAACAAATTTTCAAAATCGCTTCTCTGTATGTAAACGTGTGGTGCGGTATCATTAACAATCAGTTGATTTGATCTTGTGTTACAAAATCGTCTTACAGGGCCCATTTACCTAGAATTTCTGCAAAACGAACTTTCTCTACTATTGGGGTATGTTCCCTTGGCTACAAGGATTGGTATGTACTTTCAGCTTGACGGAGCTCCTACACATTATACCCATCTGGTGATAAAATATCTAAATGGAACTTACTCTGAACGATGGATCGGCCGCGGTGGTCCCGTTCATTGGCCACCAAGGGCTCCAGACAATCCGTTAGATTTTTGTTTGTGGGGCTGGATGAAAAGCGCAGTATACAAAGAAAAGGCGAATGCAAGAGGCGAATTGCTCACTCCCATTTTGGATACTACTGCCCTCATAAAGAAACGCCAAGACGACCCCAGAACAACACGTCATATTACCACAAGAGTTGCAAAGTGCATTGAAGTTGGCTTGGATATGGGATTTTCGAACATTTCGAACACTGTCTGCGTGTGTAGCACAGTGGTATTGTCACCGTCCTCTTCACACCAGGTAGAAAAGGCCCGGTTCGAATCCCGTCGATGACGCGAGGAACTTTAATAGGCTTTTTTCACTCCGTGGCTGAATTAGTCGGTCTGAGGCGCAGATAGCTAGATTGTCCCCTGGAAACGGGTTTTTCGTCCAGAAAAACAGACTAATCGACCATAGAACGCCCAATTAACAGACATAAGATACACAGCATGGCATAATCAATATAAATATTCGGGTGGCCTAATATACTGTAATAGTGTACTTTAAAACAAGTAATTTATCGTTCTTTAATACCTCTCATGATGGCTTTGTGCGCGCAGGTTCAAACGGCTGTATCTCCGTATCTATTGGGAATTGGACACAAGTTTATATGAACTTTTTTACTAAGAATAATCTATACTATAACCTCCCAAAATATGTACTAGTCGTTAATCATCTTGTATATGGGAGTGGACAAAACAATGGAATCGCCTGATATGAAAGTAGTAGTTTTTGTAATGCCTATGTGACATTTATTATGAACATGCAGCAATGTTTGTTTTTTTTTTTTTTTTTTTTGCAGGTAGTATGCCCTCGTCCCTCGTGGGTGGCACAGTTGGTAGGATCGCCGTCCTCCCCACACCGGGTGGAAAAACCTGAGTTCACAACATGGATGGGTTAGCCAGTCTCAGGCGTGGGGTAGCATGTTTTTTCCTTCCGGAAACTCAGGTTTTTCGTCTAGCAAAACAGAACATCGATGTCAGAACACACGCAATTTACAGACTGTGTATACACGGAACATAATGGCCTTAGTTGCCGATGCTTCTAAACGCAACAACAGCAGTAGTGCTGTGAAGGAAAGTCGATAAAAGCCATTTGAATTTCTCTGAATCGCTTTCTCTGAATTTCAGAGAAGCCGAATTGTTGGTGCCCGTTAACCAGGAGGCATCGGTGATTAAATCTGCTGATTTCTTTAATGTATCTAGAGAAACTATATCCAAAGTGATGACTGCATTCAGCAAGTATAGAAAAACCAATCTGACAAGGAGAATTGAGGCAGAAATTCGAGCTGACTGAAAGAGACTGTCGGACACTGAAAAGGATTGTAGTCCGAAAATATAAAACTGCTACCTCAAAAATAACATGCAGAACTTAATGCCACTCTCAGCAATCCAGTTTTTAGCAAAACAGTTCGGCGAGAAGTTCACAAAGCTGAAAACTTATGGCAGAGCCGCCATTGCCAAGCCAATATTACTATTGGTAATACTAGAAAGAGGATGCAATGGTATAAGGAGCACAAAACCCAGCCACTTGAGTGGATACTTCATATTTTTAGATGAATCATCACACATTTTTTTCCATTATCAGGGAGAGTTTATTTTACGTTTGAAGAATGCCAAAGGAAGTGTATCATCCTGACTGGCTTGTGCCAATCATCAAACTTGGGAGAGGATCAATACTGGTTTGGGGAGCAGTATCTGGCAATCTTTAGGTCCTTTATCAAGATGAACGAGCGAATTTCTGCCACTGATTACCTTGATGTTCTGAGTGGCCAGGCTCATCCCATGGTGCAAACTCTGTTTCCCACAAACGATGGCACGTTTCAAGATGGTAATGCTCCAATATGCACAGCCGCATGTGTCTAGTATGAGGAGCATGAATTGAGGCTAAGCATCTCCCATTGCTTAAAGAATCACCTGACTTGAAAGTTATTGAGTCACTGTGGGCATATTTCAATGTTCCTCTTAAGCAGTCTCTTTATATATCCTCTGTGTGTGCGCATCTGATATTTCACAGTTTAGAACCCAGCTTACTCAGATGGTTTTAAGTCCTGACATCTCTGTAGCCAGCAAAATTTGATTTTAATTTTAGCCGTGTTGGCCGATATTGTTATTTTTATTTCGCGTTATTAATCAATTTGATTTCTTTGCCATTTCTGTTTCTACTTATGAGGATTCCTGTAGAACTTGACATGTAATACTCTGTTGAAATTTGTTATATTTGTTGTATTTTATATTAAGGTAGTCTCTTCACTGGCATTATTATTATTTTATTTTATTTATTTTATTATTATTTTTTTGCTTTTGATTCTAAATCGTTCTCGGTTTTTGTGTATCCTTTTGGTTTCCTGTATTTTATTAAATTTAGCGGTCTCTATACCTGGGCCCTCTTATTATGTCTTTACAAATATATATATATATATATATATATATATATATATATATATATATATATGTTGTTGTTTTTTTTTAATCTATTTTATGTAAATGTTATGTATTATATAAAGTATTTTATGTTATGTAAAGTTAAACGTCATTGTCTGGCTGTTTATACAAACTATTCTTACAAATTACTTACACAAATAACACATAATACATACATATATATATATATACAGTATATATATATATATATATATATAAACTAGTATGCAGGTTTCAATTTCCAGTGCAACCCATTTGACCCAGAAGCGATATCCTCTCAATTTAGAAAATAATAGTAGGAGCAAATAATGGAAGAAAGCAAACATCAGCCAAAAAAAAAAAAAAAACTGCACATTTCTTCCATTAATACCCTCTAAGAATTTGTCTAGTTCTTGAATTTATTGAAACCATCCATATTCACAAATGATGGAAGCCTGTGCCAATAACCCACCCACTGGCCGAAGGCAAACTACTACACATCTATCCTGCAACAATCCTTCCTCAACTTAAAGTTATGTCCAAACTACTACACATCTATCCTGCAATAACCCTTCCTCAACTTAAAGTTATGTCCCTCATGTGCATGGTCAGGATGGAATATGATATTGCCAAGTGGTATCTCTATGTGTGCTCGATGTAAGGAGTGTGAGGATATTAAGTGCCAACTCAGCCTTGTTATGGGCATTTATGACAACTTGAAGAACAGGGTGGATGCCCTCGAAGGAATTAAATTGGGGCCCATCACGCTCTCAGCTCCCCACATCAACACCAGAACTTGCATTTGATCATTAGGCAACACAGCGGCAACCCCCTAAGACAGAATGTGATGGGCTCACACACGGCCGGAATAAGTATGAAAGAGGCCAACAGCCATATTTAAATTTTAGGCCCCTTTAATATATATATTACACATACATATAAGTACAAATACTGTACTACATAGGTTTTTATTTATATATTGTGAATAATAATTCCTTGATAAAAATGTAAACCAAAGAGGTCAAAAATGCTTTGTTTTCTGACTTGGAAAATAAAGTAATAATAAAAGCAATTTTATTAGAAACTTTTAACTTGTTTATTGTACAATAAAAGGTGTAAGAATAAAATTTAAACACTTAACAAGTTAAGTGTAAGAATGCTTTTATATTACACGTTTTCTTGGTTTATTATTATTATTAGAAATTTTTATCACTACTTTAGAAAATGTTTAAACTGAAAATGAGGCCCCTCTTCGGGTGAGGCCCCCACTCATGGATGGTTTGGCCGTTAACGCGGCCCTGGTCACACAGGAGCTAGTTGTTGTCCTTGACTCTTTTCAGGAAGACGGGAAATATATTATGCAACAAGGATAGGTGGAAGAGGACCAGTGTATGTCTTTCAGCGGCAATGACGTTGTAGAGCAGATATCATCTTTTAACTACAGGGCAACGTTGAAAACAAATCGCGAGTTAGGATTAAATTTGAGTATCTCAATTCTGCTCAGACACGACGGGGGGGGGAGTATATGAATGTTTGGAGGAGATATTGTGCAAAGCTCATGGGGTCGAGTTTTTCACACCATAGTCTGTGCTTGTTAACAGGAGAGACTGCTTCTACAGGGATGGGATACACTTCAGTAGGCCACAAAAATATTTGTTGATGCTATTGAGGCAGTGTTAGGTGAGTCAGAAAACTACTAGCTTGGAGGATACACAGATTAATTTACTGGTGTGCAAAACTTAAGGACCAACACTATTTCTAAAGGTGACAAAAACAAAATCTTTACTTAAGGTGGTCTTTACTGATGAGAGTAGATTCAGTCTCAGCAGCGATTCTGGACGTCAGCTAATCTGGCGAGAGGTTGGCACACAGTATCACCCTACAAACATCACTGAAAGGGATCGATATGGCGGTCGAGGTATTCTCGTCTGGGGAGGCGTTATCTGGGATGGACGTACACAACTTCAGATACTGGAATGCAACACTCTAACCGGTGCACGCTACTGTACTGAGGTAATCCATCCACATGTGCGTCTGTTCCGAGGTGCCGTTGGCCCCGAATTCGTGTTTATGGATGATAACGATACACCCCATCGCACTTCAGCTGTTGATATGCTTTTGGAAAGTGAGGACATTGTTCGTATGGATTAGCCTACCCGTTCCCGTCGATCTAAATCCCATTGAACACATATCGGACGCTCTGGGGAGACGCCTAGCAGCACGTCCACACCCACCAGAAAATGTTCACCAGCTGAAGATGGCTCTGACAGAGGAATGGACGATGTTACCGCAAGAACTTATTAACAACATTGTTCTAAGTATGGATAGACGGTGCAAAGCCTGCATCGATGTTAGGGGTGGCCATATCTCCTACTGAGGACCACCTCTTCCCTTTGTTCCCTCTTTGTCAGTGATGCATCTGTATTATGGCAGCCAGTGCTATGTTGCCATTTTTGATTAAATTCTTCTGTACCGTTTTGTTTCCGTTGTTGTGTCGGTGTTGTTTCCTTCATCATTTCTGTACCTCACGAGATTCCTTTGGTATGCTTTTCCCATATACAGGTTACTCCTATGAGAAGCTACAGGTGAAATCCTGACTGGTCCTTAAATTTTGTACACCAGTGTAGATTAACAATAGCTGTAGGCAGAAGGGAAGGTGGTTTTTGCACTGCTTCTATTGGAATGAGCGGCAACCTTGATAGTAAGGTGCTGGGGATTTCAAGTACTGCTGTAAGTCATGAAACAAGTAAATATATGGACTGTGTTAGGGTAACTAAGAGTAAAAGGTGCAGATATACTTGCATGTACACCGGTGCTAGGGTTATAATAAATACATTTGATGAATTTCAAGTGCTGGTCAAGACATCCAATGCAGACGTTGGGATTTCAGAAACGTGGTGTCACTCAGATATAACGGATACAAAATTTGAATATGGGGAATATAATAAATATAGAAAGAACAGACAGGATAGAAGGAGGGAGGGGTTATGCTGTTAGTTAAGAAGTACACAAAATCTTAATAGTGCAGTCAGATATGAAGTTCTCTAAACAAAGCAGACAGGCTGCCACGACAGTCATGGGGTAATGTCAATGATATACAGGTATTTTGCTATCAAGGATAAGGAGATGATTATCCCATTGCATAAGGCAATGATCAGTCAACACCTTGAGTACTGCATACAGGTCTGGTGGCCTCACTTTAGGAAAGATGTGGAGCTGCTGGAACGAATACAAGGAAGGGCAACGAGATTGGTGAGGGGAACAAATGGGTGCTCTTATCAAGAAAGGCTTGAGTTCTGCAACTTGCAGCGTCTTGAGACTAGACATCTGCAGGGTTATCTGATTGATGTGTTTAAGGCTTTGAATGGGTCAAACAGACTCAATGCTGAAGGGATTCTTCCTCTTTCTCAGACCACACTCATGAATGGGGTACAAATTCAAATTGAGGAAGGTCAGTTGCGGAATAGACGTGCTGATGTTTGCCTTTAGTTGATAGTTTAAACAAAATCAAGGAAGTACTAGACAAACAATTGGACGGAATTGAATAGGTGAAATGGAAGGTGTTTTTTTTTTCTTGCTGATGCCCGGTAAACTTGCTTTCTTGAATTTATTCGAGGCCTTAAACTGGTAATGCTAATGTTAGTCTCAGCAAGAGGAAGAATGCCATTTACATTCAGCTAACTAGCCGTAGCCTAGTGGTCAGGCGCGCGGGTGCATAAGTACACGTGCCTTGAGTGACCAGGGTTCAAACCCGTAACTGCAGAATACGGTGCTGTTTATTGTATTCTGTCTGTGAACTCATTTGGTCGTCCCGGAGTATAAACAGAAAATTTATTTTATTTTAACTCAATTTTATTCAAGGCCTTAAACACCTCTATCAGCTCACCCTGCAGGTGCCTAGTCTCCAGAAGCTATAGTTTGCAGAAATGAAGCTTTTCTAGGTTAGAGCACCTTGCACCATTTACCAATTTGGTTGCCCTTCCCTTCACCCATTCCAGCAGATCTATATCTTTCCTAAAGTGAGTCCTCCAGACCTGTTTACAATTCTCAAGATGCAGCCTAACCATGGCCTTGTATAAAGCTATAAACACCTTGTTTAATGTGCTAGCAAAGTTTCTATATCATTGACAAAACCCCATGAGCTGTTCTTATATCACTGCATTTCATAATGACTGCACAATTACCCCGTTTTTAATTTTTTGCTGCCCTGAGTGTATTACCACAGAATTGTTAAGTTACTTTATGATTACTGCTACCCTTATGCAGTACCTTGCATTTGTCAATGTAAACCTTCACCTGCCATTTCTCAGCCCATTGACCCAGTTTTCCTAGATTTTGTTGCGGTAGCTCATCCTGATTACCGTTGGTAACCACCTGACAGCCATTGTATCATCTGAAATTTTTGACATTAGGCCTGATATATTTCATCAAAATGGAAGATTCCACTGATAACATTCCACTGATAACATTCGTCCACTAAGAGCACTGTCTGTTGACAATCCCTCTTTGTCTTCTGCTTAATCATCCCTTTATCCACAGCAATAACTTTCCCTTAATACCACATTTCTTCAGTTTATAGAGCAGTCTTTTATGTGCAGCATGTAACAGTGTCAAAAGCCTTGGAATCCAAGTATATGGTGTGAATATTATTTTTTGCATCCAGTTCCTTGGTCATTTCATCATAGTAACATATCAGATTGGTTAGACAAGACCACCACTTGACAGATGTGACTGCGGTTTAATTGTATTCCTACCAGATTATCCTGTAATACTTCTTTAACCCTTGACTCCATTATTTTCTCTGGAACAGATGTGTAGCTAACATGCCTATAATTACTCGTGTCACCTTTTGATCCTCCTTTATGAACTGGGGATGCACTCGCATATGGTTACCTCTTTTGCTGCCTCTTAATATGATTGGATAGATCCCATCTGTCCCAGGTGCCTTTTTATGTTCAGCTTCAACAGTTTCTATTCTACTTTCCTTTCAGTTTCCACAATGTCATTTAGCTCCCCATTGGAGTGTGATAAACGTCTGGTATCCCCATCTGCTGAAGAATTCCTCGTGTGAATGTAGATATAAAGTTCCTTTTCAATTCGTCAGTAATCTGAGCAGGATCATCAACAGTTAACCCGTTAGCATCAATAGACCCAATGTGGTTCAATCCCTGCCAAGTACTTTTCATATAAGCATAGAAGTCTTTGCTGCTTTTCTTTGTATTCTTTGTGAGAGGCTTCTCACAATTCGCCTTAGCTTATCTAACCTCCTTTGTGACTTGATTACAGACTAATTTATTTCTTCCATAGGCTTCTGAATCACCTGAAAATTTATATGTATTCCATGCACTTTTTTTCTCTGCCACTTGTCTCAATAGTTCATCTGACATCCATTTAAGTCTGAGCCTGGAACAGTGTTTCTTCGTTGGTATAAAAGCCTAATAACTTCTTTGATTACTTTCTCGAATACTTCCCATTTATAATTTGCTGTTGGTAACATCATCAGTTGGATCTCCTTGCAAATAGTAAAGATTAATAAAAAAAGTTAAAGTTTATTACATACTAAAAGAATTAAAGATGAATTTTCACAAAAATTAAATCATGCGTTTTGGTTAAACTCGTCTTCCTATATTTTTAGGTGACACCAAGATTTTGTTTAGCCCTGTTATGTTCTCATTAATTATCTTAATGAAAAGTTCAAACTAACTCATTTAATTAGCATCGCCTATAACGCGTGTGACTTGACCTAGTTTCCCAATCACTTAATTGGTAATAGGGAATGAGCGATCTCATGGGCATTGTTGTCCGTGTGCATTTAGAAATTTGTAACAAAAGGGATGCGGTTGTGGACAGCACAATTGATATAATCACCTTCATCCATACACTGGGTGGAAAAGACCGGATTTCGAATCTTGTCAATTATGCAAGGAATTTTTATTGGATTTTTTTCAAACGAAAGGTCACATGCGGAACAGCCACATGTGGTGAACGTCGTGTGTCTTACAACACAGCAGCACAGTAACCCAGTTACCCACCCATTACAACGTAAGGACAGCAAGACCAATATGCCAATATCTACATGGATTTTGCATTAGACATTAGCTCGTATAGGCTATAGCACTCAACGGCTGTCGGAGGTACCAGTGTTTCCTGCAACGTGGCTGAGATAGTTGGTCTCTGGCGAAGGTAGAATGTTTTTTCTCCCGGAACTCGTGCTTTTTCCGGTAAATAGCAAATCGACTGTGGTGGTTGACCGTTCGCTGGACAATATGCAATACAACAATCCACTGCACCAAATGTGCAAATGTGCATCTGTCCTTGACAGAATAATTTTGGATCTTAATCCCATCTATGGGATGGATTGGAAAAGTGTGTTGTGAGCACAGTACTCTCTTGTGTCACTCCAGGAATTTAGTACATTTTTATTTGAATTGTGCAATCTTCATATCACTTTTCAGAACATTGACTCTGTGCCTTGTCATTTTGGAGCAGATTCTGGCAAACACGCCATTATTTCTTGGGCACTCACAGGCTGCAAATTGGAATCATTCTTCCCACATTGGGCAGTAGTATACACCAGCAAGATGAGGAATTGTTATGGGCTCTTTACACAATGTGACTGAGTTAGTTGGTCTCAGATGAGGGCCGCATAAATTTTTTATCCTGAAATTCTGGTTTTTCATCTAGCAACTAGAAAAGTCAGCCACAGAATGCATGCAATTTACAGAGCGTATAAAGATCTATATGGCCTTAGTTGCTGATGCTCCTAAAACCCTACTACTCAATTGTATCACCCCATCCGTAATGGACTATGGTTATTGTTTGTTATTTAGGAGCATTAGCAACTAAGGCCATATTGCTCCGGGGATATGCGGTGGTCATTCCCTGACCTTTCCGCATCTGGTGGTCACGGGCTTGAACCCCAGTCTAATCAAGAAGCGTGTGCTACGCACTGCTGCTCCTGTCCACCTGGCTACGGAGGCGCAATGGACTATGGCACATAGCATGTATTATAAAAAGCCAAACAGCTTTGTATGCTAGAGTAGCAGTAATTTGCATCTGGTCATGCAAGTCAAAGTGATGCAGCAGTCATGGGACATAGTAAAGATATCAGTTTCAAAAGGGCATGATAGTGGGACCTCTTGGGTCATATGCTTCTATATTGGAAATAAATAAATTTTCTGTTTATACTCCGGCACGACAACCAAGTCAGTAGAGTTTACAATAAATCGTCAATACAAATATTTATCGTATTTAGTAGTCACGGGCTTGAACCCCGGTCCACTCAAGGAATGAGTGCTATGCACTCTCGCTCCTGACCACTGGGCTAATGTCATGCCTTGTTGCTGACAGGCCACTGATTAAGGTGCACAAAGAATGGTGTTAAATGGATCAGATCACCTCCTGCTAACAGAACTAAAGAATTATGCAAGGTGGAGGTTCGCAGTGAGGGAAGGGTGCAGTGCATTGTATGGGCTCAATAGCAGGTCATGCAACAGCTGACATTGCAATATATGGAAAATGTAAGAGTATCCCAAATTATGATGCACCAGATGTGTGGGGTTCCACAGCAGATGACCCAAGAGACAGCTATTCGCCAGTTGATCATCACCGATGGCAAATGCTATAGTGCTTCAAGTATATAGTTCTGTAGTAATTCAAGCTGCATGTCAACATGCTGCTTGGACACTGGAGGACAGGAAATGATTGTGATCAAATGAGTACAAATACTTGGTGCAGCACACTGGTTGATTCCTTTGTGTGTGGCACAAGCCACGAGTCCATGCGACCCATCATGCATGGTGCCCATTAACCAGACAGGTGGCGATCATTGCTTAATGTGGAATGTTTTGATTATAAGAACTAGGATCCCTGGTGCACATGGATCGTTTCACTGGTGAGGTCAACTGGCAGCTCTTAGGAGACTACGTGCACCCTACCATGTTGCATTTCTTCCCAGACAGAAATAGGACCTCCAAAACAATAATGTGCTGTATCATCAGTCCTGCACTGTGCACAAATGGTTTGAGGAATACAATGAATATATCATCCATCTTGATTGGCTTCTATATACGCCTGACCTCAACCCAACTGAACACCGTGGGATATTTTGGAACAGGAAGTGAAGTGTGTGGACATGTAACAGTCACCTACCTGACACTGTGGAAAGCCTTGCAGATCCTTATCGACATCTTCAGACAGCTAATGGAGTCAATGCCTAGGTGAATAGCTGCTGTTATCTGTACAGTGGCCCAACATGGTATTATGTAGATGGTCACAACTCATTAATCACAATGAGCACATAAGTCTCCATTTTCTGTGTTTTATACATCCTATTTTAAGAATAAAAGTGATAAAAAAAAAGTGCTCCTGAGTAATTTGGTAACCGCCATAAAAGTCCAGAATTAAAAAATATTTTGCCAAAACGGATTGACAAACTGCAGTGCTGAAATAGCTCCTATGGGTATTCCGTTGGAATGTAATGTAAATAATGAATTATCCTGTATTTAATTTAATTCAAACACTGCAATGCTCATATCATTGTTAAAATAAAAACTTTTAGTATCACTCCACAATGTTCTAATCCCCATAGGCCTGAAGATGGGAAATTGTGTTCTTGAAACATAGCCATAAATTGTTTAAGTTGAGGTTTATAGAGAAGTTTTTTGAAGTTTAAGCATTTGAGGTATTTCAATCCTTTAAATGGTATCATTTCAATAAAAATTACTTAATCTACCATGTGATGCATAGTACATTGTGTGCAGGTTTAAAGTGAGATACAAACCACTGCTTCGTAAACACTAAAAAAAACCTGACAAAATGATGTTACTACTACGTTATTGATGAAATATGAAAATTAGGCTTTAAAAAGGAATTCTCACTTATCGTTCTCTTTTTGGGCTGGTCCCTTCAGAAAGTGCTAAAATGGGAATTTATACACAAGTAGAAAATATGCACATGCACAATTTTGAAATTTTGCATGCTTTACATTTAGTCTATAATTTTTTTACCCCAGAAAATTAATAAGCTTAGTTTCATCGAAAATAATATCTGTAAGATGACATTTTTAAAATTTTAAAAAGTATTAAAATTTTTAATTAAAAAAACATTTTCTTTAAAAAATATTGCAATCCATTAATAAAAGATCAAACATTGGTATACTCCAAACACAATTCAGGAAGAAACAAAAGCTTTTTACAGATATAAAAAATAAAGTTGAAGACCTGTCAGTTACAGCGTGCACATTTTTGATTAGTGGGGAGGACATGAGCACTGCTGGATTAAAACTCAAGGTTACTGAACCCTCATCAGTTAGGATAGGAAATTTCATTTCGAAACCGTGAAAAATTTCTGATTGAAAGGGAAACAGTAGTAATTTTAGGGTCATTTGTAGATAACGGTGCCATTTCTAAAGTGAGCAAAAGCACAAGCCTATTATGCCGAAAATAATAGTGCAACAGAACTTTTTTTTTTTCTTATCAAACTTTCAATACCTAGATTGAAATATAACCCTGTTCCTTTACTTAATTACTGCAATGGGCCCATTGTGTTTGGAGTATACCAATGTTTGATCTTTTATTAATGGATTGCAATTTTTTTAAAGAATTTTTTTTCTTAAATGGACATTTAAAATTCGTGCAACTTTTATGATTTCAATTAGTTTTTCTTCCTTACTCTACTTGGCTGCACTTTTAGATAATTTATTCACCATTTTAATAAAATTTTATAATAGATTACCCACTGATTAAGGTTCAGGAAGACCCAAAAAAGCTGTAATAGTAAGAAGGGCTTGGGTTTTTAATGAATAATAGATTCACTTTCTTGATCTTATTTGATTTAAAAAAAATTGATAATTTCAGCTTGACTTGTGGCTAATAGCTTCATTTCTAGTTGTTTAATACTAATTGTCTAATTGGAAGGAAATAGCTTCCTCAAGATAGGACATAAAAACATGATTCAGTGAAGCATTTTTATCAAATTTCAGCACTTGCATTGAAGTATAACCTCATTCCTTTACTTAATCGATATATATATATTTTTTATTGTTTTGGCATGCAATTTTTTTTTACGGCCGGATGCCCTTCCTGACACCAACCCTCAATCCTTTATCCGGGGCTGGGAATATGCGGTGGTCATTTCCTGACCTACCACATCCTCTGTATTTGGTGGGTACGGGCTCGAACCTCGGTCTAATCAAGAAGCGTGTGCTATGCACTACTGCTCCTGCCCACGGAGGCGCCTTTACTTAATCGATATGTAACCACTTAAATATATTCCTGTTATTGTGAAAATAGTAGCTGTAAAATGACACAATACACAGAGTTTGTAATCTAATAATTCCAGGATTTTCAGCATCTTATATATTCCTTTAAATAAATCCACGGATTCTCAGTCCCAGATGATTTAGAGAGTTGGAAATCCCCCCCCCATGTAACCTCTCTGAAACTTAATCACTGGCTTTGTTTTACAACTGTTTTTATTATCTGGCTAGTCGCCCAAGTCAGTCTCCTTTGTTAATGATGTTTTAATATTATTTAGTAGAGCACTATGGATCATAGTTTGATGAAGTAAGCTGCACACAAGTTGCAGATTTATCCTGGCCTACTATTGTATAATTCAGTTGCATGTTATGCTATATGCAGCTTTTGTTGTTAATGAGTGGTTCAGATGCTGCTCTTATGTGTATCGTGGAATTGTGAAAAGCTATGTTAGTTCATCTGTGGGTATTTAAATGCAGCATCTCAATTTGCGATAATATTAATTGTGAATGCCCTATACTGTTAATGTTTCTTTAATAAAAAAAATGAAACACAACATTGACAATTCTTTTTGAAACATTTTTCTGATATTTTAATTTAGAAAATTTTTTAAATCAGGCATTCATTCCAAATTGCATGCTTATTTATTTGAACTCAAATTTATTACAAAATTAAGCTCCCCAAGCATACAATTTTAATAACCAGGCTATAATGGACTTGAGTTAATTTAATGACATCACAATCCAGTACTGCAGTTGATACAATACAGGAAGTTGAAGAGATACAGACAGTAAAATTAATGCCTGATGGACAAAAATAAATATCAAGATGCTACACAAAATTAAACAAGGTAGCTTCTGCAAAAATAGATGAGCATAAAAATATTTAATATTTTTACATTAAAATTCTCTAAAAGTTCATATTCTCTACAAGAAAAAAAAAAACAACTATATATACGTAAAAATAAATATTTACAAAGTATCAGATCACTTCTTTCGAAACAGCAGGAAAACTTTTTTTTTTATGTTTTGTTTAATTTTAATAAAATTAACTAAATTATAACATAAAAATGGTACAAATAATATAATTGTTACACATTTACTTATGTAGTCAATCTTAATCTAATATTATAGATAACCTTGTTTCCACAAAATAAAATGAACTTTCAATTTCTGCAAAATTATTAGATATCACACTTCAAAATATTAGCTTAATGTTACTGCTTCATTCAATTATGTGGGCTGAGAAATAAAGACAGATAATCTTGTTGATGGTGAATTTTCGTAAATTGTAATTTTAAGTAAATTAATAATAAAGGCCGTTTCGAAGAACAGGTACCACAGAAATATCAGTATAAATGTCAATAGAAGAAACTGAACATCCATATGAGAGGATATAATATGAATCTAGTCAGGAAAGAGTAACTTTTAATTCTTTTTCAAAGAGGATGCTTTCCGTTCGATTTATAGGATCAACTCATATATTCAATACTACACGAAATCACATTAATTATGAAAAAAGTATAATATTTTAAGGGCCTTCGATAATTTCAGTTCTGAGCAGTCCAGCTCCTGCCTATCATGCAAAATGTAAAAACTTATTTATATACTATACATATACTTTATTTTAAAAAAAATTCAGAACATTTCCTTTGAGATTCCTTAATAATGTGTCAAAAACTATACAGGATGTCCCAAGAAAACATCAGAGATTGATTCCTGGAGTGATTTTAAGCAAAAAAAAAGTCTGTATCAACATGGGTCTGATTTTGAACAGTTATGAAGCTATGGCATTTTGAATATGGAGGTTTGAATGGTAAAAAATAAAACAAAAAAACAAAAACAATTAAATCAAAATAAGCAAACATGTTCTGCTTCTTCATATGATAAAGATTTTACTAGGTATATCTGTTTATTTTTATCATTCAAACCACTCATAATGGCCATTTTTAAAATTCAAACAGCCATAGTTCTATAACCATTTAATATCAGGCCCATACTGACATGGACTCGTTTTCTCTAAAATCACACAGGGTAGCAACTCCTAAAGTATGACAGATTCCTCCCAGAGACACCACATATATGTGTAAAATGAGGATATCACATAATTTAAATAACAATAGAAGAACTGGAGTGGACGAGCAGAACATTGTGACCAAACACTAACAATCAAGCCATAAAAGAAGGATAAAAAAAAGGGATACAAATGAAACTCCAAAATAAAATACAAGGTTTAAGAACTTCAAATTCTTGTTTTTTTAAATAACAGGAATTTGAGGTTCTTATATGTTGTTTCCTTGTATGAGAGTGATATTTCTTTGAAATATTTTTTATTTGTTTATGTATAATATATATGTATTTTATCACAGTTACTACATGGCAAGGACACTAAGGACATTGACAACCTGCTTAGTTGCTAACGTCCGTAGGGTCTTTATTTTTGGCTACAGTAGGTAATGTTAACTTTAGCTGCCAAATACAATACAAAGATATATATTTTATCGTTATCGATTAGATAAAAGCTAAGCAATAGTTTTATTACTATAACAGCCAATATAATTTATTAAGCTTATAGCCCAAACTACTATACAGTTAAAGTGATGTTTCAGATATCTTACTGATACCCATCATCAGACCATGCTGCTGACAGACTCCTGCTTGCCGATGCTACCAGAACCTGATACGCATACTCCTGGTAGGTTCTGGTAGCATCAGCAGCATGGTTTGATGATGAGTATCAGTAAGATGTCTGAAAAGTCACCTTAAATGTATACTGATTTGGGCTATAAGCTTAGTAAACTATATTATTAATTTCACGTGGTATAAGAATGGTTATTAAATATAGTAATTAATCTTAATGGAAAACAACCACGTAACGTCCTTCCCTACCTATATAAACAATGATTTTCTTAGACTGCTTCAAAGCCTTTCCAAATTACGACTCTTCAAAGGCCAATGAGTCCCACGCGTTAAGACAATAAGACCTCAATTCTTGTATATACAGGTGCCACTAGTACAAACAGCAGATTTAAAATTGATGTATATAAACTAATGGTGCGTCTCAATTATATCAGTAAACCATTATATAAATGCATAAAATGAAACATAGGATAACAAAATAAAAGTGGTAACACATGAACAAAGATAACAGAGCACATTTCTTTTTTAAAAAAAAATGTAAAAATAATTCTCTTATATATATGTATCTACATACACAGTATATATACACCCACAAATGTACTGGTGGTTCAATAAACCATGCATAAATTTCAGTTAATAACATTACTTATATTAACTAAGAAAGGGAAGAGGGAAGGGAAAAGGAAGGGAAGTAAAAAAAATGAGAATCTGAAGTTTTTAAACAAGTCAGGAATGAATATTTTAAAAAGCAAAGCATTTTGGATTTATACACACTAAATTTCATACCACTATATTTGAAGTAACAAAAAAATAAAAAAAATTTAACGAAGTTGACATCTTTGTTTATGTATGTACATTGCATATACTCAGAAATATTATCAAACTATGAAATGAAGTTATGAACTTTTGCTCTTTTGCCATTATTACATTCTTATCTCTAGTATTCCACTTTCGATTGCTTAACAAAGCTACTAATAATATTTACGATCTGATGGCATGATTAAAAAATATTTCGGAACTAATGAACAAATGGAACTTGGAATGCCTTTGTCTTTGAATGCAACTAATGGACATTATTAGATGGAAGGCACTTTATAATACCACTTAGTCTGTAACCTTTAAGGGTACTTTGTTAACAGTTTTTATAAAATTAAGAAAGTACCAATTATCAGTGCTGAAACAGTAGTTAAAGTATGAAGCCAAATATCAGATCTTAAATTTAATCCTATATCTATGAGTACAGTAACTTGGTCTGCTATTGGACGATATGGATCACTTCCATCATCAAAATACATTGGGCAATCATCAACTGTAAGAGAAAACAAGCAGAGATGAATACTTTAAAAAGTGTAAGCAAAGTAAAGTATAAGTAAATAGCAAAGAACAATTAAAAAATATGCAAAACTTAAAGATATTACACTAGTGGCACCTCCGTAGCCAGGTGGGCAGGAGCAGTAGTGCATAGCACACGCTTCTTGATTAGACCGGGGGTTCGAGCCCGTACCCACCAAATACGGAGGATGTGGTAGATCAGGAAATGACCACCGCATATTCCCAGCCCGGATAAAGGGTGAGGGTTGGCGCCAGGAAGGGCATCCGGCCGTAAAAATTGCATGCCAAAACATTAAAAACGCTGACCCCATATAATAATAATGGGAAAAGGAGAGGACAAGAAAAAAAAAAAAAAGATATTACACTAGTAGACAAAATTAAAAGCCGCAAAAACCAAAATAATCCTTTAAGGTGACTTCTGTATGCATAAAGTTTATTCACCATGCCCATCTGTCTGCATATAAAAATTCAGACATCTTTGGACATTAAAATTGGACCTTTGCCACCAGCTTTTAGTCTCATGTTAACAAGCTGGTAACAATCAATCAGATTTTTTAAATATTATTTTTAATATTTTTTTTCATAAATTTCAGATGCTTTTCTTTGAATGTGTACAGCAGCCCCAGCCATAATTTTTTCCACAAGGTACTTCAATATTGCCTACAGTGGATAAAAAGAAATTATGACATTGTAGAAAAAAGTACTGCAACAAACACTGACTTATTGTAAGAGTTCTAAAAAAAATTCATTAAAGCATTGGTGACAGGTCAATTACAGATGTGGGTTACACTAGAACTAAAAACATAACGTAATTTGGGAAATTTTCCTAAGAACACAAATCATGTATAAGAACAAACATTATGAATTAATGCCACTTGTGCATATTTTTACACTGTTGCAGAATTCCTATGATATTGTTTTGATTTGACTGGTCTTTATGAAGAAATTGGTATCAGTCACAATTCAGAAGAGTGGCATCTTTTCATAGACAGTTCAAATAAAAGTTTGAAAGCTGTGTTATTTCACAATGGGAATATACATACATTGATTCCTGCTGTGCACTTTGTTCATATTAAAGAAGATTATGGAAAAGTGAAGCATATCAGAGAGGATCATGAACAGTATGAGGTGTGGCAATAAAGTTCCCAAACTGGTGGGATAAAAAGAAGGCAAAGTGAAGGAGCTCAAAAATGGTTTTATTTTTATTCAAAGTAATAATTACCTGACCGATGACTTACACCATTTTAAAAGTTTCTGAAAAGTCAGCAAAGGCTTCCAAAGAGATGTTCAGTTTGGTGGTTATGTTTTTCTTTTATGTTCTCAACATCCTGAAATCTCTTTCCTCTGAGATTAGAAGAGTAGGGTGAATGGTTGATCGGTACAATGTCATTCTTTATCAGAAATGTCTTCACAACAAGTGCAAGAATGGGTGGGGAGCATTGTAGTGCAACAAGAACTGACACTGCCTTTCTCTTGAAATTGTGGCCTCATGTGGGATATATGCTTCCATGGTGAAGCACCTGTATGTAGAATGCAGCATTGACTCTCTCTCCCTTCAGTTACAAATTCCTTGTGAATCACATCCTGTTGAAAAACATGATCAGCATTGTTTTTGGGCCTTGGTAATGATTTTGAAGTCCACTGCATGCTGTGATGCATTATCTGTGGGTTGTACTGAAACACCCAACACTCATCTCCAATGACAGCTCTCATTTCCAGTTGAGGAAATTAGGATTATTTTGATAAGTCTGGATGAAGTCTTTGCATGATGGCACTCTTTGTTGCTTCTTCTCATCTGTGAAGCTGTGTGGTACAAATTTTGCAGACTTTCCTTTTCCCTAAATCTTCATACAGAATTTGACGAATCATCTTATTCATATCCAAATCATCAGCTATCACTCTGATGATCAAATGATGATCTCACGCTACAATTTCTAGAAAATTTGCAACTTTATCCTTGTTTCGAGAGATTGACAGAAGCCTATTTCTTGGGTCATCGCGAACATCCTCATGTCCATCTTTGAACTGCTTATACCATTTAAACACACTGGTATGATTTACTGTTTTAACACCATAAACAGTTTTTAACATTTCATACATTTTCTTTGCAGATTTTCCCAGTTTAAAGCAAAATTTGATATTTGTCCATTGCTCCATTTCAAAATTGTGACACGGAACATTAATGCTATTAACAAAACTGGTTGTTATTTGCAACCTGTCAGCCTACTGGAAAATGTCTGTACCAACATCTGTTAGAGGAAGTTTGAACTATAACATACCATTTCTGTTTATTTTCAGACTCAACAAATATGAACACAACAGCACCAGTCCAGGAGCTTTACTGACACACCTTGTAAATGGAATGTCTGTGGGGACTTCAAGATGCTGATGCTCCTTCTGGATTTTTAAGTTGGTTTCACTAAATTTCCATTTTCTTTGCCACTGGGACAGCAGCAAATCAGAACTGTCTGCCAGAATTGAGTTGCAGCCTAGAGCACACAATACAGTAAACAATCCTTTGCTTCCATCACTGCATATCAAACTGAGACTGGTCAGACAATTTGTTAAAGTACTGGATACTCTAGATCAGGGGTGGCCAACTTAATTTGTGATGCGATCTACTTTTTTTTCTTCAAAATGTGCCGCGATCTACCATCTCAAGAATTTCATCAAACATGGTTAAAAAAGTTAATCAACACATTGAAAAATGTTACTTTTAAATTTAAATACAATTCAGAATTCTTATTTTAAATTCATACGTATTTAAATTTTTAATTTATGAGAAGTTTGTTTCTTCATGTCATCTGCCAAGCTTTAAAAATCGGGGATATACTGTGATAAGCGAACCGTAAAGAATCTTCTGTATGCGAATCTGTAAGAATAGAGCGATCTTCGTTTTTTTGGGCCTAATACAAAAAGGCCGATTCACATAAATATGTGGAACCAAAACAGGAATTTAGAAGTTCACTGCATTTTTTTACATTTGGGTACTTTTCTCGGCAAACATATTTCCAAAAGTCTTTTTCTGATGATCTGACTTTTAGGAAGATATCGTTTCGCAATGTAATAATTTCATTTTCAAGTAATATTTTCTCCATGTGAAAAATCGCAGCGATTTTTTCTGCAATTTGTTTCGTATCTAAGTCAACATTAAATGGATAAGAAATATATTGAACAATGTCTTCAATTGTTTTAAAATCACTGAATCTGATTTCAAAGTCGTCCACAACATTCTGAATTTCAGAAACATATTTCTCACTATTAAATTCAAAAACAGGATATTTTTGCAAATGAACTTGCATATTTGCAAAATGATAGAATTTTTTTTTCTTTGAGAGCCTTAGCCATTGCCAAAAATTGATATTTATATGCAGAAATATTACTAATCATGCCACCCACATTTTTATTTTTTCCTTGTAATTCCAAATTCAGATCACTTAATTTACTGATAAAACCTGCCAAAACAGCCAGACTGCACAACCACTCTGTATCTTGTAGCTGCTGATAATCATCTCCCCTTTGATCAAAAAATTTTTTAAAATTTCATTCAGCAAATTTTGAAATCTCTGTAGAAACTTACTCCGACTCAGCAACCTCACATCTGTGTGTAATATCAGATCTGGTTCTTTTTCAGCAAGTTGAATTTTGAAAAGTCTCCTTTGAAGAGATTATCCTCTGATGGAATTCACGATTTTGAAAGCTATGTCCATAACACTTAGAATTTAATCTTTTGCTGGCTAACACTTGTTGGTGGAGGATACAGTGGTAACTCAAAAAATCTGGGAATTCACCATCCTTTTGGCACAATGCGATGAATCCATTAAGATGCCCTGTCATTGCTTTGGCTCCATCTGTTGTTATTGATACTTTTAATATTTGTTGTTATTGATTTAATTTTTTCAATAAAATTTTTGAATGCGTTAAATATATCAAGACCTCTAGTTCTTTCTTTTAACAAAACCATACCCAGCAGTTCTTCTCTAGGGGCAGAATTATCGAAAACCATATGAATAAAATCGAGCTGTATCACTGACATCTGTAGATTCATCCAGTTGTAAAGAAAAGGACACACCACTAGCAATATAAGCACGCAATTGTTCGCTCACATTTTTACTCAATTTTTTGATGCTTCGCATCATGGTATTTCGAGATAATTGCAGACCTTGAAGAGAACTTTTAATTTCAATTTTGTTCTTAAAATTTTAAAAAAGAGAATCTGTTATTTCTAAAAATGTGTCTTTGATGAATTGACCATCAGAAAATAGTTTGCATTTTTTTGCAAGAAGATAACTCACTTTAAATGATGCTACAGTTACTACTTTAGATTGCAAATTAGGTGTCATGAAGAAATTTTGTTGCGCGAATAATCTGGATTTAAGTTCTAATTTATTTTTTCTAAGGTCACTATTAGGCAGAAAACCCGATTGGTATTTACCATAAAGATATTAATATCGTTAATAAATGTTGAAAGCGGTAAGGGGACCCAACATGAAGTGCATTGAAGTGCCTTTCTAAATTTGCTTTTTTAAGTCTAGCTATGGAAGCATTGCAAATCAAACAACATTTTTCTTTTATCATTACAAAAAAGTATTCTAGTTCCCACTCTTGATGAAAAGATACGCTTTACTCTTTTTCGTAGTATTCATTTTAAATCAAGGGATATTAAGTTAACGTATAAGTACTGTCCAGTTATTAATATTAAGTAAACTAAATAAGAATTTGACAAATACACTATGCTCTCCACAACTAAACTGCTTGAATTTTCACTAGACCACAGAGTAGTACTCTGTGCATTAGACAAGCCTAGCGGCTGCGCGGCGACAAGAGTAGTCACGTGGTTCAACGGATTTGTAATAAGCATATGCAGTGGGGTGCATAATAATAATAATAACATTTAGATTTTGACTAATCTATTTTTTATATATGTTTAAAATGCATCGTGATCGACCGAAATTAAAGCCGCGATCGACTTGTTGGCCACCCCTGCTCTAGATGATACCTTCCAGATTGGCTGATTCAAAAGTGAAAGGTGGCATACGAACAAAGTGAAATCTTCTCCTTACTGGTCCACAAGTAAAGTAGATGCTGAAATGCCTGGCAGTTGTTTTGTCTTGTAATGAATGGCTTTCTTGGTAACATTAAGAATGAAAATTACAAGGAAGCAGCTGACAAATTGATTTAAATTATGGAAAGTTGGAATTCTGAATGTCAATCAAGATCCATTATTTGCACTATTATCCAAATTTTTTCAAACCAAAATGTGTGTGTATACTTATGTGTGTGTGTGTGTGTGTGTGTGTGAGAGAGAGAGAGAGAGAGAGAGAGAGAGAGAGAGAGATTCCATTAGTACATAGCGTCAATGAAAAAGAGGTAACAAGGAAGGGGAATGAAGCTATGATGGGTGGCTATGGCTATATTTAATTATTGGTTCAGGATGATCACAGTGTAACCACAAAAGACAAAGATATTCAAAAGTCCATTTTATAATGATTGATTTTTTTTTTAAATTAACCAAAGGATGGTTTCTTCTTTAATTTGTGATATTTTTTATTTGTTGTTTACTTTTAGCAAAATTAAACTATTCTGTATAGATTTTAAATACTGATCATGCAAAAAACTAAGGTAATATTTGGAATCAGCATACCCCAGTTCATAAAGAAACACCAACAAATGCTCACAAACAGAACCTTTTTTGAAATTTTGTTATATAGTGTTCTTAGTTATTATGGAAGCTACATATTGTTGTTACTTTTATTATGGAAGTGAAAATAAAATTATACAGAAATCTATCTGGAGTTTAGTGTTCAATTATACCGTACTATCCCAAGTCATCCATCAGTAGTGTTGTCCAGTGTCTGTTAATTATGTGAGCAGGTGACCAGCTGTGAGAAGTCAAATTATAGCATATCAGGCTTAACATCAAAACAGGACTAGGCATGGTGTTATGGTGGTGGTGTTGTTATTTGGTTCTTAGGAGCATTAGCAACTAAGGCCATATTGCTCCGGAGATATGCGGTGGTTATTCCCTGACCTTTCCGCATCCTCCGTATTTGGTAGGGTGGTGCTTCAGCCAGAGAAAGTTAATGCATATCAGATTCTGCATATGCATTATCAACTGTCCAAACAGAAATGGTGCTTTGTTTTACTCTGTATGCAGTTTTTAGGTAGAGAACAGAATATGGATTATCATTTTTGCTTCTAAAATAAACTCAAGAAGAAACTCAATATAGGATACCAGAACCTTAAAATTAGAAAAAAATCGAAATATGCTTACTCTAAAGCAATCAAATTATTGAATTTTGAAAATCTTTTATAGACCTCAATCCCTGTTTGTGAAGATGATATGCACTGCTTTCATATACATATGTTCGTTTTTGAAACCCTCCCTCTTTAAAATCAATACACTCTGCCTTTCCTCACAGTTTATGCAAGACTAGTAATGAGAGGGATGGACTGATTTTATTTACATGGCAAAAAAACAGCAATATAAGGGGAAAAAAAAAAAGAAAAAAAGATTTTCTAGAGTGAAACCCAAACTAAATCCAGAAAAAACATTTAAAGGCCTGCAAAATTCAAAGTTCTTTTTTTTTTGGTAATTCAGCCCTCTCACCTAATTTGAACACCTCCCACCTATTATAAGAAGTAAAACAATACACCTCAAGAGAGACATAAAAGATTTAAAAAAAAAAAAAAAACCACTTTCCTTTTCTCATCCTTATAATATATATTCCACACTTGGCAGGAAAATTGGTGGTCAGAGAAAATGTGAATCTTTGACTAATAAAAAAAAAAAGATTAAATTTATTAAAAAAATACATACACTCTCTTTCATATTCTTCCATAGACAACGCGACTTGTGCTCCTTCTGAAGCATTACTGCTGGTGACATCTTGTTTCAAATGGCAAAAGGCTCCAAGTGACTGGGACATAAGAATACGATTCAGATCTGCACGCTGATAAACCTAAAAAAAAAAAGTAATTTTTTCTTTTAAAATACCTATTTTAACAAGAAACACTAAATTCTTATAATTTAGCACTGCATTTTGAACCAAACAATTTGAAATGCAGTAATCTAAAAAGTTTATGCAGTTCTGTGTTCAGTTTTTGTCTTGGATGCTTTGGTCCTTCCAGCAATAGAGGCAGATTTTTAACTGCTACAGAGTGGACTTATGCTCACATTAGTGAATGATACTGTCACCCACAGGTCAACCTAAATAGTTAATATTATTTTATACACCAAAAGTTGACTTAGGTCAAAATGATAAGGGTGTACTCTTTAATGTGAGCATAAGCCCAGTGACAGAGACCAACTTTCAGCATCGATGGTGACCTCTATCACTGAAAAGCCTAAAGTATCTGCAAGAAAGAAATTGAATACAGAGACATACAATTTTTGAATTATTTCAATGCTTGCACTAAAATATAGCTTTGCAATTTACAATTCTGTTGAAATGTGGTATTTTAAGCATACAAGAACTAAAAAAAAAACTTTTAAGAACCTTATGACAAAAATTAATTTTGTTTTTAAATCAAATCTACAATTTTAGTTCAAAACATGCATTCTTTTCATGTGGGGCAATATAAATGATGAACAATGTATTTAGTACAGAGAAAAAGCAAATAATGTGTTTATGTTAAATTACAATTAGGGCGTTGTTAAATAACTGAAATTAAAAACAGATACTTCATTGCACTCAAGTAGTTGTTTAAGGTGAATATTTTTGAGATCAAATCAATTAACCTTATCCGGAGTACTAACATGTGTGTGTGTGCACACACACACACACACACACACACACACATTTTTCATGTGTCATCCCTGTAAATGCACGTACATACACTACCATCCAAAAATTATCTGGACATCTGTTTTCATAGTTCATTGTATTTTCCTTGATAAACAAATCACCAAACTGGTACATAAGGAAGGCATGAGCCATGCAAATTAATTGTTCTTATCATGACACACAGAGCCGAGTTCACTGATTTTGAAAGGGGGGGGGAGAAGTTATTGTCAGATGTCACATTGCAAGCTTGTTGATTTATGCAACTGCTAACAGCCTACACTGTCTAGCAACACATAGGAAAATAATGGAAGCTCATTTCATATGACCAGAGGGTACTCAGAAGGGTAGTATGACCACCTCAGCAGACATCCATGCAAAACATCAATCCTAGGAATTGAGGTCTGTATGAACACATATGGAGTTCTATAACTTCAAATTTAATGAGATAGTGAACAGTGCATAAGCCAAACATAATTCATCAACTGCAGTGAGCAGTCTCACCTTGCATGGCAAAAAAATGCAATAACTGGTCCACAGAGTGTCTGCCCCTGGAGTGCACTGTGCCAAAAATGAAATTTGGAGGGATGTGGTTTGGTGGTTGTGGTGCACTGTCTCAAGGACCTTTGCCAATTGTGCAAGGAACCACAAATGCAGGCATCTATATTTTGGACAATTCCATGCTCACTGATGAAGTAGCACTCCTTTGGTACACACTCATATTTGTTTCAACATGATAATACCCCTTGGCATACCAGCGGTTGTTTGATAAGGCGTTTGTGAACATGAATGCACAAAAGTTGAAATGACCCAAAGTTCCAACCTACACATAGCTGCTAAATCTCTAGGTTTATGATAGAAGATCTGTCTTTATGATCTCCCTTCTCTATCTCACCATTAATAACATAGTTTGTAAATGCAGAGTTTCATGCTCTTTTTTCAATAAAATGGTTTTTCTTTCCTTTTTGCAAAAAAAAAAAAAAAAAAAAACAACAACAAAAAAAAAAATCAACTAAGTTATCAGAATTTTTAAAAATTCTGTAAATTTCTTTTTATTTTCATTAATGAACATGGCTGTAATAAACATCCAAGAATAGTTTGCTATAATTGTTTAGTTAGCAATAAACTAAATGCAAACTTGATTTTGTAGGTTTTTCATTTCCAACATAACACATACGACACATATGGCTCAGGGATGATATCCTATTTCAATTTAGAAAATAATAAAGATTAATAAAACAACTTAAAGTTTAATAAAAACTAATTTCATTAAAGATTTATTTTCAAGGAAATAAATGTATGGGATGGAAACTTATCTAACTTGTATTTCTAGACTCTGCCAGTAATGCAAGAAGAAACACTGCTCTCCCCATCAATAAATTAGTAAAATTAGTACAGTGGGAAAGCCTACCTGCCCATCAAGTGGGTAAGCTTTTCTGCTTTTCTGGATACTTTTTTTGGATGGTGGTGTATGTATATAGATATACAGTTTTCAGGTGTGGCCACTGCAGGGGTATGTATATACACACATTTTTCAAGTTCATTTCAAATATTGCATAGTTATATACAAATTGTCTTCAAATCTTTTGGTAACTGTTGCCATCTCTTATCTGTGTTCCAAAGTAATTCTAAATACAATTTATAATAGATGGTAGCACTTAAAATCAAAGGAGGAAAAGGAAGAAGTGATTGTGTCTGTCAGCCAATATTGTCTAATTTGGGCTTAAAAAAGCTAAAATTTCATACTGAAAAGTTGAAGATGAAACTAAATCAAGAGATTTCAACAGATGTATAAGATATTATTGCATCAAAAATAGAAGTAGTAATGATTTTTTTACATTTTTTTTTAAAATCTGATTAGAATGAAGTTATTAATGACAAAATTTAGAGTGAACTTGGAAAACTAAGTCAGAATAAGAACAAATAAATTAATATTTAAAGGAATTATGTATTTGATTTTTTTTTTTTATAAATTTTCCAAACTCCATGAAGAAAACCATTTTATAGAGCCAGCTGCTAGAGGAAAAGAAAGCCAAGAGCCCACATACATGTCCACTGAACTTGTTTCAGAAAGGGTTAAAGTTTTATTAAGTGTTTTATACTATCTCTATTGGATTTCAAAGATAAAACTAAAAGCATCATGATCTCATTAAAAAATGACAAAATTAAATACATACCCAACATCTATATTTACTGTATGCATCATCTTCATCATAAGTAATCAGGTATGACTTTAAATTTTCTTTCCAGAAACCAATGCATTTCATTTTGTAGTCTGCTTCAGCTAAAAACAGAAAACAAGAGCAGTAATTTTAGCACAGTATGTTCACATATGTCTATAATCAGAGGCTTGACTTTCATTATATGTATTATATAAAATCTCATTTATCAGTTCCACATGCTAACAAGGTACCAATTATTGCATTCTGTTGCAAAGTAAACAGCCAGAAATAAGATAATGGTGTGTTTGGAATGGAGTAAGAAGCGAGGTGTTCACAAGACTTTTTTTTTATATATATATATATATAAAAATTTTAAACTACCACATTCCCTAATCCACCCAGTCATGCTTTGATTTCCTGTTAAAAACCATTAACATAACAGAAAAGGCTATTTAAAGCTACATGCTGAGCATGGATTTCTTAGCTTTTGGCACACCAAAAATGGGTGTATATTTTCACAGTAATCAGTAATGCAATCATGACTGACTATTAAATTCTTTTTTTCCCTGATCATATGAGTAAATTCTTTTTTTCCCTGATTACAAGTGATCATATGAGTAGCTGGTCTCTAGTACTACAGACTCCCCCCACTATCTGAGGGAGGGGGCTTGCTAGTATTATTTCATACAAAATTAATATTAAAAAAAATCAAATTTTCAAAAAATTATTTTCTATTACTTATTTTTTGTTAACAAAATCCATAAATTCTATTTGTTTTTGTCAGATTTGTTTTGCTCAACTCTTCCATTGGATTGATACTTCAGAATAGTGATAGCTCACATATGTTCCTTGGGAGGTGACCATGAAGATCCAGGGACCACTTTCCCCAAGAATGTTGGAGACCAAAGAGGTCTTGAAATGTTCTTAGTCACAGCAATGTTTCATTCTTTGAATAAATGGCAGATGAACCTTTTGGTGGTACTATTTGTTTAAAAGTAATGCATAACAAGAACTTGTGGTAAAGGTGAGCAGAACATTTCATCACACTGGTGGCATTAAGACTATTGCAAATTACTAACAAATTTGAATTCTGTCATCCACAAAAACACAAGAGAGGTCAAGAAGGTTCCCCTACCTTTCATAATCTATTTTACAGCAGAAAATTTAAGGTTAATACTTTATATAAGTTTCACTTGATCATCTCAATGGTACATATAACTTGGAAAACAGATATGAATTATGCACACTGGGGACAATTCAGAAGAAAAAAAAAAAAAAAAAAAGATGCTAGTCAGAATGCAAAGAATAGAAGATCCGTGATTTCTCATTTGAATAATTAAAGTTGAAAATTTCTTTCATATCTTTAAGTTTAAAGATGCATTATTATTATATTTACAGTGTATACTTCCCACAAATTAATGAGGTTTTCAAATATACTTATATATAATTCTATAATAATCATAAATTTCAAAATAAGATTATTCTAATGTGCTGAATGAACACATCCTATATCTAGAAGTATATTGCAGGAAAAATTATAATTAACTGAACTGAATTGAATTTTAAGACACTGAACTGTTTAGTTTCATCCTATGTTCTTTTTCCTTATTTTTTTAGCCTAAATGTACTTTAAAGTGGGTTTGAAATGTATCAAATGTTGTACTAGACTGTTCAGTTATTGGGATACTTTTGTAAATAATATTGCAAAATAGTTATGTAGACTGAAACAGTAGTCTTAAAATCTTAAGACAGTTCTTTCATTACATTGTTGTTGTTTGGTTTTTAGGAGCATTAGCAACTAAGGCCATATTGCTTCGGGATATGCAGTGGTCATTCCCTGACCTTTCCGCATTCTCTGTATTTGGTAGTGATGGGCTCAAGCCCCGGTCTAATCAAGAAGCGTGTGCTACGCACTGCTGCTCCTGCCCACCTGGCTATGGAGGCGCCCTTTCATTACATGAAGAAAAAAAAAAAAAAATTAGATAACCTCAACTGGGTGACCACTCAGTTATGAGAAGTATTTATTGGCCATCAGAAAAGGGTAGGCTACTTCACTGCAGGTTGTAGGATAAATATAAATAAATAAAATGAAATAGGTAACTTCTCTAATGAGCTTACATCTGCTGTACTACATAGAATTTAGAATTTGGAGACAGCTGAGATAATTAAACAAGTCAGGAAATCTACAAAATAATAATAAACTAAAAAAACCCAACCTGCTATGCAAGCAAATGAACCATGGCCACCTGCAGCCATATTCTCAAATATTCTGTGTGCGCGCATGCACACATGCAGTGGAGAGGACAGAACTTGTGACATGAAATTAACTTTGAAAAATGAAATTATGTATTAAAATAATTAATTCATAGGTGAATCATATCCAAATGGCCAGTGAACAGATATTAGAAAAGATATCTGCTAAGTGAAAAATCCAACCTATTGGAATGGTAACTTTTTATTATTACTAGAAAACTACACTTGCTATCTGGTTTGGTTTCCTTGTAATAATAAAAAACTACCTGTTTCACCAACTTGTAAAATGTGAACAAATAAGGCAAATTTCCTTACTCTATGCTTTTTACAGATTTGAACAGATTCAAAAGATAAAAATAACTTGTTTCACCAACAAATAAAATATATTTGAACGTTGCACCGGTAATGGTTTCCCATCTCATGCTTAGCACAGAAATAATGTCAACTGCAACACTAGGAGGCACGGGGATTTTATATATGTAGAGAGACAATGACCATGTGTTATATGCTGCTTTGCTGGGACATCTTGTGGCTTACAATTAACAATGAACTCAAGTCTTATAATACTAAGCGTTTTAATTCATAGGCACTCAATTGGGATTTGCCCTGGATGGGCATAATGCTATTTATAAGCATCTATAAATAGCATAAAAAACAATTTTACTAATTTTATTAAAAATTAATATAGAATCAATTTACTTACTATATATATCTAGAGGTCTGCCAACATAATCAACAGAAATGCAGTAATCAGAATCAATTTGGATAATTTTCTGGTCAGGATCACAGACAGAAAAGTCAGAAATATTCTTCCTACATTTCACAAGGGGTCTTGGGCTAGATGTTACACCACCACGAATTCTAGTTTCAAAGAGAATCTCTCCTTTCTGAATAAACTTAAACTTTCCTGCTACTGGGCACTTAACTGATACAGGATTTTGCTCTGGAAAAAACATATTAGGGTATCGATTATGCAATTTTTCAAATTAATTTATTAGTAGATATATATTTTGTCTATTTTCTGATCAAAAGGACAGAGGCAAATTAATCTATATGGTAGAAATAAATTCCAAAATCTGGTAACAGCTGACAAAATTTTTGGAATGCTCTGATCACAATCTTCATTGATGAAATACAGATTATTTTTGATAAACAAAGATGCAATAGTGGATTTTGTTATCATATTTAAAACTAGGTAAATTTATCATTCAATTTATTAATAAAATAAGCAGTTATTTCATGATTGATGTATTATAAAGTTGGTGAATTATCAGTTTTGTATTCCTACCTTTTGTTTCATTTTGTTAACAGAGCAGCAACTGCTGTTCACATTTGTCTACAGATTTTTCTGCTAAAGAATGTTATTCTTTATCAGAAAAGTAATTCAGCTTACTGAACAATATATATATGCTTGAAGCATATAGTATTTTTTTTTCATGTTTTTATAGAATGCTTTTTTTCCAGGTTTATTTTTTGGATTGAAAGCCAAAAAAGAAATGTTGAAATTAAATAAAATAAATTTATTAAAAACCATAAAAGAATATTTGCTTATAGCATCCAAGTAGGAGGGGGGGGGGGGTAATGTCAATTCATTATCACCTATAATACAAGTCCTGTACAATTATAATTTATTAAGAAACACTGAAAAACTTTTGACAGTGAAGCAATGTGGCATTGCCTCAACAGCAAAAGCATTGAGAAAATACTCTCAAAAGAGAAAGGGATCACATGGATATTTTTTATGGAATAAAGTTGCACGCAAACCTTTCTTTATAAAGATATAATGAAGGTAGATACATTCAAATGGAACCAAAATAGGGGGTTGATTTAAAAGAAATATACAATTAAGGTTTACCTTGGTGTCAACGTAGGACAGACACCACAAATCGATATGTGGAAGTGTTGAAAAAGTTGAAAGCCTGCATCCATAGAGTTTGACTGGACAAAAACCTTAATGAGGTTCTTCTTCTCCATGACAATGCATGACCCACCCAGTCTGCACACAATGGAGGCCATTGCAAAACTGGAGTGCACTGTTCTTCCTCATCCCCTCATAGCCTGGATCTTGCACCTTCCGACTATCACTTCTTTGGCCTGCTGAAGGACGCACTCCATGGAACCCATTTTGTGGATGATGACCAGCTCAAGCACAGTGTTCACGAAGCCCTCCGGAGCAAGAGTAAGGACTTTTACAGGATTGGAATACAGCATCTGATTCAGAGATGGTGCAAGTGCACAGAAAACGATGGTGACTTTGTGGGAAAAATAGTGTGTTTATTAATGATTGAGCATTAATTGATGTAAAAGGCACAGTTGTAGGAATTAAATTTTCTGAAGTAAAAAATAGGAGACATTACTTTCGTACCACTCCTTGTATTAATTAAGAGGACATCTGGAGCCTTAAAAATAGTTTCTGGGGCAAAGAAAAGGCATCATGTGGTGTAAAGAATCATAGTACAAACACATTTGCATCCCCAGTATGAGCTGGGTTTTGCCTGAACCTGGAACACAAGATTGTATTATTCCACACTGCTATAACTGCCATGCTAAAAAACTCTGTCAGATATAAGATTTAATAATCAGTAAAGCTAATCCTGTGATTTTGTTTCCTGTCTCAAAACTTTTGCTGATACAGTGCACATATAACAATCAAATCTATTTATTTGTTACTTTCAGAATTAGACAAACAGAAAATGGATAAAATTACTAATTCTGAAAAGTACCTGCCCCACAGAGTCACAAAAGGGCACTACGTGAAACAACTGAAAGTACATAGTATGTACGTTTATGATGAAGCAAATTTTAGACTGCTCAAATGTGAAGACATAAAAAAATAAGACAGAAGAAACTTTCAATCATAAGATCCATAATCTTTTTCCATTAGTGAACTCTTTATAGGTTAACCATTAATCACAGAGCACAGGCAATGAACTCAATGCTTGCAGGCACCATTAAGACCTACTGGAAAGCACTTTACAATCCTAAGGAAGCACTAGGCCAAGAATGACTGAGTTCATTTCTAAGAACGTGAAAAGGATAAACAGAGGGCTCATTAGTTTGTAAAACCACTTGCTGTAGTAAACATTAAACAGATGAAAACTTTCAGGAACAAAATCTTAGCTTTGTAAGAAAGTCACAGTTAATGAATAACTAGTAGAAAGAACTAATGGAACTTGAATGGATTCTGAAACTAATGACAATTCAAAATGGTACGGAGTGAAGTTTTGATTTGCTACCTTTTAATTTTTTTTTTTTTTTTTGGTTTTGTGATTACCATCCTGAATCAATATTAATGCTTGGCAAGTTAGTTAATTAAACAGTGCATTCCAATTCAGGCCCATTCAATTTTTTTTTTTCATTAATTGATTTTTAAAAATTTTTCTAATTAATAGAAGTGAAAAGTAAATACAATTATCTCCTTATCAATTAATTACTACAATTATAACTTTACAGAACACTTAATAAAACTTTAGTTTTACATTCTCTAAACTTAGCTGTTCAGTTTAATTTAATTTTATTAGCATCTCCCATATACTTTTAAGTCTCTTTATGTATAGCTATCTGTTCACAAGCGATGCCTGTGAACAGATTCAAGCATCTTGGATAACAGTACACACGAAGCATGCATGGACCATCTAAGCTAACAATACTGCATTAACACTATATTTAATCTATGAATTTCGTTTTGCATACAATCTGTCTGAAAAAAAGAAATGTTAATTGTTGGATTTCTATTGGTCTGATTTTAATGAAATTTGAAATGCTCTACAAATATTTTTAAAAGGCTCAAATACAAAATTTCATGAAAATCTGTCCAGTAGGAGTCCCTCATGCAGGGGATGGACAGACAGATGTGGTGAAACAATAGGTGCATATATATGCAAATGTGTCTAATACAGAATGCAGTGAATCAAAAGAAAATCTGTCATCTGAAGTTTGTGAAAAATGCAAGTTATATCAAACACATTAGGTTTTAATTTACACGCGGGACAAACTTAATGTGAGCTTCAGTTAACAGCTCTTTTATTCATATACTGAGTTCTTTTTTTAAAGTAACTGGTACCACTGATTATCTACCAATCAGGTGATGATATCTTTGTTAGTACTATAAGTACTGCTTTTACTTGTCAGCTGACAGATTTTTAAAAAGCTTTCCGAAGTATATCAAACATTTTTTAAAAAATATTTTAAAAAGCTTTCTGAAGTATATTCTATACCAGAGGTTTCCAAACTTTTTCGGTTCACACCGCCCTTAGTGCCTCAATAATTTTTTCACGGTGCCCTTAATGTATCAGTAATTTTTTTAACAGTGCTCGAGGCCAAAAGAAATACCAAACAGGTCTGTTTATTAAGTAGTCAGGTCCAAACAACTTAATAAGTAATGTTGAAACTGTGAACTACCTTGAGCTAGTAGCTCGCACGGTGTCTCACAGATGTCGAGTATCGCTGTGTTTCCCTCAAAAATTTAAAATATCCCGCGATGCCCTGAGGTGCCACGGTGCACACTTTGGGAACCGCTGTTCTATACATTAAAAGAAAATCACCTTGATAAACTGTATAATGAAATAGCTGTAGTAACAGATTTCAGCTTCTACAGGTACTATTAAAAGAGTGAAAGTTGAAGTATAGCAGACAAGGTAATCATGATGGGGTGGTCTTGGACCATCACTGAGCATCCATAACTATCACTGCTATAGTTATGGACCATTAGCATTAGCATTAGTACAGGCATTTGATGTAAGAAAGCAAGCTTATGCAGCATCAGCCAAAAAAAAAAAAAAAAAAACCACTTCCACTTCACCCCTCTGTTCGTTCAAAATACCTGTCCAGCTGAGCCTTAAACTTATTTAGGCTATTAACTTCCACGACAAGGGATGGAAGTCTGTTCCACCAACCAACCACCCGCTGGCTAAAGGCAAATTTCAGCATTTCAGAAAGTTGTCTTTCCTCAATTTGAATTTATGCCCTCTCAGGTGATTATTCCGAGCGAGAGGAAGAATCCCATCAGCATTGAGCATGCTCAAACCATTCAAGGCTTTATACACCTCTATCAGATCACCTCGCTGGTGCCTAGTCTCCAGACACTGTAATTTGCAAAACTTAAGCCTTTCTTCGTAAGAGCACCCCTTTGTTCCATTCACTAATCTTGTTGCCCTTCTCTGTACTCGTTCCAGCAGCTCTACATCCTTCTTGAAATTAGGCCTCCAGACCTGTATACAGTACTCTAGGTGTGGCCTGACCATTGCCTTATACAAGGGAATAATCACCTCCTTATCCCTGCTAGAAAAATTCCTATATATCATTGACAATACACCATGAGCTACTCTTGCAGCCCGTCTGCACTGCTCAGAGAACTTCATATCTGCCTGCACAACCACCCCCAGGTCCCTTTCATTCTCTACCACTGTCAGCGTAGTACCACAGAGTTGATACGTTGCTCTGGGGTTGCTGTTTCCCATATGTAGTACTTTACATTTGTCAATGTTAAACTTCATTTGCCACCTCTCAGCCCATCTGCTCAACCTTTCCAGATCCTGTTGCAGCAGCATAGTGTCAATAGTGTCCTTGACAACCCTGCCTACCTTTGTATCGTCTGCAAACTTCGACATTAAGCTTGATATACTCTCATCAATATCATTTATAAATACAGAAAACAATAATGGACCCAACACTGATCCCTGAGGGACTCCACTAATAACATTAGTCCACGACGAGCAGTGTCCATTGATTACCACTCTCTGTCTTCTCCCCCTCAGCCACCCCTATATCCACAGCAGCAATTTGCCTCCAATGCCACACTGCTCCAATTTGTGCAGCAGTCTTCCATGTGCAACAGTATCAAAAGCCTTTCTAAAATCCAAGTATATAATATCAAAGTTATTCCCTGCATCCAGTTCCTTTGTGACTGCATCATAGTATCCAATCATGGTCAGGCAAGACTTCCCCTTAACAAAACCATGCTGTGTCCGAGCTATAGCTGAAGTCTTGTCTAAATGATCCTGCAGTGCTTCTTTAACTAGTGCCTCCATTAATTTTCCTGGAACAGAAGTTAAACTCACAGGTCTATAATTACTTGTGTCAGCCTTTGATCTCCTTTGTGAATTGGGGTGACATTTGCACATCTCCAGTCTGTGGGTACCTCCCCTGAGTCCAAGGAAGCTCTCATAATTATGGCTAAGGGTTTGCTTACTTCCTTTGCTGCCTCCTTTAATATAACTGGATAGATCCCATCCACCCCAGGTGCCTTTCTTGTGTTTATCTTCAACAATTTCTCCTCCACTTTACTCTCAGTTATTACAAGATTCTTTAGCTTACTGCTAGAGTTGAATACACCTTTGGCTTTCCCCTCGCTAAATAACTCCTCATGTGTGAATGTCGATGCAAAATATTCATTTAGTTTGTTAGCTACCTGAGCAGGATCATCAACAGTTGACCCATCGATATCAAGTGGACCAATCTGATTCATCCCCTTCCTTCTAAAGTTTACATAAGTAAAGAACTCTTTGCTGTTTTTCTTTGCATCCCTTGCCAAAGATTTCTCGTAATCTGCCTTCGCCTGCCTAACCTCCTTTGTAACTTGGTTACAGATCAACTTGTATCTATCATAGGCTTCTGTGTCATGTGTTAATTTGTATGTATCCCATGCATGTTTCTTCTCTGCCATATGCCTCATCAGTTCATCTGACATCCATTTAGGCCTAAACCTTGAACAATATTTCTTAGTTGACCTAAGAAATTATAGCCTAGTAGCTTCCAAGATAAGTTTTTTGAATGCTTCCCATTTTGCATTTGCTGTTGGTAACATCATCAGTTGGTCCCACTGTATAGAATTTAAATACTGTCTCAGTCCATCGTAGTCGCCTTTACGAAAGCAATAACCCTTCCCTTTACCCCTAATGGTAGTTACCTCTTTGAGTAAATCCCACTTCAGCACACTGTGATCACTGCCACCTAGTGGTTCATTTATCTGCAGATTCTTAATGCATGAAGAATCGCTGCTGATAATCAAATCAAGAGTATTCTTCCCTCTAGTTGCCTCCTGAACATGCTGATGTAGAAAAGAGTCATTCAATAAATCCACAAAAGCCTTGCTAGTGTGTGAGTGACCAGCCCCCAAATTCCAGTCAATATCTGGGAAATTAAAATCTCCCATTATAAGACTCTCTGATTTACTGGCCCACTCTATTTACCTGTACAGTATCTTATTATACTCATCAGAGTCATTAGGCCTATAGCACACTCCTACTCTCAATTTTGATCTCCCAATGCTTATGTCACACCAAACTGACTTGACACTGCCCTGTCCATCGATGTCCACTGGCTTCACTTCCTTGAATTTTATGTATTTCTTAACTAATAGCATAACCCCTCCTCCCTTCCTATCCAGTCTATCCTTTCTGTAGACGTTGTACTCTCCAAATTCCAGTTCTGCATTCCTTATATCTGTGTGACACCACATCTCTGATATCCCAACAATATCTGCCTTTGATGTTTTGAGCAATACCTCAAATTCATCAAATTTATTTACTAAACTCCTAGCATTGGTGTACACGCAAGTATACATGCAACTATTTCTATTCTTAGCTACCCTAACACAACCCATGTGTTTACTTGTACCGCAATGACTCCCGGCAGTCTCTGAAATATCCTGCATCTTGTTTTTCAGGCTTCTGCTCATTCCAATAGAAGCAGTGCAAGAATCTCTTTCACCTCTGCCAGTGACTACTGGCAATCTATTCGTCTTTGTCTCCCCCCAAGCTAGCAGTTTTCCGACTCCCCTAACACTGCCTCGATTGCATCAGCAAATATTCTTGAACCCTTTCTATTTAAATGTATCCCATCCCTGTAGAAGCAATCTCTCCTGTTAACAAGTACAGTCCAGGCTGAAAAAAATTCTACCCCTTGAGCCTTGCACAATCTTTCCAGGGCCGAATTGATCGACAAGGCTCTCATCATATACTCCCTCCTATCGTGTCTGGGCAGAATTGCAGACACTTTCAAATTCAACCCTATTTCACAGCTTTTTTTCAACAGTGACCTGTACTTGTTAAGCAATTCTGCTGGTCTCCTACTCTTGATATCATTAGTGCCAACGTGTACAACTATATCACCTTTTGTGCCCTTAAAAGATGATATCTGCTCTACAACGTCATCAACCTTTGCCCCTGGCAGACATACCCTGGGCCTGTTCCACCTATCCTTTTTACAAAGAGTGAAAGTTGAAGTATAGCAGACAAGGTAATCATGATGGGGTGGTCTTGGACCATCACTGAGCATCCATAACTATCACTGCTATAGTTATGGACCATCACTGAGCATCCATAACTATCATTGCTATATAGGGTAAAACTACAGAATAGGATAAAACTCAGACACGAAAACAAATTATTTTTGTGTCTGATACATTAGGGTATTTCATCTTGCATGCAATATATAATTTTATTTTGCTTGGATATAAACCTGTAGAAAGCAAACCGCCTGCTCTGGAAATTATTTTATTTTCCATTTATTTTGTGGATGCATTAAAATAAATTATCATTTTGCTCATGTAGGAACTAATAACTTCCTACATCTCTGAAAGTTATAGTGTGAATGAATGGCACAGGTTCAGGTTAGGTCTGGCTATCAGGAATATGAAACTTCACATCATTCACATCAATTTCACAATAATTACAAATACTTACTTATTAGGAGATCATAACGCCAGTTGTCTTTATCGGGAAATATTGTCCAGGAGCAAACAGTAGAAAAATCACTCATAATCATTGCTTTTCCTAATAAAAAAAAAAAAAAAAAAAAAAAAAAATTTAGAACAATTATTTATTCTTGACATTCACATAAAATCAAATTTAAAATTAAAAGCATAAAAACCAAATCTAGAAGAAAAACTTTCAAATATGCAATACAAATAAATTTTTCAATAAGCAGTAATAAGCAAAAAACTATGTGTGGTATGCAATAATCAGAAAAAAAAAAAAAAAAAACAATAAACAACTGCATGTCAGAGCATATTTTTAAGACAACAACCCATTATAACGATACTTGTTATACAAAGTTTAAGTTATATCTACACACCTCCAAATAAGATTTGGGACTTATGTATTAAAAATAAAAAAAAATTATACAAATAGACTATAATATGAATTATCTCAAAGTATTTCAACTAACCCATTCTGTGTTACTGATAACCCGAAATTTCCATCAAATTTATTGCACAAACAGAAATGCATCTCAAAATGCTAATTTCACCTATTTGAAATATTAAATGCTAAAAAAAAAAAAAAAAAAAAAAAAATTTATCAGTTAAGCAGAATAAAATCACGATGCTTACCTATTCTGTAACGTATTATGTTGTGATGACGACGAACAAAATCAAAGCACATAAAATCATTATCACTAAAATAAAAGAAAGGGAAGGGAATAAAATTTAAGACTGAACATTATTATAATTCTAATAATGCATTCATACCTCTTTCAACAGTTCATTTATTACATAAGAGCTGAGCTACTCAGCATTATATTTCTGATGTGTCCAATTATTAAATAATGTGCCTAAAATCTTCTATATCATACTCAAGAAGCATTTACTGTTGATTTGCCCAAAACACTATATATATAGGGGGGGGGGTGAGAGAGAGAGAGAGAGAGAGAGAGAGAGAGAGAGAGAGAGAGAGAGAGAGAGAGAGAGATTGTGGGGGGGGGGAACCCAGGGACTATGGACTCATAATTAGTCTTAAAATCTTCCCTGAGACCAATGAAATATGTCAAAATTTTGTTGATCTGAATTTTCATTCTCAAGTAATGCTGAAACAGGATCTTTTTCAATTTTCCAGGATCAAGATGATGCTGATCATATTTTTTGACAAATAGTAGTAGTAGTAATCAAGGCACGTGATGCAAGAAAGCAAGCTTATACAGGTGTCTGGGCTAGAGGTATCCAAAAATATACATATATATCTCAGCATCTATAAGGTGTATTAAAATAATTTTTTTGTTATTATACAGAGTAACTCATCAAGTTTTTATGAAGGTTAGTAAAGTTCAATGTGGGCACCTTTTGTAGCTTTACAGATGTCAAAATGATACTCGAACTCTTGCCAAGTGTTTTCTAGCATCTGAGGTGTTATTAGAACAACTGCTTCAATGATACGCTGTTTCAAATCATCCAAATCCCGAATTTTCTCTTGTACACCGTCTTTAATAAAGCCCCATGCAAAAAAAAAAGAAGAAAAAAAAAGTCCAATGGAGTCATATCCAGAGAGCTAGGCAGCGGCAGTTGGGCCTCCTTTTCCAATCCAACATCCAGGAAGTGTTGTTCAAAAACGTGGTAATATCTTGATGGAAGTGTAGCAGAGCATAATCTTGCTGAAACTTGAGGGAATCTGTGGAACAGCAAAGATCTGCAGCATCTCAAGGTAAGTGTGTCCCATCACTGTGGGCTCTATAAAAAAAATGGACCGATGATGCCATTTTTGTGCACTCCTAACCAGACATTGACTTTTGGTGTGTCCTTCATATTCGATCACTTGGTGAGGATTCTCCATACCCCAAATGCGGCAATTGTGTCTTAACTTTCCTGCAAATGTGAAAGGTTGATTCATCACTGAATAACAACAGATCAAGATAATTAGGATTGTCATCGATATGGCTGATCATCTCAGCAGCGAAATCAGCTCTTAAGCGATGATCATCTGGCTTAAGGTGTTGAAGAAGTTGAAGTTTGTATGCTTGCAAACGGAGATGTTTGTAAACAATGTTGTGAACTGTTGAACGAGGAATTTGCAGTTCATTACTAGCCAGTCTAATTGACTTACTTGGCTCCTATAGAATGGCTCACAACACCTGATCCACAGTCTCATTACCTGGTTGTGGCGCATTATAGCCTTAGTTGCTAATGCGCCAATAAAACCCAAGAACCAACCAACCAACAGTCTCATTGGTCACACTTTTTTTGAGCGTTTCCCAGTTTGTGAAACCAAACTTCCCATCTTTTTTAGAGTCTTATCCCATTGAAGAATGGATTTGGATGTGGGAGGATCCACATTCCATTCCCTTTGTGCACACGTAACTGATTGAAATTCAGCTAATCAAAGCATGCACTGCACCTTCCGCTGTGGCATCATCTCGATTGAGGGACTGAGGCAATAGCAGTACTTATGCAGTTTTTGCACATGCACGACTACTGGTGACCTTGATAGTATGATGAAATAAATCTTGGAGAGATTTCCTATCGACTGTGCTTTTGTTTGAGAAAATGCAATGAGTGGTTCTTGCATTATAAGCTGTTATTTTTGGATACCTCTAGCCCGGACACCCTGTATAGCATCGGCCAAAAAAAAAAAAAAAAAAAAAAACACTTCACACATCGATTCCCTCGAAACATTTGTCCAGTTCCTCCTTGAATTTATTTAAGCTATCAACTGCCATAACAACAGATGGAAGTTTGTTCCAGCAATCAACTACCCACTGGCTAAAGGCAAATTTCTGCACATCTATTCTATAACTGTCTTTCCTCAATTTGAATACCCCCTCAGGTTCATAATCTGAGCAAGAGGAAGAATCCCATCAGAATTAAGCCTGCTCAACCCATTTAAGGCCTTATATACCTCAATCAGATCACCTCACAGGTGCCTATCTCTAGATGCTGCAATTTGCAGAACTTAAGCCTTTCTTTGTAAGACCACCCTATCGTTCCCCCTCACCAATCTTGTTGCCTTCTCTGTACTCGCTCAAGCAACAAGATCCTTCCTAAAATGAGGCCCCCAGGCCTGTATGCAGTACTCAAGATGTGGCCTAACCATTGCCGTATACAAAGAGATAATCACTTTCTTTTCCCTACTAGCAAAATTCCTGTATATCATTGACAATACCCCATGACCTGCTCTGGCAGTCTGTCTGCACTGCTCAGAAAATTTCATATCTGACTGCACAATTACTCCCAGGTCTTTTTCATTTTCTACCACCCTAAGTGCAGTACCACACAGATGGACTCCACTAATAACACCAACCCATGAAGAGCAGCATCAAAATTATTTTTTGCATCCAGTTCCTTTGGTGTGATTTACAAGGAATTTGTACCAAAGTGGGACAGAGTCACTGCTACGTTCTATGTACAGCTGCTTCAAAGACTACGAAGCTCATTTCCCGGTTGAGGTTGCAATTTTGAGAGATAGGCAGCTGGGTTCTTGTTGCACTGCAATGCTATTGTCCATTCCACACTTGTTGCAAAGACATTTCTGATGAAACATGGCCTTGTACAGATCAAAAGTCCACCCTACTTTCCTGGATCTAGTGGTCACTAGTGGTCTCCTTCCTCTTTTCCAAGGTGAAAACTGCCCTAAAAGAAAAGAGATTTCAGGATGTAGAGGACATAAAGGAAAATGCAATTTCCATTCTGAACATTATCTCTTTGGATGTCTTCGCTGACATTTTTTTCTGAAACTTTTAGAATGGTGTAATAAGTGCATTCAATCAGGTGGTGATTGAATAAAAATAAAATCATTTTTGAGCTCCATCACTTTGTCTTCTTTTTATTTCATCAGTCTGAGAACTTTGTTGCCACACCTCATAAGTAGCTGTAACTGCCAGAATAATATAACAATTGGGAGATACTCAATGACCAACAAAACCCCATCAGCTAAGACAGCTGATGGGGTTTTGTCAGTCATAAGGAGAAAAATTTGCTATCAGTCAGACAGTAATTAATTACTGGAACAAACTTCCATCTGGTGTTGTGGAAGTGGATAGTTTGAATAAATTTAAGGAAAGATTAAACAAATTAATATTTAGAGGGGATGGATTGATGTGTTTTTTTTTTTTTTTGATTGATGCTGTATAAGTCTAGTTCCTTGTATCGTTTGCCACTCTAATATACTTATATTTATGTATATAGATAACTGAAATTGTTGAAGAAAAAAAAAAAAAAAAAAAACGGCAACTTTCTGTTGGTCTAATTTTAATGAAATTAATAAAAGATTGAATTATAAAATTTAACAAAAATCTGTCTACAGAATTCTTGGTGCAGATGGATGTGGTAAGGTGCTTTATGTATTTGCAAATGCATCTGACAAAACACCAAGCAAGTTCAATATTTACTAATAATTTTAATGCCTGTAAACCTGGTTCTCATACTAATGCTTCTTATTTAGAGTTTTGAATAAGCTATTTATGCTTTATGCTAGCTATGTTTGGAATACAAAATTTATATAGACCAGAATTTAAATTTGTAAAATTAACATTATAAGCAAATAGGACTGGATTAAGGATGAAATAGACTCACAGCCAATTTAAATTTGAGGCCCCTTTAATATATATATATATATATATATATATACACACAGTCGAATCTCGTTAATACAAAGTTCAAGGGACCTAAATTTTCATGTTTTGTAATAATGAGGTTTATATAACGAGGTCCCCCAAAAGTGTCAAAATTTTATTGTTTTTTTTTTTCATACATACTGTATATCTAAAAATAATAATAAATAATATCAAAACTAAATTAATTTAAATTAATAAAATAAAATAAAAACAAAAGCCTCGTCTAACAATACAGGGATAGGAATAACATTTTTTTAAGATTTTATTTTATTTGTAAGATAAACTAAAAAAAAAGCAATTAATGGGAATAAAAATATTGTACAGTATATATTTTGATATATACAATATTTTAGTATCACAGTAAAAAGAATTACAATCTTAATATAAAAGGAGACATACAAACCATTAACTTTTTAATAAATTCAATCTAATTTAAAGAAAGAATCCAGTTCAAATACACATACCAAAGAATCCAGTGTTGTTTGCACAGTTTTTGTCCTATATGATTTTTAACTACAAGCACGGACATTATCAAATGCAATAGTTGTTTCTTTATCAATGTTACTGTAGGCCAACACATTGTCTATTATGTTCAATGGATTTCGGGCATCTTTTTTAGATGGCAGTGTGTGCGCTTCTTCACTTTTGCTGTTGCTGGTAACAAAAACATCATTGTTTTGTTTAGTGCTCAGCAGCTCTTCTGGTGTTGGCGTTGCAGTGGTAGCAACTTCATCATCCACCTTCACAAACTCTTCAAATTCTCCAACAAAATCCATATGCTCCTTCAAATTCCTCTATGGTGCTATCATTCGTCTGCTGGACCATGTTTTTCAAAGATATTCTCTCCAAAGCTACTCTTTCTGAAGCAGTTCATTATTACACTTGATGCAATACTCCCAAGCAATAACAAGATTATGGATAGCATCCAAGACATTCCAATTTGGCTGCAAATTGTTCCCTCCTTCTAACATTGCAGATCAAGTACCTTATCAGGTGGGCTCTGTATGCTCTCTTGAGGTTATAAATAATGCCTTGATCCAGTGGTTGCATTAAACTGGTGGTATTGGGGATAAAAACAATAGCCGTATATTTGTCAACTTAAGTGTCTTGGCAGAATGTGCTGTACAATGATCTAGAATCATCAAAATGTTCCTTTTTTCTGAAGCCATTCTTCTGTCCACTTTTGATAACCAAGACCGAAAAATTTTGACAATAAGCCAAGCACTTCTATTGGCCTCATAATCACAGGGAAGTTGGTTAACTGCTTTAAAACATCTTGGCTTGGAAAACTTACAATTCACAAGTGGGCGTAATTTTGTACTGCCATCTGAATTCCAGCATAACAGAACAGCAAATCTTTGTTTACTAAATTTTCCACCATGAAAAGACTCTCCTCAAACAGCAAATGTTTTGTTTGGCAGCAAATTATAAAATAAACCTGTATCATCAAGATTAAAAATATCCTCTGTCTCATATATTTCAAGAATGGACCGTACAGAACACAACCAGTCTGTAGCCTTTTCTTTGTCGACTAATCCAGACTCACCGCAAACATTTCGCGAAACCAAGTTATTCCTGTTTTTAAATCTTTGGAGCCAGCCAGCCACTGCTGCATTTGAAGTCACTAATTCCATTTTTTTTCCATTTTCCATTACAGAAGTTCAAGTGCAATGTCAACAAATATCTTCTTTCGTCTTCTCAACCTCCAACCCAAGCACGGTACTAAGTACTATAGGTTCTAATACCTCTCATGTTTGGGGTTCACATAAAAAAAAAAAAAATTTTTTTTCTGAGCTAGATAATTTGCCTTTTCTTGCAAAATCGGACCTGATATTGGCAAATTAGATGTACGCATTTGTTGGTACCACTCAAAGTTTTGTTTCAAGCTCTTCACATTTTGCACCAAGAATTCGTTTCTTATTTTTAATCGCTGCTCCAGTGTCACGCACTTCTTCAAGTCTCTTTCGGTTTTTCAATTTTGTAGATAAAGTAGGTAAAGCAATGTTGTATTCCTTTGCAATGTCCATTTTGCTTATTTCCATCTTATCAGCATCTTGTATAATTTTTAGTTTAATTTCCAGGCTTAATTCCTGTCCATTTATGTTTTGTCACCATAACACTGCTAGATAAGATTTAATATAAATCTTATATTAAAATTTAAAATAAATAAATCTTTAAAATTTAAGCAAATTTTAAATTAATTTAAAGACAAGTTCCAAAAAAGACATCATCTCAGATAAAATGGCATAAAAAATAGATTGCTGTACTATATACGGTAGCAAAAGACTCTGAACTGGGGTAACAATTGCAACTGACCTTATTCCCATGGAGAGCAAGGGAGTGCATGTAAACAACTTAATTTTTTTTATTCTTTTGTTAATTTAACAACTCATTCTTCAGAAAGATGCTTTTCAGAGTGTACTTAACATGTTGCTACCATGAACTGCTTTTGTTTACACAAAACTAATTTCTAACAAGTCAGTGCCATCCTTTTGGAAGTAGGGAGCCAGAGGCAATAATAGGGGCAATAATTGGACAGCTCTGCCAAGATTTGTATTAAACATACAAAATGACGATATTTATTTCTCATGAGGTAAAAAAGAACTTTCTAATACATATTAACCGAATTTTGTAATATATGAATATATTTACATAGAAAATGGCTATCCTTTCGCAGGGGAATGGTATGTGCTTCATATAAACGAATGCTTGGTATAAAACGAGTTTGTATTAACGAGATTTTAATGTGTATATATATATATACATAGTAAAAACAAAACATATAAATACAAATACTACATAGGTTTTTATATTTATATTGCAAATAATAAAAATGTAAAATAAGAGGTCAAAAATGTTTTGTTTATTGACTTTAAAAATAAAGCAACAATAAAAACAATTTTAACACTTCACAAGTTAAGTTCAAGTATGCTTTTATATTACATGTTTTTTTGATTTATTATTATTATTATTAGAAATTTTTATCACTACTTTAGAAAATATTTACACTGAAAATGAGGCCCCTCTTCAGTTGAGGCCCTTGGCCATAGCATTAATGTGCCCCTGTATACAAATATATAATAATAATAATAAATTAAGGTAATCTCTCCAGCTGCATATCTCTACAAAAGTAATATAAATATTTACCATCCATTAATTCCCATTCGGGCTAAGACAAATCTGGAATCTCTGCGTTCTTGGCATACATACACCTGCTCTTTTTCTCTGCTCTGATCAGGTTTCCACCTTTCTACAATGTGTGTTGCATTAATGAAAACATCAGCATCAAAGTTAGCAGTATTCATCCATATTCCTCTGAAATCATCTGGAAATTTGCATTTAGGTGGGACATTCTCTGCCTTTACTGAAAAACAGAAATATCAATGGTAATAAAATGCTAAAGTAAATTTAATGTTTTAATGATGAACAACAGTTCACAAAAAGAAGTTACAAAGCTGAATGATAAACTGTGAAGAATGGAAAAAAAAAAAAAGTGTAAGGGAAATATAATTTAAGTTTCTTAAGGATGGAATATTAGTACATACAGTGGCAAATGGCAGTAATGCAAAGCCAAATAAGTAAGGTGACCACATTATTTCTTCAGAAAATTGGGAGTAAACATTTTTTTTTTTTAAAAAACTATGACTTTATTATTCATTAACCTTTACATGAGTATGTGTGTAGATCTAGATTTTGAAGGTCACTTCACACAATGCATTATGTTCTGTATATATCGTCTTGAAATTTTTTTCAGTAACAATAGCACACAAGATTGCACTTGTCAGCCACTGTTATCTGATTTGGACTTACAAAAGTTAAAACTGATGAAATTCAGTTTCATCAGTTACTACTAATAAATACTTAGTGTCTTTTGCACGTGGTTACAAAATACATTTTTCCTTTTAATTCTACAATTATACATTATGAACTATTGTTCCCTTATTTTGGGATGATAACAGTAATTCACAACTCTATAAATCTCTGTTGGCATATATGTAAAATGTCAATAAAAAAAAAATTGTTCTGCTTTCATCATATGAACAAAGTTTATTAAAAAAAGGGCTTGGATTAAGATAATTATGCAAAATAAAATGTAAATTTACTTCAAGTAAATGAAAAATTTATCTAGGCAGGCACCTTTTCTTTTTTGTAAGGATTATGCTTATAACTAAAACAGGTAGACAACCCTTTATCCAAATTTATCCAGATAGCAATGCTTCCATTTGAAAGTCAGCCCTGCAGCAGACATTCTTTTAACTTCCCATAGATTTTAAATTTAAATATCAAAATATACATTGAAATTATATATTATTGTGAATTTTAATATAATCTGTTTAATTTTAACTTGCATCACTGAATATTTTTTAAGTGGGAAAAGTATAGCCATTAATTATGTTGGTGTACAAAATGCACTGTATGCAAACACAGATGTAATTTTCCTACACAGCTTTCATTTCTTCTTTGCTTTTTAATGATTGTTTTGCTGTGCATTGCAAGCAAGGTAGTTAGTAAATATATATTTTTGCATAATTAGCATTGTCTGTGCTTTAAACACATCACTAGCAACCAGCAAATTACAAGTGAACTAATGTCCACTAATGTTTTCTTTACTAAATGATAAAGCATTCTGTTTAAAGAAGACCATACTTGTTCAGACTTGAACTGGGCTGAGAAGATGGATACTGTCAGTTTGTTTTGGCCAAAAGAACTATTTAGATCATATTCTAGTGGCATCTATATTATCTGTGATGTTTTCATTGTGAATTATGTCTTTACAGGTGTCTACATTATGTAGTGGACTGATCTGCATACTGTTCAGACTGAAAAATCCAGAATAGTTCACAGAAAAAAAATCCTGCTCTCTTACCTCAGATTAGCACACTACAGCCCCAATTGAAGATTTTAAGAATTCTCCAGTTGCAGAATCTAGATATCTCAAAACAAGTAACATAGACTTGTTATACTGTTATACTATATCTTGTTATACTATACTGTCATAGAGGATCACTGTTCTTTTGTAAAGGGAGTTTTTAAAATAATAGTAGTAGTAGTAGTAGTAGTGGCATGTGATGCACGAAAGCAAATGTATGAGCTTATGCAGCATCAGCCAAAAAAAAAAAAAAAAAAAATCACACCATTCCCTCTAAATGCTTGTCCAGTTCCTCCTTAAATTTATTTAACCTGTCAACTTCCACAACGACATATGGAAGTTTGTTCCAGCAATTAACCATCCGCTGGCTAAAGGCAAATTTCCGCACATCTATTCTACATCTGTCTTTTCTTAATTTGAATTTATGCCCCCTTAGGTTCGTAATCTGAACAAGTGGAAGGATCCCATCAGAATTCAGCATGCTCAACCCATTCAAGGCCTTATATACCTCAATCAGATCACCGCACAGGTGCCTAGTCTCTAGCCACTGCAATTTGCAGAACTTAAGCCTCTCTTGGTAAGAGGATCCCTTCATTCCCCTCACCAATCTTGTTGCCCTTCTCTGTACACGCTCAAGTAAATCTACATCCTTCCTAAAATGAGGCCTCCAGACCTGTACGCAGTACTCAAGGCGTGGCCTGACCATTGCCTTATACAGAGGGATAACCACCTCCTTTTCCCTGCTAGCAAAATTCCTATATATCATTGACAAAACCCCATGACCTGCCCTGGCAGCCTGTCTGCATTGCTCAGAGAACTTCATATCTGACTGCACAATTACTCCCAGGTCTTAACAATAACAATAGTTAATCTTTCACAAAAGTAATATATCTACCTTTCACTTCTATGTCCCTTCCACCCTGCCATTGGAGAGTGTAGATTTGATTCCCATTTATAACTGAGGAATTTCTAAAGTCCTCTTCAATTGAGACTGTAGTTATCTCTCTCAAGTAGAAGGAGTACAGTTTTTCCGGTGTGCACAACATGCAAATTAGCCCATGACCACACACAATGTATAAAGGTGCAATATGATCAAAGTCACTAGTGTGCCTAAAACCCAACAATACCCCCAGCCTATCTCCAACAAAGCAAAGAATGCATGACTCCCAGTCACTGACAAATTTAAGAATTACAGGCTTAAAAAGGTTGTAGAATACTGTTCTAGATATTAATAATAGTGGTAAATGATGCAAGAAGGTAAGCTTGCCTTCTTGCATCGTTTATCTACTAGTTCTTCCTTGAATTTATTCAAACTACTCACTTCCACAACAGCAAATGCAAGTTTTTTCTGACAATAAACTACCCACTGGCTGAAAGCAAACTTTCGCACATACATCTTTCCTAAATTTGTATTTATGTCCCCTCATGTGTGTAGTCTCAACAAGAGGAAGAATGCCATCAACAGTGAGTTTACTCAATCCATTCAAGGCCTTAAACACCTCAATTAGATCTCCTTGAAGATGCCTACTCTCTAGATGCTGTAATTCACAGAACTGAGGCCTTTTTTGGTAAGATCACCCAATCTCACTGCCCTTCTCTGCACCTATTCCATCAGATTTACATCCTTCCTAAAATGAGGCCTCCAGACCTGTATGCAGTACTCGAGGTGCAACCTGATCATTGCCTCATACAATGGGATAATCACCATCTTATCACTGCTAGACAAGTTCCTGTATATCATTGACAATACCCCATGAGCTGTCCTGGCAGTTTCTCTGCACTGCTAAGATAACTTCATAACTTTTTTTGCATATTATCTCTGGGTCTTTTTCATTTTCCACTATGCTGAGTGTAGTACGACACAGTTGGTACGTTAATCTGGGATTACTACAACCCATATGCAATACCTTGCACTTGTCAATGTTAAATTTTAACTGCTATTTATCAGCCCACCTGCCTAATTTTTCTATATCTCATTGCAGTAGCTTACCTTGATTACTGTCATTAACCACCTAACCAACCTTTCTATCATCTACCAACTTAGATATTAAGCATGATATACCTTTATAAATATAGAAAACAACAATGGTCTCAGCACAGAACCCTGGGGTATGCCATTAATAACATTAGCCCATGAAGAATAGTGCCCATTAAAAACCACTCTCTGTCTTCTCCAACTCAAACATCCCTTTATCCACAGCAGCAACTTGGACTTAATGCCACACTGCTCCAGTTTGTACAGCAGTCTTTTATGTGAAACAGTATCAAAAGCTTTCCTGAAATGCAAATGCATGATATCAAAATTATTTGAGGCTACTAGGAGACGGTCGTGTTCAAAGCCGCTAAGTGGATTTTTCTTATTTATTGATTTGAAATTATTGTTTTTCTAAAACTTTTGATTTAAATTTAGTAGTATAACATTATTTTGTGATTTTCTGATTAATTTGGTGTATTTATTCTTTACTCGGCCTTGTAATTGCATAAAAGTATCGGTAAGGGTTTCCACGTGTTTCAACTCCGCTACCGTTCGTAACTTTCCCGCCTTTGTGATACGATAGTTATATACCGTACTAAATAGCGTTAGTTGAACTTCGTTAGCAGTTAAATTGTACGTTTAAATAAATACATATAACGACTTCGATTACAAACGTAATATAATTAATTATATTTAACATAATTAATAACATAACATAATTAATTATAATTAATTAATTAATTAATAGAATCATGACTCAGACTAGAGCAGCAAAGCAAAAGGCTAAGCTAATGGAAGTGCTGTGGCTCAGAGCAGAATTGAGGGGGGCAGTTGTCCTCTGACTCACAGCCTTATAAAATGCACTGTTTGCTTGATGTTTGCAGAGCAATCGGGTACAGGACATGATACTGCCAAGGGGGATGTCTTTGTGTGTGCGCGATGCAAGGAGTGTATCGATATCAGGCAACATCTTGGCGTTCTTGTGGGCCTATATGAGAGCTTGAAGGACAGGGTGGATGCCCTCGAAGAAACTAAATTGAGGGGCCCATCAAGCTCTCAGCTGCCCACATCAACGCCAGAGCTTGCACTTGGGCATCGCGTGACACAGAGACAACCCCCAAGGCAGAATGCGCTGGTCCCGAAGGAACTAGTAGTTGTTGGTGACTCTATTGTCAGGGAAATGGGGAACATGCTTTGTAAAAAAGATAGGTGGAACAGGACCAGGGTATGTCTGCCAGGGGCAAAGGTTGATGACATTGTAGAGCGAATATCATCTTTTAAGGGCACAAAAGGTGATATAGTTGTACACGTTGGCACTAATAATATTAAGAGTAGGAGACCGGCAGAATTACTTAACAAGTACAGGTCACTGTTGAACAAAAGCCGAGAATTAGGGTTGAATTTGAAAGTGTCTGCAATTCTGCCAAGACACGATAGGAGGGAGTATATGATGAGAGCCTTGTCGATCAATTCGGCCCTGGAAAGATTGTGCAAGGCTCAAGGGGTAGAATTTTTTTCAGCCTGGACTGTACTTGTTAACAGGAGAGATTGCTTCTACAGGGATGGGATACACTTAAATAGAAAGGGTGCAAGAATATTTGCTGATGCTATCGAGGCAGTGTTAGGTGGGTCGGAAAACTGCTAGCTTGGGGGGGAGACAAAGACCAATAGATTGACAGTAGCCACTGGCAGAGGTGAAAGAGATTCTTGCACTGCTTCTATTAGAATGAGCAGAAGCCTGAAAAACAAGATGCATGGTATTTCAGAGACTGCTGGGAGCCATTGCGGTACAAGTAAACACATGGGTTGTGTTAGGGTAGCTAAGAATAGAAACAGGTGCAGGTATACTTGCGTGTACACCAATGCTAGGAGTTTAGTAAATAAATTTGATGAATTTGAGGTATTGCTCAAAACATCGAAGGGAGATATTGTTGGGATATCAGAGACGTGGTGTCACACAGATATAAGGGATGCAGAACTGCAATTTGGGGAGTACAACGTCTACAGAAAGGATAGACAGGATAGGAAGGGGGGAGGGGTTATGCTATTAGTTAAGAAACACATAAAAACCAAGGAAGTGAAGCCAGTCGACATCGCTGGACAGTGGAGTGTTGAGTCAGTTTGGTGTGACATAAACATTGGGAGATCAAAATTGAGAGTAGGAGTGTGCTATAGGCCTAATGACTCTGATGAGTATAATAAGGAACTGTACCGGGAAATAGAGTGGGCCAGTAAATCAGAGAGTCTTATAATGGGAGATTTTAATTTCCCAGATATTGACTGGAATTTGGGGTCTGGTTACTCACACACTAGCAAGGCTTTTGTGGATTTATTGGATGATTGTTTTCTACATCAGCATGTTCGGGAGGCAATTAGAGGGAGTAATACTCTTGATTTGATTATCAGCAGTGATTCTTCATGCATTAAGAATCTGCAGATAAATGAACCACTAGGTGGCAGTGATCACAGTGTGCTGAAGTGGGATTTACTCAAAGAGGTAACTACCATTAGGGGTAAAGGGAAGGGTTATTGCTTCCGTAAAGGCGACTACGATGGACTGAGATAGTATTTAAATTCTATACAGTAGGACCAACTGATGATGTTACCAACAGCAAATTCAAAATGGGAAGCATTCAAAGAACTTATCTTGGAAGCTACTAGGCTTTACATACCAACTAAGAAATATTGTTCAAGGTTTAGGCCAAAATGGATGTCAGATGAACTAATGAGGCATATGGCAGAGAAGAAAAATGCATGGGATACTTACAAATTAACACATGACACAGAAGCCTATGATAGATACAAGTTGATATGCAACCAAGTTACAAAGGAGGTTAGGCAGGCGAAGGCAGATTACGAGAAATCCTTGGCAAGGGATGCAAAGAAAAACAGCAAAGAGTTCTTTACTTATGTAAACTCTAGAAGGAAGAGGATGAATCAGATTGGTCCACTTGATATTGATGGGTCAACTGTTGATGATCCTGCTCAGGTAGCTAACAAACTAAATGAATATTTTGCATCGACATTCACACATGAGGAGTTATTCAGCGAGGGGAATGCCAGAGGTGTATTCAACTCTAGCAGTAAGCTACAGAATCTTGAAATAACTGGGAGTAAAGTGGAGGAGAAACTGTTGAAGATAAACACAAGAAAGGCACCCGGGGTGGATGGGATCTATCCAGTTATATTAAAGGAGGCAGCAAAGGAAGTAAGCAAACCCTTAGCCATAATTATGAGAGCTTCCTTGGACTCAGGGGAGGTACCCATAGACTGGAAATGTGCAAATGTGACCCCAATTCACAAAGTAGGATCAAAGGCTGACACAAGTAATTATAGACCTGTGAGCTTAACTTCTGTTCCAGGAAAATTAATGGAGGCACTGGTTAAAGAAGCACTGCAGGATCATTTAGACAAGACTTCAGTTATAGCTCAGACACAGCATGGTTTTGTTAAGGGGAAGTCTTGCCTGACCAACTTGATTGGATACTATGATGCAGTCACAAAAGAACTGGATGCAGGGAATAACTTTGATATTATATACTTGGATCTTAGAAAGGCTTTTGATACTGTTGCACATGGAAGACTGCTACACAAATTGGAGCAGTGTGACATTGGAGGCAAATTGCTGCTATGGATAAAGGGGTGGTTGATGGGGAGAAGACAGAGAGTGGTAATCAATGGACACTGCTCATCGTGGACTGATGTTATTAGTGGAGTCCCTCAGGGCTCAGTGTTGGGTCCATTATTGTTTTCTGTATTTATAAATGATATTGATGATGGTATATCGGGCTTAATGTCCAAGTTTGCAGACGATACAAAGGTTGGCAGGGTTGTCAAGGACACTACTGACACTATGCTGCTGCAACAGGATCCGGAAAGGTTGAGCAGATGGGCTGAGAGGTGGCAAATGAAGTTTAACATTGACAAATGTAAAGTACTACACATGGGAAACAGCAACCCCAGAGCAACGTATCAACTCTGTGGTACTACACTGACAGTGGTAGAGAATGAAAGGGACTTGGGGGTGGTTGTGTGCAGGCAGATATGAAGTTCTCTGAGCAGTGCAGACGGGCTGCAAGAGTAACTCATGGAGTATTGTCAATGATATACAGGAATTTTTCCAGCAGGGATAAGGAGGTGATTATTCCCTTGTATAAGGCAATGGTCAGGCCACACCTAGAGTACTGTATACAGGTCTGGAGGCCTCATTTCAAGAAGGATGTAGAGATGCTGGAACGAGTACAGAGAAGGGCAACAAGATTAGTGAATGGAACAAAGGGGTGCTCTTACGAAGAAAGGCTTAAGTTTTGCAAATTACAGTGTCTGGAGACTAGGCACCAGCGAGGTGATCTGATAGAGGTGTATAAAGCCTTGAATGGTTTAAGCATGCTCAATGCTGATGGAATTCTTCCTCTAGCTCAGAAAAATCACCTGAGAGGGCATAAATTCAAATTGAGGAAAGACAGATGTAGGATAGACGTGCGGAAATTTGCCTTTAGCCAGCGGGTGGTTGGTTGGTGGAACAGACTTCCATCCCTTGTGGTGGAGGTTGATAGCCTAAATAAGTTTAAGGCTCAGCTGGACAGGTATTTTGAACGAACAGAGGGGTGAAGTGGAAGTGGTTTTTTTTTTTTTTTTTTTTTTTGGCTGATGCTGCATAAGCTTGCTTTCTTGCATCAAATGCCTCTACTAATACTAATGCTAATTTTTTTGCATCCATTTCCTTTGTTACTGCATCATGGTATCCAATCAGACTGGTCAGACAAGATTGTCTCTTAACAAGATAGATAGCCCTGCAATACTTCTTTAACCAATGACTCCATTATTTTTCCTGGAACAGTAATTACTCATGTTACCTTTTGATCCCACTTGGTGAACTGGGGATACATTCAGACATCTTCAATCTGCAGGGACTGCCCCTGAATCCAAATATGCTCTCTTATGGCTAAGGGTATGTTTACCTCCTTTGCTGCCTCCCTTAATAAAACTGAATAGAGTCCAATTATGCCTGGTGCCTTTTTTTTTTTTTATGTTTAGCTTCAACAATTTCTCTTCTATTCTTCTCTCAGTTATCAACAAAACAGTGCCCTGTTAGAGTTTGATAAACTTCTGCCATCCCCTTCCCTAAAGAATTCTTTATATGTGAATGTAGATGCAAAAACATCCATGCAACATGAGCAGGATCATTAACAATCAAACCATTTATATCTAGTGGACCAATGTGATTCATCCAATTCCTTCTAGTATTTACATAAGTAAAGAAGTCTTTGCTGCTTTTTCTTTGCCAGAGACTTCTCATAATCTGCTTTAGCTTGCCTAACCTCCTTTGTCACTTGATTCTAGACTAGTTTATATCTACCATAGGCTTATGTATCACCTGATAATTTATATGCATCCTATGCATTTAGGTCTAAGCTTTGAACAGTATTTTTCAACTGGTAGGAAAAGCCTAGTTACTTGTGTGATTACTTCCCTGAATGCTTCCCATTTAGAATTTGCTGGTAACATCATCAGATCCTGCTACATAGAATTTAAAAACTGTCTGAGACCATGGTAGTCACCCTTATGAAAGAAAAAGTCTTTCCTTTTACCTTTGACAGTAGTTATGTCTTTAAGTAAATCTCACATGAATACACAGTGATCACCACTACCCAGTGTATGTTTTACCTACAGATTCTTAATGCATGATGAATTGCTGCTGATAATCAGATCAAGAATACTACTTCCTCTTATTGCCTCTCTAATATGCTGCTGTAGAAAACAGTCATCCAATTAATCCATAAGAAGCCTCGCTAGTGTGTGAGTGACAAACCGAGAAGTTCCGGTTAATATCTGCAAAGTTAATCTCCCATTATGAGACATTCTGATATACTGGCCTACTCTATTTCTCTGTATAGTTGTTTGTTTTACTCATCAGAATCATTAGGCCTATAACACACTCGTACTCTCATTTTCAGTTTCCTAGTGTCAATCAAACTGATCCATCATTGCACTAGCCACCCGTATCTACTTGATGCACTGCCATAGATTTAATACACTTCTTAACCAAGAGCATAACTCCCCTCCACCTCTTCCTGTCTTGTCTGTCCTTTGTACACATTGTACTCCACATATGGAAATTCTGCATCCCTTGTCCAAGTGACATCATCTCCAATATCCCTAGAATGTCAGCATTTGATGACTTAATCAGTGCTTCAAATTCAAAAAATTTATTTACTATGCTCCTAGCATTAGTGTACGTGCACCTGCTCTTAGTTACCCTAACACAGCCCAGCTTAATATCCCTGACAGCTTTCTTTCCAGACTACTGCATGATCCTATAGAAGCAATGCAAGAATCGCTTTCACCCCTGCCTGCAGCTCTAGTTAATCTATTAGTCTGTGTACATTCTCAAGTTAGCAGTTGTTGTTGTAATAAGGTTTTAAAAGCATCAGTGACCAAGGCCATATTGGTCCATGTATACTGTCTGTAAATTGCATATTTTATGGTCGTTTTTCTGTTTTCTAGACAAAAAGCCAGAGTTTCCAGAAGAAAACACCATGCTACCCTTGCCAGGCCAACTAATTTAGCCATGTTGTGAAAAAGGCCCATTAAAAATTCAACCTATCAGCAACAGGAATCGAACTCAGGTGTTTTCCATCCAGTGTGAGAACAGTGATTCTACTAACTGTGCTACTTACGAAGGCAGTTAGCAGTTTCTGACCCACCAAACACTGCTTCAAGAGCATCAGCAAATATTCTTGCATCCTTTTTATATAAGTATATCCCATCCCTGTAAAAACTGTCTTTCTTGCTAACAAGCAGAGACCATGCTAAGAAAAATTCTACCCCATGAGCCTTGCACAGTTTTGGCCTTGGAGAGACTGTGCAAGGCTCACGAGGTAGAATTTTTCTTAGCATGGTCTGTGATATTGTTGTACACATTGGCACTAATGACATTAAGGGTGGAAGATATAAGAACTTTGGGTAAAAGAAGTGAATTAAGATTAAATATGAAAGTGTCTGCAGTTCTGCCGGACGTGACAAGGCTCTGAATACTCCCTCTTATCATGTCCGGCAGAACTGCAGACACTTTCATATTTAATCTTAATTCACTACTTTTACCCAAAGTTCTCACCTTTTGTGCCATTAAATGATGATATCTGCACCATGACATCATCTACTTTAATCCTGGCAGACATACTCTGGTCCTATTCCACCTATCCTTTTTGGGCAATATATTTTCGATTTCCCTGACAATAACTACCTTCTGTGGAACCAGTGCATTTCCTTTGAGGGTATCCACCCTATTCTTCAAGCTCTCATAAATACCCATCAGAATGCTCAGTTTGCACCTAATTTCTTCATACTCTTTGCACTGAACACACAAAGATGTCTAGGTAAACTAATAGATACCTAAATGCAGTAATACATATTATACTATCAAGTGTACATTACGTGCTATATTACACTGTTATGATGTTCATAAAGTTTTAAATTAGATTTAATTAGATTAAATTTTGCTAAAAACAAAAAATATATGCCAATCTATGTGATTAGAACCCTGCTTATTTACCACAACTAAAACCTAAAATTCCACTACCATGCACTACACTACTAGTTATGTGATATGATATGCATGCCAAATCACCAATACAATAGCTGTACAAATATTAAATCATAACTTACAAAATATCTAGTTAAATTTAAAAATAAGCTAATGCATGTGACTAAGGCTATTAAACTTTTTACTGAACATAATTTAATGTTAATTAAATAAAAAAAACTTATCCATTTCCAAGAGCTGCAACATCTTTTGTCTGCACAGTTTGTATTCATACCCTCAAACCAGTTATGTATGGGCAAGATCATAGTCAAAAACTTAGTTTTTCTAAGGCTCTCTTTCATGGACAATGTTTGTTTCACAAGAGATGTAATCCTTAACCAGTTATTAACTTTCACATTTCAGTAGAGAATTAATGTTTTAAGAATTAAGGAATTATGGTTTTTTCCGCATTCCCAACACAATTTAGAATACAGAAATTATTAAATAATTCTGATGACTTGTAGGTACATCAAAAAATAAAGATTAATGGGAGCATGCTAGATTATCTAATCAGTCCCTACATACTACCTAATTCTCGTCATATGGATGTTACCTATATGCACTTTTCTCCTGCATAACACTATCATCACAGCTCCTGGAAGAAGTTCCCATTAGCCATAGGAAGACACACTGTAATCAGATGGCCAAACCAGCACTTTGCACAATGGTGAAATGGGCAGTGAGGAAACATTGCATTATCAGTGCATTTATCATTTGTTGAAATACCAGCTGAAGAATTAAATGCAGTATTTAAAAATTATCTGCCATTCAAAGACATAAGATAAAAATTGTATCTTCTAAAAAATGTAAATAAAGTGATGACTTAATTATTCCATGAGTTATCCATACCTGGCTCCAAATGTAATCTTTCAGGACCTTCCTGTGGAGTTTTTAAAGTGTTGCACTCAGCAGTAATAGACACCGATAAGTAAAAGTCATCATCTCTATTGGCAAGCTACATAAAATTAGGAAAAACTAATGTTACAATTAAAAAAAAAAAAAAATCGAAACAATAGTTATTTTGATATTCAGCAGCAATGGTTTTCCCCCCTCCCAATACAATTTAGAAATACAGAAATTACTAAATAACTCTGATGATTCTGTAGGTATATAAAAAAATATATATTTCTAAAGATAATTTACACCCCAATGAAGAATTTTATCATTTTCTATATTTTAAACATGAAATATTATTCATAATAAATGTCAAAGATATAAGATCTCCAATGTAACCTGAATGGGACATAATTGCTATATGCAAGTAGACAATTAAATAAAGCATACCACTGCACAGATGAGGATATTTAACAGAAATTCAGAACTTACAGATTTTTAGATTTGTAAAATTAAATTAACTATTTACACATTCCAAATGGATGTATCTGACTTGGTATACAGGAATAGATCCCACAATATGGAAGAATTAAAGCTCACATTGATGAGGAACCAGATATCTTCATGGGGGCCTCTAATTAATAATTAGGGGCCACCCACAATAACATCTTTATTTATTTCAGGATTCTAGGCAATTCACTTCCAAGTTTTCTGTTTTTTTGTTTTTGTTGTTGTTGTTTTGGTTTTTTTTTTAGGAGCATTAGCAACTAAGGCCATATTGCTCCAGTGCGGTGGTCATTCCCTGACCTTTCCGCGTCCTCCGTATTTGGTGGTGACGGGCTCGAACCCCGGTCTAATCAAGAAGCATGTGCTACGCACTGATGCTCCTTCCCACCTGGCTACGGAGGCGCCTAAGTTTTCCGTAGTCAGTGTAAAGATATGTAATACTTTATCGGAGTTTATAATTGTTCTTTATTGTGTTTTACTGATCTGCATACTGTGTTAAATACACCCAATTTGAATATTTAAATTTTATAAATAGCTAATTTAGTTTTCTATGGAAGATGTCCCCCAAGTTAGGTGTAGTAATGTGTAGTTTTTCAACCTAAATTTCGATAAAATGACTCTATCCTATATGAAATGTGGAATATAACAAAACTAATATTTTAGAAATCATAACAACTAATAGTGTATAACCTCTGTGTATTTGTAGAAATAATAACAGCTAACAGTGTGTAGAGTAGTGTATTTTTATTGCAGATAAATAAATAGCAGATTACCTATTTGTTTAAAAGTAATGCAACTACTAAATATCAGAATGTACAGAATAGCCCTTGTACTATATAGCACTAATATTTTAGTTTAAATAAATGCATTATACTGAAATACTTACAAAGCATCTATATGCTTCTTCAACACGGGATTCACGTGCATTTAGTACTGCAAAGTAATGGTTTTTGCCAATATACCAGTCACCAAGACATTTAAATTGCACCTCTGTAATATGAAACATGCAAAGCAAAATCAGAATGTTCTGCAATCATTGAAAATATATACATAATGTTAAATATACTTCTAATATGTGGTTCTGATTAGTATTAAAAATTAGTTTCTCAACAAATTCACAACAAAGTTTGGCTTTATTTATTTACATCTTGCAATAAAAAGTAAAAAAAAAAACCAGATATATATGTGTGTGTGTATAAATATATATATAAACTAGAGGTCTCTGCCCGTTGCTCAGTTCACTTGCTAGGCCCCAGCCAATATCAAATATACAAAAAAAAAAAGTCAACCTGCTGCTTCAGAGAGTTTCCTTCACATGATCGACCGATTTGTTTAGACCTGCCATTTGAGTGGCTTTTTGAAAAGTCTCATACAAAACACCATTCATAGTTATCACATCTTCGAAACACCTTAGACATTTTGCTTCATGTAACAATAATTTCAAATGAAACCTATCGACACCTTGCGGCAAGATGCTATTCAACTGAGTGACCACTTTACACATTTTTATGTTGACGCCATTATTTCCCATTTTGTCCCACGTAAAATCTAGAGGTATGATGACGTAAGGCAAATCTTCTACACCGCTCTCGTAATTATACTAATATAGTAACATCCTAATCAGGAAATGACCTATGTAATTATTTACCTGCACATTTGTAGTGACATAATTGCCCTGCCCACTTGTACCAAGACATCCTCTTCTCCCGTTGGCTCGAATAAATATCACCAGGAGGAAAACTTTTTATGTCTTAACCTGCTCGGCATTATTACTGAAGCTGCTTCGGAAAGAGTTTCCTTCACACGACTGGCCGATTTGTTTAGACTGGCTGCTTGAGTACTTCTTGAAAGTCTCGTACACTGCTCTGTTCACAGTTCTCACATCTTTGAAACACCTTAAAGATTTTGCTTCACGTAACAATAATTTCAAATGAAACCTCTTGATATCATATCTTGCGGTGAGACGCTGTTCAACCGAGTGACCACTTTACACACATTTTTACGTTGATACCATTTATTTCCTGTTTTGTCCCACGTAAAATGTAGAGGTATGACGGAATAAATCAAATCTTTTATACCCCTCTCGTAATTATACTAATATACTAACATTACAACACACTGATTGAAATCTAATCAGGAAATCACCTATGTAATTATTTACCTGTGCATTTGTAGTGACACAATTGCCCAGCCCACTCATACCATGTCACCCACATCCCTCTTCTCCTATTGGCTCGAATAAATATCACCAAGAGGAAAACACTTTTTTAATGTATAGATATATATATATATATATAAATAATTATTTTTTAATAAGTCAAAACTTTTTACACACATTTCCTTATAAATTTTTAATTTGTTTAAATTTTTTTTATACAGAAAGTAGTTTAAAATAAACAAAATCAGGTTGCCAACTACAGCAGTTTCTCAGTTTTCTAATTTCTGCCAATAACTTTTTTCAGTCATATTTTTAGGGTCCATAATCTAACAAAGGACCCTTATTAATGCAACTCGGTTGTCTGTCTGTCTGCCTGTTACAGCATTGTATCTCTGGAACCACTCAACCTATTGATTTGAAATTTTGCATGGGTTTGTACATCATGTGGACCAACATAATGCCATATTGATCTCTGTTAACAAAAATTTGTCTGAGAAATGGGGGGGGGGGACAAAAATGTTGTCGACAACCTATAGTTTATCATACACCACTGGAAAGAGCTCAACGAGTAGGTTTAAAATAATTTTAATTTTTTTTTATTTTAAAATATTTTCAAAATTAAAAATGGTGGCACCAGACAGGAAAATGTGAGTAATTTTTGTGTCCCTCCCGCTCTATTTCCGTCGCTAATGGAGCTAAAAATTTAAAAATCACATTAGCTATACGTTATTCGATGCTTATCAAGGGAAAACTATTCCGATTGAAATCTATCATTTACTTTTTGTGTTAAAATTAAAAAAAAAAAATTTTTTATTGCACTTCGATAGCACGCTTCTTTGTACTATGTAACTCTCCTTTTGGTGACAAAAAGGTTGCTAAATAGTTAGTTAATAATTCTATAAAGGTCATTTATAAATTTTGTGACGAGAAGTACTTTTTAACAATTTTCAAAGATGGAGTTGTCCCAGCAAGGAGGTACTCAGACAGCCAGTGTTGAGGTGGCGGTGGTGGGTAGGTGCCTGCACGGAGTCTTGCATAGTCCTCACCTGCCAGTCGCTTCTCCCCCAAGACTTTAATCGCTTCTCCAGGAAGAAGTCAGAGTCACTTCTCCCACCCTTGTCATTCACAACAACTGGAAAGACTCAAATAGACAACGTTTTCATTAGCTTCTCAGTTTTACACCAAGCTGGGGCACTAGAAACTTTTTTCAGTTACCATAAAGCTCTCTATTTGAAATACTACGCTAACAACCATTTGTGACTATGGACCCTTCATCCTGAGTGCCCGGCACTCATTAGTTGACCGACTTATTAATAAATCCTCTCACACGTTTTTATTTTGGAATGTTGTGATCACCTCCAGAATACCCTTGAAGATTCCCTGGGGGAAGGGGTTAAGCAGCTGAGAAATACTGAATAATTAATGACATTTACCCTTTTAGTAATATTAAATTTTTTATACTGCAGTCTTATACAAGATGTTCTATGTATATTTAACAATAACTGAATACTCAGTAATATTATTGCAATATACATAAACAAATTTCCATTTATTTGTTGTTATTGTTATTTGGTTTTTTTTAGGAGCATTAGCAACTAAGGCCATATTGCTCTGGGGATATGCGGTGGTCATTCTCTAACCTTTCCGCATCCTCCAAATTTGGTGGTCACGGGCTCGAACCCTGGTCTAATCAAGAAGCATGTGCTACGCACTGCTGCTCCTGCCACCTGGCTACGGAGTCCATTTATTTATATCTAGATGACTGAAGCCAGAAGAACTTATAAATTCATTGTAACTGCAGACATACTGAATTATAATTAAGGGCAGCTGGATTTTCAGTGCCACAGTCACAATGGGCCAATCATTTTTTGTACTACAACCATATGTAATGAGAATGTTATTAGTGTCATATACTAAGAGTGTTAGATTTGGATTTAATTAATTCAATGGTAAGTATAAACACTGATTAACAAAAATTAAATCACATTTTGAAAAATGCAAAATTAGTAGTAAGGAACAGTTTGTGCAGCCTGCAACCTTCAGCATTTTATCTATTCTGGCTCCTATCAAAAAAAAAAAAAAAAACAAAAAAAAAACTGGATTTCCCCTGTTTCAAATGGATTACTCTTTTAGTTATGCCTTTTGCTTAAAGATAGTACGAAACCAGGGCATCTGGTAACATGAAGTTTGTTCTGCTGTGACCATTAAAACCACTGAATTTACATAAAACAAAATTACTCCTTTTATTCTATTACATTCTAACTTCTATTTTGCACCTCTAGAAAATTCAACAGAATTATTATTGTCTACCTTTTTATTTTCATTCTAGCTTGCAAAAAAAGATGTAAAGTCTTTTTAACACAGTCTTAATTCTTTCGCTCATAGTCAATAATTTTGCCACTTTAAATTTAACTTAATTTCCAAAGTTTGCCAATTTAGTTCAGCCAAATATTTCAGTGTGCATATAAAGAAGTTTTCTATAAATAAAAGGAACTGCCACCACACTTACACTTTTGAATATGTCACTTCAACTGTATGGTAAAGTGTGCAAATACAGCAAAACTTGGTTATAACTAGATTCAAAGGACCGAAGAATATTGCCGTTATTACTGTTAAGCTATATCTGTTATTGTAGCTATACGTTACTTTTGCTGTTACTCGCTACATTTATCATGTATACACGAACAGATATATACAGTACCTTATGAAAAAGGGATAAAAACAACAATGAATAACCATAGCTAATGATTACACGATTAACAATTTATTTGATATATTTATGCACTATATAAATAATTTACAATAAAAATAATTTAATTATTAAAAAAAACTTGATACAATACATTGTTTTTATTTTTTTTAAAGAAGTCTCTCAACAATCTGTTTTCAAATTTCTTTCAAGGTGAAATTCATGAGCAATATCTTTCATTTTACTGAGACCAATTGTTTTATGGCCAAACTATGGTAACTCTGCTATGTGTTGTGTAAAGATACTATAAAGATAGAGGCCAATGAATGAAGTGGGTCCATGTACTGTCATGTAGTGTTTGGTTGTGCTGTTTGTGTAAGTGACTGGTCACTTAGTCCAGATGGCAACAGCAGCTGTTACCACCTGGTAAACACCCCTCGTGCGTGGAACCCAGCTCGGGATCTATTATTCTAGTAATATATTAAGGTTGTACATATTTGGTTCTTCTCTCATGCAAAAACAGATATTCTTCATCTTGGACTTCACTGAAGTGAAGTCCAAGATGATAAATGTCCAAATAAGTGATTTCCTGTTAAATTGGGAAACTCCACTTAGAGTGAAAAGCCCACATTAACTGTGATATATTCTATATATAAAGTCCATTAGTCCAGGCAGAACACATTAATTTTGATAAAGTCCATATACAAAGTCCAGTAGTCTAAACAGAGTCAATGTAGAGTAGAAGTAATGTTAATCCAGATCCACATATGAAGACTATTACTCAAGACAGAATCCATGTATGCCACAGTCAGACTACAGTGAGATAGGACAGAGAGATTTTGCCCTTGACAACTGCACATAGACTATTCTGCTGTCAACAAGAATTGTTAATGTTTATAGGGGCAAGCTAATGTTTCTATTTGTTGTTTTTCATAATTCTTTTGGATACAGAACACCTCAAAACCAGTACTTTGGGTTCAGAAATCAAGAACGCGTGGTCCCTAGGGATAGTATGATGTGCAACATCAATTAGGATGATAATTGATCTGAGTTGGAGCTTCAAAAAAAATACCCTATACAGGCACTCCCCAGCTTATGTAATACTCGACTTATGGAAATTTGAGTTTACGTAAGTTTTTGCCGGCCGGTGCAAACTTAAAAAAATTGTGGAAACATATTTTGCATCCCATAGGAATAAATCATGAAAATATCATAATGTGAACCCAATAACACATTGGTTTTTTGTGGCAATTTGTTCCAAGACCTTGGAAGTTGAACTTTTCGCTATATAACTAAGCTATTTATCTCTCTAAAAGGTAATTTTTATAATGGAAATTGCACTACACTTTCATCGTTATCATATGTTCCATTATAAGAATCAATTTTGAATGGCATTGTGATATATATTTCTAAAATACATTTCTGGAGGACATGACCATAAAACAATAAAAACAATTTGCACTTATCAGTTTATTGGGCTTTTCTGTTAGCGCAATCTATTATAAACGGGTAGTAAACTCAATCTTATTGCATTTGCGATAATATCGATAATTGGAATTGTGTGGGTTTTTATATTATTATGGTGAAATGCGTTTCCCCTTCCTTGAAATATTCAATCATGTAAAAAACATAAATAAATTTTCAGAATCTTCTAAATATTCTATTAATTCCTATTTACTTATTACAGTGGTGAAGGGAAAGGGACCAACGGAAAGTGCAAGTGCTGGCAGTGCTAGGAAACAAAACAAAATTGATTTAGAAATGATGATTAATTAAGAAGTACGAAGCAGGACAAAGTTTGTCATCTATTGCACAGAATTAAGTCTCACTGCTTCAAAAGTAAATATTATTTTAAGGGACAGTGTGCGTATAAAAGAACATGTTAAAGGATCAACGCATTTGAGATCAACAGTAATCACAAAACAGCCTTCAGGTGCTATATCAAAAATGGAAAAGCTATTAATAATATGGATGGAAATTCAGATTCAGAAGCAAGTGCCCCTGAGTCCAACAGCCATTCAAGCAAAAGCAAGAAGTATTTATGAAAATATTAAGGATAAGTATGGCAAACCCCAAGCCAAGTTAATGGCAAGTAATGGGTGGTTTAATAGGTTCAAGCATTGCGCTGGTTTCCAAAACATTAAAGTATGCAGTGAAGTCACCAGTGCTGATTCTGCAGCTGCAGAGAAATTTTGTGATGTGCTGGAAAAAACCCTTTCTAAATCTCCACAGCCCTCAACTTTGCAGTGGTGTGCTTATCAGCTATAGAGTTAATTCTGACAACGATGTGCGAAAGGTAAAACTTGCTGATGTTATGCCTGTCTCCTCTCTTTCTGTAATTTTATAATTTTGAAATTTTTGTAATTTTGTACACTTTTTGTAATTTTTCCTGCTCATGAGATAAAAAAATTGAATAAATAATTTTATTTACATGTTCGTTGAACATTTCTTTTTTGCATCAGTCAAATTCAGTGCGCATAGTTGTGAGTACTGCATAAGCATTTAGGGAAATTCTGACTTACGTAAAATTTGACTTATGTAGAGTTTTGCAGAACGTAACCCTTATGTAAGTCGGGGAATGGCTGTGGCTGTATATTTCCTGCAACTGCAGTCAATCTTGTAGACCATATTTCTCATCTTTTGGTGTTATTTGTGTTAAGTTTCTGTTCCCTTTAAACTGAACATTGATTTTATGTTTCTTTACAAGTCTACTGGTTGTTTTCCTATTCCACAATGGAGGGGAATATGAATTAGGTCTAGCCTAAGGGCAAGGGAAAGACTTTAAAAAATTGTCAATAGCTCTCTTAACCATCTTTGCAGGGTGTTAGTTATAGCTCAGTATGTATCTGATGTTATTCATTTCTTGTTTTAGATTGTCATATGTGCCGACTCATGCTTTTTATTATAACTATCTTGATGTCGAGAATGAATTCAGTGATAATTTTAAATGAATACTGTGGCCATAGGTTATCTGTAAACAGTGATATTCAACTTGTTGATTAAAATATTGATATATCTAGGAATGTTTTCTTCTTTTTCTACCACAAATTTCACATTTTTGTCTAGGTTTTAATATGATTATGGAAAGTGCCAATTATTCTTTGTTGTAGCTCCAAACTATCATCCACAAACACTAACCATAATTAAAGGGGAGGGGGACAAATCAATCCTTAATGTTCTAAAAGTGTCTGAATTATGTTCACACACTTCAGTGTAGTGTGTTTTATTATCAAAATCAGTGCTAATCAATGCACATATTTCAAACTTTGAAAGTAATATCTCTTGGTATAATGCTGTGAAGGATCGATCTATCTATCTATCTATCTTTTTTTGGTACATTAAAATCATGTTTTTATTTATTACATTCTACTGAAGCAACAGAATTAGTTTTACCTGCATCTTGGGTTTTTTCCATTCCTTTACAATGTCGATAATACATAACAAACTGTTCATTGTCAATAAAAAACTGACTTCCCGGTTTCTGACAGGATGTAATATTTGCTTCTGGATGTTTGCACTCCCCAGTAAATTCAAATCGATTTTGGTAAGCAAATTTCCACACACCTTCTAAGCTTGGACGACAATTCTTTAGATGTGGATTCCGTGCTAGATTCAAAATTATACATAAATTAAAACCTTTTTCATTTTAGTACAAACATCTATTTTTGATTTGCTTAATTAAGCACAATCAAAAATAGATGTCTTGCAGTTTTTGAATAAGATATAATTTTATGAATTTCCTGAATAAAGTACAATTAAATATATTGAGAATCTAAACTTTTATTTAAAAATAATAAGGCACTTTTTTCCCTCATTTATTATTTCCACATAAGTATGAGGTGCAGACTATTGCTTTTATTGCATTTTGTTCTAATACTGTACATTCAGGATGGCATTATATTACACATTTAACTAAACGTAATGGTATATAACACCTATAAAATAATAATAGCCTTGTCCATTATTATTTCCATTATTTAATTAGGCTAAAACTGTTTGGCTCATGGGCTAAACAGATTTTACACTCAACTGCTATAGAATATGACAACAAAATAAATTTTGCTGTAAAAAGAATGCCTACCGAAGAGATAAAAAGTAACCCTGAAACCAGCCATAGCATCACATTATGGGTAGAGAGCAATTCACAATTTGAAAGGAGAATGATGTTTATTTATAGCAAAATTCACCAAAACAATTAACAGAGTATTGCAGTCAATGGATTATCTACTGATTAATATATAGATTTTATGTCTCCTCACAATAAATATCCTCTTCTATGGCAAATGAGCATAAACTCTTATATTTTTTAAAGAATTTTGCTTAACACAGGGACTATAATGCAGACTATGTGTATAGAGAAAACATGACAAGGACAAGCTAATTAGTCCTATTTAATCACCCAAGTGGACAGAATGAGATATTGTGTCATGATAATTTGTGATTTTCAACTTGCAGCAAGCTATCTTACCCACTTATGGGATAGTCTAGATGTCTTGCAACCAAAAAAAATTTTTTTTCCTTATTATTACTATTATTTATTTCTGAATACTGCATAGACTGATTATGTTGTACCCTTCTATCAGTGCCTAAATGTCTTACGACTTAGAATTGTCGAGTGAATAAAAATAAAACAAAAAAACAAATACTTTGAACTGTTGGTTCCTCCTTTGTTTCTTAATGCACCAGTTCAGGTTTGATGCTCCTTTAGTCTTCAGGCAATAAATAAAATGACAACTAACATAAATTACTTTCATGGCAAATCGTGCTGGTAATTTACTTGCAATTTCATGTTCCACATATAATTGCTGATTTGCATTAAAAATAATTATATTCAAGTATGCTGTTACTTCCTCATTAAAGAAACATTTCACTGGTGAGAATTAGAATGCTAATTTTGAAATTAATGCATACTCAGCTGTCAGTCAAAGGCAACATAAATATTCATTCACATGCAGTTGCATTACACAAAAAATTAGCATGCAAGCAATCCAAAATCAAATTCAGGCATTTCACTTAAATTCTCAAGATTCTAGCAACAGTTGACACACACACACACACACACACACACACACACACACACACACACACACACACACACACACACACACACACACACACACACACTTCACCAAGAATGGCCGATTAGCAGTCCAATAGTTATTGCATGAATAAAACAAGTCTAAAAAACAAAATACATACATATAAATTCCAGAGCAATTTAAAAAGGGTCTTTCATCCAATTACAATTTCCCACGGCTAACTAAATTTAAACATGCTTTCAAAAATCTTGTGTCTTAACTTTTATTATAACCAATATTTTAGAGCATATAGAAAAGCTCATTACTTTATTAACTGTCTATTTTAACTTGTTCTGTCACACACATGCAACAGCTGTATATTACATTACATGCTGCTCTGATGAGAGAAGTTTTACATTTTTGCAAAGCAAAATTAAATTCGATGCTATGTAATATCAAGATAAACATACACTCATATCTAAATGCATTAAAGAATTAAATTTAACAAAGATTAGACTTGCATATGCTTATGTGACACCAGTGCCTAAATGTCTAACAACTTAGAATTGTTGAGTGAATGATGAAATAAAACAAACAAATAGTTTGAACTGTTGGTTTCTCCTTTGTTTTTTAACACACATGTTCAGGTTAGATATTCCTCTAGTTTTCATGCAATAAATACAATTACAACTCACACAAATATAATTAATCATGCAGGTAATTTACATGCAATTTCAGGTTCAACACAATGTGTTAAGCCAGTTATTTTGTGAGTGAACACAAACTAGATAATAATACATTAGATATCAATTTTTTTATTACTGTATATTTATAATGAATAATAATATAGTCATGACAGTAATTCCTACTTACAAAATAGGGTAATAAGTTCTTGTTTAGGATCTATAAAATGGCTGATGTCTTCAACTGAGGGTTCAATTTCCAAATTAACACAAGATGCTGAAAATAAAAATTAAAGATTAATATTAAAATAACTTTGAACTATCCAAGGTTTCAATATTAATCAGCTAATCAGTTAAATCATACAAATATTACCCAATGCTGGAAATCATTAATGATTTAATGGTGAAATATAAGAAAAGATAATTTCTTATTTTCCACAGGAAAAAATTTATTTTGCCCAAAATCAATATGAATAAACAAGCTCATTTCACACACAAATAATATGGTTGAACTTTAGTACATTAGTAAATATATATTGTATTACATTTCAGGCATGTGCAATTATAAAATAAAGTACCCCAGGAGTTAAAAATCCCTCTGTGATGCTGAAGAAGAGTCTACCAAAAGTTCACCACATCATACATAGCTATGAGGTGGGTTGCAGTACTGCTTAAGGCAGGGATGAGTGCACAGGGGGAAAGGATTAACCTATTAACATGATCAAAGCTTTTGGATATTTTTTAATTATTTTGAAGTCTATTAGCTTTAGCATCTCTGTTGCAAAATACATAAAAACTAACATTCAGCTGATTATACAGGGTATCCCATCCATCTGTTTTCAGAGTAAAAGTCAATTATTTGAAAAAATTAAAAAAAAAGTGAAAAACAAAAGGAAAGTTATAAAAAATCATAAGCATTAAAAATACAATGTAAAAAAATTATACAACCAATTTGAAAAATCAAAAATTAAACTAAATATATAGGTGAAATGGGAAGGTTTTTTTTTTTGGTTAAATTTTTTTTTTGTTTTTGTTATGTTCTGCTAAATGAGAAAGATAACACACCTACATTGTAAAGGTTTCCTTGGCAATTCCAAAAGATCATTATTGATAGTAACTGTTTTCAACGGAACCTTTACAATAATAGCTGCTAGGTAGAAACAAATGAAGTTTAACTACAGATACTGAACCAAATCTAGAAATATCACATTTTTTAGACATAAATTGGTCTTGGTGAATCCAACATTTCTCACACAGGATTCACCGAGACCAAATCTTGTTTGAGTCCACCTGTACTGTATATTATTTTTCTTCCTTTGGGTGACATTATTTTACCTGCAGTATATCTGAAACTACTGCAGTATTGCAAGCCACACAGTTATAAAGCTGCATTCAAGTTCTGAAGTATATGATGCACAAAAGATTAATATATTAGAATATTATTTTGGCTAACTATCAGAATATTATTTATGGTTAACTAGCACTAAAATTGTTGAAAGACAGTCATTCTATCTTCTAAGAACTTTATTATAAAATGAAATTTGCAAATAGATCAAAATATGCTTACTCTGAATTTTTTCCAAGACATTTACTGTCCTAACAAATATTCGCACACCATAATAACATGACCTGAAAAGTAAAAGAATATATTAGAAAAAATAATTTCAAATTTTTTTTTTTTTTTTTTTTTTTTTAGAAATTCACTGACCACATGAGTAAAATTAGTTTAGGAAGTACTTTCAAAACTGATATATTATAAGTATTTTTTCTAGCTGTAAACATTACTCCAGTCCAACAAAATTGAAATAAATATATATTATATGGAAAAACTGAAAATATATTCAACAAGATACTAAAAAATAATTACATGTTGTCTAATACTAAGCCTTGGAGATTCTATTTGTAAAATATACTTAAATACACAATGTCATTACAATGTTCTTGTTGTATTTACCTCTACAAGCATAACAAATCTTATTCAAAGTGAACTATTGTTTAAACAATTTATTTATTTATAATCCTTGCAAATTGGGTAAATAATATCCAATTTGCATATATGGCAAAAAGTTGGATAAAGGTAAATGCATAATACACATATAATAAAGAGGATCAGAAACGAATTTAGGCATATATGGCTGTACCTGACTCTGTGTAGGATGCATTTTAGAATATTAATTTTTATACTGCAGTAAAAAAGAAAAAAGAAGAAAGTACACTGCAATCATCATCATCAGCCATTTTCAATCCACTGCAGGATAAAGGCCTCTCCAGCAACATTTCAGTTTTTTCTGTTTTGTGCAATGGCCATCCATTTACTACCCACGAACTTATGAATTTCATCTGTCCATCTCCACTGTTGTCTTCCAGTTTTCTTTTAGTTTCTCTTGTGTACCATTCCGTTATTTTCTTCATCCATCTGTCATCATGTCTTCGAGCTATGAGTCCTGCCCAAGCCCATTTCAGTTCTTTAGTTTTGATAAGAATGTCCTTTACTTGAGTTTGCTGCCTAATCCATGTGTTTCTCTTCTTATCCAACAGTCTGATTTCTAATATAATTCATTCCATTCTTCACTGTGTAGTTTTCAGCTTCTCTTCCATTCTTTTGGTGAGTGCTGAAGTTTCACTTCCATAAGTCATGGTGGGAAGTATACATTGGTTCATTACTTTAATAAGTTTCAGACAAATTGGGATATTGCTCCTCAGTATGTGACTATATTTCCTGAATGCTATCCATCTGAAATTTATCCTTCTCTTGACTTCCAGCCATTTATCATTATTACAGCTAATGACTTGTCCCAGATAAGAAGAGACCACCTTTTCAATTACTGCTCCTTCAATGATTATATCCCTTTCTGTGGCACACTTGTTCATCATTACTTTTGTTTTAGCTATATTCAACTTTAGTCTGAAATTATTACTAACTGATTAAGGTTTTCCTCTAATTCTTTGGGATCATGATCACAATGTCATCTACAAATCGTAACTGGTTTAGATACTCTCCGTTCGCATGGACTCCTTTCTGCAACCAGTCTAATCTTCTTAAAGCTTCCTCAAGAGTAGCAGTAAACAACTTTGGAGATATTGTGTCTCCTTAACAAACTCCTTTCTCAATTTTAAATTTGCTACTGTCTTTGTCTAGTCTAATAAAGGAGGTAGCATTTTCATATATTTTCTTCAAAATCATAATGTATAGGATATTTATGCCTTGTCTTTCCAGTTCCCGAAACATTGCCTTATGCTGTATGGAGTCAAATACCTTTTCATAATTTACAAATGCCAGGCATAATGGTGTTTTATATTTATTTGCTTTCTCCATTAACTGTGATATTACGTGAAGGTGATCCATAGTTGAGAATCCTATCTTAAAGCCAGCTTGCTCTTTTGGTTGATTCTCATCAAATATTCTTTCTAGTCTGTTAGTAATGATCCTTGTGAACAACTTGTAGATGAGGGCCAATACTAAAATCATAAAACTGAGTTGTTCATAAACTATGCATATAGCGCTATGGTATTTAACACAAAATGCTTTTTCATAAAAATCTGTAATAAGGTGATAAAATATGGAAACTGAATTCTGAAAATAAGTATCGAGGAGAGTAATTCTGAATTTTGTTTCAACCTCCCAAAAAAAAGGTAGTCAAAATAATGAACAGATATCAGAACAAAGCTGATGCAAGAATGAACAATATAGTAGGTCAAGAACTTACAGAGAGATTGCAAAATCAAAATTTCACTGTATAATATTACAGGGAAACTTCACCATGGTGTTACCGTTTATTTTTTTTGTTGATGCTGTATAAGCTTGCTTTCTTGCATTATTTGCCATTACTGATAACAGTGGGATATTCTAGTATGTTGAATGTTATCACTATATAATAAGTCTAAGACCTAAAATTAAGTGCAAAGAATTTTAAGCAAAAACTGATTGACTTTGAAAAGAAAAAGCTTCTTTTAAATTAATGGCTGCACTTAAGAGAAACAGGTTATTTGTTTCAAAATAGCTTGTGCTTCAAAACAAATAATTCGAAATAACTGAAAAGTAGGAAATTAACATTGTCTAAGCACCATTAAACAATGAAAAACAATTCAACAATTCATCTGAAGTAAAAAAAAGTGAGCTACCATATTTGCATAAATTTAACCTTATTTATTGAAAGCTAATGAAACAATGTTATTAATAAAGATAAATTTATACAAATCACAGAATCACATTTCTGAAGGATAATCCCATCTGCTGCTGAAATGCCAAAGGTGCATTACATTTCACTGTTTAAATAGATTTATAAACATATAAATTCAATAAACTGTCAGTTTATAAAATTCAGATCACCATCTGAATTTTATAACTGGCAGGTTTTTTTTTTCATTTTAAGTGTGAAGGTTTTATTATTGTTTTCCTTCATTCTCAATTGGTATAGTGTCTGTGGTTCCAACTGATGAAGTCAAAGCATGAAGAAGTTTGGAACTAAGTTAGCATTAGCAGAGGCATATGATGCAAGAAAGCAAGCTTATTCAGCATCAGCCAAAAAAAAAAAAAAAAAAAAAAAAGAAAACCACTCCCATTTCACCCCTCCGTTCGTTCGAAATACCTGTCCAGTTGAGCTTTAAATTTGTTTAGGCTATCAACTTCAACAACAAGTGATGGAAGTCGGTTCCACCAACCAACCACCTGCTGGCCAAAGGCAAATTTCTGCACATCTATCCGACATCCGTCCTTCCTCAATTTGAATTTATGCCCTCTGAGGTGATTATTCTGAGCAAGATGAAGAATCCCATTGGCATTGAGCATGCTCAAACCATTCAAAGCCTTATACACCTCTATCAGATCACCTCGCCGGTGCCTAGTCTCCAGACTCTGTAATTTGCAAAACTTAAGCCTTTCTTCGTAAGAGCAACCCTTTGTTCCATTCACTAATCTTGTTGCCCTTCTCTGTACCCGTTCCAGCAGCTCTACATCCTTCTTGAAATGAGGCCTCCAGACCTGTATACAGTACTCAAGATGTGGCCTAACCATTGCCTTATACAAGGGAATAATCACCTCCTTATCCCTGCTAGAAAAATTCCTGTATATCATTGACAAGACACCATGAGCTACTCTTGCAGCTCGTCTGCACTGCTCAGAGAACTTCATATCTGCCTGCACAATTACCCCAAGGTCCTTTTCATTCTCCACCACTGTCAGTGTAGTACCGCAGAGTTGATACGTTGCTCTGGGGTTACTGTTTCCCATATGTAGTACTTTACATTTGTCAATGTTAAACTTCATTTGCCACCTCTCAGCCCATCTGTTCAACCTTTCCAGATCCTGTTGCAGCAGCATAGCGTCAGTAGTGTCCTTAACAACCCTGCCAACCTTTGTATCATCTGCAAACTTGGACATTAAACTTGATATCCCATCATCAATATCGTTCATAAACACCGAAAACAACAACGGACCCAACACTGAACCCTGAGGAACTCCACTAATAACATTAGTCCACATTGAGCAGTGTCCATTGATTACCACTCTCTGTCTTCTGCCACTCAACCATCCCCTTATCCATAGCAGCAATTTGCCTCCAATGCCACACTGTTCCAATTTGTGCAGCAGTCTTCCATGTGCAACAGTATCAAAAGCCTTTCTAAGATCCAAATATATAATATCAAAGTTATTCCCTGCATCCAGTTCTTTTGTGACTACATCATAGTATCCAATCAAATTGGTCAAATAAGTTATATCCATTAACCGTAAAACATACCATTTTGTATGAATTAAAAACAAATCAAATATTGGCATGACTTATGTGGGGGAAATAAAAATTTAAGATATTTCTATTATAAAATCAAGGGCAGATATTTCTATTATAAAATCAATCAACCATTATACAGGGGTCATGATTACACAAGAAAATACAGCATTTATTAGATAATTCAGATAAGTAAACCTGCTCAGATAACATGCCACTGATACTGTATGATTCAGTCTGGGTAAGAGGGAAGATTCCTCTATGAATGAAGCATTCGTATTAAGATTAAATGAGGAATGGGTTAATAAAATTTTATTACAGAAAGTAAGAAGGATGAGTAGTTGTGAGGAAAAAAAACTGAAGTTCATTAAGCAATGTATACAAGTCCTTAAACTTGAATAAGAAGTGGAGTCATGAGTCTTGTAGTTACGTATAGGAGGTTTTCTGGTATCGGCATTTTTAGTGTTAGCTCCAGCAATGTGATGGCAAACTGTGATCAGCAGCATTTATTACTTTCATGAAACATTATCTTGCCAAGTGAGCATAATAAGTGTGAATGATTTTAAAACTTTCTTCTTTTAATTTAAAAGAATTTTTCTGCTGATGCAGAAAAGTCAATTTCTTTGCATTGTTTGCCCTTATCAATCCTAACTAGGTTTTTACACTGGGACAGAATTATCATGCTGGAAAACGTAAGGTCCATTTCTATACAATTCAGTATTGATAAGGTGGACTACAACCAACAGTCCAATTTAAAACTACACGAAGTAATCCAACACCATGACCTTCCCTCCTCCAAGCTTCATTTTGGTCACATTACTGTAGATGATGTTCTCTAGGAATTCTCTACAGAGAACTGTGATTTGACAATCTGATTTGAAGACTGAGTGACATCAATTTGCAGAACCCATTTTCACCATTTTTTGTGGTCCAAGGATGAAGTGCTGATACATACGTGTGATGTTCACTGGATTTCTTTCCAGTCATGCCTAGTTCTATTGCAAACAATGTCATCAATATTGTGAGCAGCAGGTCTACCATAAAATCCTGTGATGTGAGCTTCCCTACAGCCTGTGGATACATTTGATGATTAAACCCCTAGAGCAGTGGTTTTCAACCAGGATGCCGCAGCAACATTCCGGGGTGCCACGTAATTTGGGTTTAAATTACTTAAACTTATTTTATTTTTTTTTTAATTTATATGTTTATTTCATTATAAAAAGGTGTACAGTATCTTTTTAATTTTGTGGTGATCTATAATTGATGTTTACTTAGTACCTCTATATAAGGAATAAAATTATTATATACTGCATATATATAATTTGTATTATGAAATGTAATTTTTATAATTATATTATTATAATAACTACCATATAACATATATATTTTTTAATATTAGATATATATACTCATGTACACACACACACACACACACACACACACACACACACACACACACACACACACACACACACACACACACACACACACACACACACACACACACACACACAGAGAAGGGCAACAAGATTGGTCAGGGGAATGAAGAGATCCTCTTACCAAGAGAGGCTTAAGTTCTGCAAATTGCAGTGGCTGGAGACTAGGCACCTGAGCGGTGATCTGATTGAGGTGTATAAGGCCTTGAATGGGTTGAGCACGCTGCATTCTGATGGGATCCTTCCACTTGTTCAGATTACAAACCTAAGAGGGCATAAATTCAAATTAAGAAAGGACAGATGTAGAATAGATGTGCGGAAATTTGCCTTTAGCCAGCGGGTGGTTAATTGCTGGAAAAAACTTCCATCTGTCGTTGTGGAAGTTGATAGGTTGAATAAATTTAAGGAGGAACTGGACAGGCATTTGGAGGGAATGGTGTGATTTTTTTTTTTTTTTTTTTTTTTGGCTGATGCTGCATAAGCTCATACACTTGCTTTCTTGCATCACATGCCTCTACTATACTACTACTACTACTACTACTACTACACACACACACACACACACACACACACACACACACACACACACACACACACACACACACACACACACACACACACACACACACACACACACACACACACACACGGAGAGAATCGGATCTAACGGGCAGAAAATTGAGTAGGGGTGCCAAAAAATAAAATAAATTACTCAGGGGTGCCGTTATTAAAAAAAAAGGTTGAAAAAGTACTGCTGTAGAGACTAAGCTATCTTGTCATCATTGATTCTACTTGTTTGGGATATCTCTGCTGTCGTTTGCACACTTTCAAACTGTTCCTGTTTGCATGCATACCATTTACACTATTCACTAGACTCAGAGGGCTATCTGAATATTTTGGTACAGTAGCATACATCTTTATAGACAAAAATAAATTAATCTAATAAAATAGTAAAACATACCCATCTTTAAAAAGAATTGTGATGTTTACGGTATTTGTAACGAACATCTGGAGACATCTTCCTCTACCTGTCATGGACATACTATCAATAATTATGTAATTATTTAAACCAGCTTCTCTTGAAAACCATTCTCCCTGAATGGTCAGAGGTAGTTGACAAGGCCATCTTTTCTCTACTTCAGAAATACCTAATAAAATAAAATACAAAATTTTTTAAGTATTATGTAATATAATCAATCTAAATTAGAAACAGCCATATACAGGTGAGCAAAAAAATACAGCTGGTTTCAAAATTCTCTAAAAAATAAATAGCCTATGATATGAATATGAAACTAAAACCAAATAATACAGTGATTCATGTTTACTTCCATCAATACAGATCTTCAAAATGTCTTTCCATTCTCAGCGCACATGCAAATGTGTACAGCACAGTTACTAATTAGAGCCAAAAGCTGCAATTAAAAAAAAAAAAAAAAAAAAAACTTCCATAAGAGTGAAAACATAAATCATCCTGTATAATCTTTCATATTACAAACTGCTCTTGTCTTCTCTTGGATAGATTTTTTTAAGATAAAATCTATCCCTTAAGAAAAAATCTAAAGCGAGCAGATCTAGTAAAGTTTGCACCACTGAAACAGAGATCTGTTGAAAATTAAGCACTCAGTCATGAAGCCAATGCATTTACAGATGGGAAGTGTCTGCAGTAACTCCATCCTATTGAAACTGCATACCTCATTCATTGTGTACATGGCCTTAAATATAACTATCACACATTTGGATATATCATTGATACTGCTTCCTCATTTTCAGGATTCTCAAAGAAATATGGCCCATAAATCCTTTTGGATTTATGATTAACTCAACATCAACACTAATCCTACACCAGACTCTTTAGGAAATATATATACAGTATATATCTTTCAGAAATGTGACAGGATACCCACAAATTCTGCTTGCTTAGCAAATATCCAAAATAGGTATTTTACTTGTTTTATTAATCCACTGAGATGAATATGATACTCTTCACTGAAAATTAGATCTTCCATCATTATTTCATTTCACAAAAATTTTGATAGTTTGAACCTGCAACAAAAATATTTAGTTAAAAAAAAATGTCTCCTTAATGCACCTTATTATTCAATTCTATCTTATATAGTTATCCAGAATTTTCATTTTGAAATCAGGTACATTTTTTGGCCCATGCTGTATACATCTAAAAAAATATCCAGCCTATAACAAAGATATCCATCCTACAATTATTTATTTTTAGAAACTGCATAATGATTTTATGGTTTTGGTCAATATTAAAATCCCTGAGCTTATCAATTTTAATTGCTAAATGCCACCTGAAAAACCACATAAAGCTTACAAAAAAGTAATCAATTTTATGTTTTGGTTTATAAAAACTTCCAAAATAAATTTCTAGTATGAAGATGTGAACTGTTAAGAAACAACATGGATTCCAATCTTGTAGATCTGATGTTTTGATGGCAAGATGTGAAGGCATACATAAAAGTCTGCATTCCAAACTGGCACTTCCATAAAATTATGGTGGTCAAAGTTGTTTTAAATTAGCAGCAGGGCAACAAGCTATGAGGCACTAACACCATGTTAAGGTTAGTCTGTTAACTAAGTTAGTTGATCTCCTCTGCTTGAAATCAGCAGATCTTGATTAATAAAGCTTTGTTCAGATTTAAGTACTATTTGCAGATGTTTATAAAATTATTCCACTAATTGCACCTAGTGTCACTGGCAATGAAACTATATGTGGGTTATTTCTGTAAACTGTACAAATGGTTCTTGATGAATTGGATCCTGCATTGGATAATATTTTGGATATATGCATTGAAAGTGGCCAGAACAAAATTCAAAATGACCTGACCAGATATGTTTGTTAAGGTAGCCCAACATACTAGTAATATAGAGCAGAAATATATAAAATTAATATAGAAGTAATATATTAATACAAACATAGCATAATACTCTGCCAAAGGTTCATAATAAGTCTTGTATATAAAGAAGAGTTCGGGTTCATGGTAGCTCTGCCCAAGTCTATGATCTTGGAACAATGAGTAAAATAGAGCTATACAAAAAGTCCCCCCCCCCTGCTCTATTAGTATATGGAGCACTTAAGATGCACTCATTTCATTCAGGCATGCAAAATAGGGCAAAACTCCCAGTTTGCCCTTTGCCCATGCGACCTAGTTTGTAATACAATAAAATTTTATTTTGTTATATTTCAACTAAAATGAATACAGAATTAAATCAAAACTGCTATAGAATGTTGAAGTGACCATCTTTCTTGACACCAACCATGCACGCAATTTAGTGTGATAAATATAAATAATATAATACAACTATATAGTATGAACTAGAGCTGTAATGCTCTAGTTCATACTATATAGTAGTATGAACTAGAGTAGAATGCTCAATACATTCTACGTTGATATCAATATTTGTAAAATAATAAGAGGAGTTTACCTCACCTCAATATAGTACATAGAACACTATATATTATATTGAGTATTACAGCTCTGATTCATACTATCTATAGAACACTTCCGTATGATACTCTCCAATTCTGGAGAGTATCATACGGAAGTGTTCTACGTACTATAATGAGGTAAACTCCTCTTATTATTTTACAAATAATACAACTATAAATAATATATTCACAAAGCCTTATTTTTGAGTGCACTCCACAGGTAAAAATCTTCAGATGAAGAATAAAGTGACTGGGGGAGACATACACCCCCACGGTTTTCAAAGATTCTTCAGTAGATTCACTGTTGTGCTAGCAATGTCTGCAGTTACTTCATCCTGCTAAACCAGCAATATTTTTTATCCACATCAATACGAAATATTTGTGAGCATAATGTCTAACACTGCACACAAATTCTCTGTGCATCATATTTGATTATTATTTGTATTAGTAGTGGAAAAATGAAGCAAGGACGCAAGCTTTATACAGCCTCAGCAATTACAAAAAAAAAAAAAAAAAATTTAATATATCCACTTCTTTTTGCCCATTCCTTTAAATTTGTTCAAACTTATCTACTTCTACAATGCTACGTCGAAGTTTATCCCAATAATGAATTACTCTCTCTCACTCAAAACAAATTTTCTGACATCTCTCCTGCAACCATTATATATTCCAATTTAAATTTATCCCTTTGTTGTCCAATCAGCATTTAGTTTATTGTGACTGTTCATATCACCATTGAAACGAAAACAAATTTCATTAGAGAAAAATAATTTGTCTAGAACATCCATTCCTGGATTAATGAAATGCCAAACAAGTTATAGCATGTGCTTCAAGATGCTTTATCTGGCTGTTGGACCTTGTGCAAAACCTAACTGGATATATGCACATCATCGATGTACACTCCCATATGACAAAACACACTGATCTCAAAGTTTCTGTAGAGATTTTTCAAAAGATTTCACAAAAACTTCAACTTTCTAAAGTTTATCTTCTGTTAAAACCACTGATGTACATTCCCCCACTAAAGGTACTAATTTATCATATGCTATACAATATGATAAATTAGTACCTTTTTTTTTTTTTAGGCATTTATTACTTCATGTGCCTTGGCATGGAAAAATTATTTCGATGCAAGGTAATGTTCCAAAATAAATGAATGAATACTATACAGCTGTCACAAAATGAAGCTGTTTTCTACCATCTATTTAAAAATGTACATTTTTAAATATGTACATTAGTAATGTACATATTAATCTTGACCATATTATTTTTTTAGGTTATACAAAACTTCAGTGTTATTATTAATTAAAAATTAATTTGGCAAGTCTCATTATTATTATTATTAATTAAAAATTAATAATAATTACCTATTTCCATTATTGTTTTGATAATTACCTACTTTTATTTTTATAATCAAATTCAGGAAATTGTTTTTTATTCTTTCTGAAAGTGTGTTCAAATAGCTGTTTTCTCAGATTACAGATAAGAGCAGGCAGTGACTTGCGAGCTGAATGTGACTCGGCACACTAAGCTGCAGCTCTACTGACTCGCCTTGTTTTGGTCTCAGTCTGCCTCAAACTTATGTTATGTTGTTAGGTTTTTAGGAGCATTAGCAACTAAGGCCATATTGCTCCGGGATATGCGGTGGTCATTCCCTTACCTTTCCGCATTCTCCGTATTTGGTGGTGACGGGTTCGAACCCCGGTCTAATCAAGAAGCGTGTGCTACGCACTGCTGCCCCTTCCTACCTGGCTACGGAGGCGCCTGCCTCAAGCTATCGTGCAGTCGGGTTGTATACAGTGTTTCTGTGATTTCTGAATTGTGACTATTTATTAAATAATTTTGCAATTCTTACAATTTGAAATGGCATCAAGTGATAGAGGAGTTAAAAGAAAGTGTGTGAACTTAAATGTGGCACAGAAATTAGAGCTAATTGAGAAATTTGAACAAGATGTTTCAGTAGCACGTGTTTGTGAAATTTACGGAGTAAAAAAACAAACTGTTTCTGATATCTGTAAATCAAAGGCCAAATTGCAACATTTTTCTTTAAAATACAGTGTTGATAGCTCTAAATGTGGGGAGTAGAAAACACATGAAAGTTGTACAAGATAAAAAATTATTATATTACATATTCTTTATTATAATTTAATAATTTTATATTGTACAGGATATTGTATAACAGCTTTTTTTTTACATTAAGAACAATAAAAAATGCCCTCCCCACAGGTTACATTCGATTTAACGGACTTTAGGCATTAATGGACTAAATTGAGGGTTTACTGTATATACATTCATTATAGAATGAATGTGGCAAAGTAGGAAGTCTAATGAAGCCAGAAGTTGAAAAAATGGAATAAAACAAAGGTACCTGTAAATTGAAATAAAAATGATATATTAAATATACTTAATGCTGCAAATTCAAAGATTTTAGTGTCTTTCTCAAGGCTCAGCCGGAAAAACCAAGGGAAATACAGCAAGAAGTAAGGCCTCTGTTTCTAACGTGCAATATATGTAGCACTTGGTAGATACAAAGAAATCAAGTCATTGAATGAGCATATATGGAAGCTAGGTTAAGGGCAGCAATTAATATATGAAATGCTGACATATTTCATGGCTGACCATTATATACACACACACATAGTGTATATATATATATATACACTGACTTCCAACCTGAAATGCATTTCAGAGTAGGTAATAGCTTCTTAATAGTTTATTTATTTATTTATTTATTTTACTTGGCTTTTAATTTTAATACTTTCACAAAAAAAGTAGCTATGCGGATAACAGAGATAAGTTACTTGTATCAAAGAAGCTCTGCTACTGAAATTAATTGAGAACTTTAATTTCTACAAACTACATATTTTTATTGTATATGTTCAATTTTATTATTATTCATGTGCAAGTAAAGCATATATCAATAATTACTTTTATTTACAGGAAATATTACTATAAGAACTTTAAAGAGTATTATTAATTTATTACTTTTCTTTCCCTTTACTAGTATTTTTTACCCTTTAATTAATACTCTTTCCTAGTATCTATAAGTAGGAATAACTAAATTATCACATGTAAGCTTTAATTTTCAAAAAAGATTTAAATATATGACCGGTAAGGTTTTCTTTTCTTTTTAGGAGCATCAGGCCATATTTCTCCATATATACTGTCTGTAAATCGCTTACGTTCTGTAGTCAATATTCTGTTTGCTGGATGAAAAACCCCAGGTTTCCAGCAGGGAAAAAACCATGCTACCCTTGCCTGAGACCAACTGCCACATTGTGAAAAAGGCCCACAAAAATTCCTTCTGTCACTGATGGGACTTGAACTCAGGTCTTTTCCTCCACACCGAACCTGAGTTTGGTGTGGAGGAAAAGACCTGAAAAGGACGGTGATTCTTCCAACTGTGTTACCCATGAGGGCAAACATGACCAATAGCACATTTATATCAGCTGGGGGCCCTAAGGTGCTATAGGATTTTGGGAAACCCAAACCTACAAAATTAGAGTATTTGGATGTATATTTCAACTTTTTTGGAGGGGGCCTAGGTATGCACCTAGGGCACCTGTGTACAAATGTGTCACTGGAATTGGCTATTTAAAAATTCTACCATATTCAAATAATATGATATTGAATGAATAAGTGAACAAAATAAGAATGAGAAGGGACTCTGATTAAATTATCATACAATAAAAAAACGAAATATGATAACTGTAAGATATCATTAGAAAATACTGGTTTAAGGATATGCAGATTTTTTAAAAATTATTATTGGCTACTTTTGTGGAGAACAACAACAACAACATTTTAAAGTATCTTAAATATGATATTTAATACATTTTAAAGTATATTAAATATGATATCTAGATAAATATGATGGTATCTTAAATATAATATTTATTTATATTATATACTGTTTATAATATTTATTTATATTATAAACAGTAACTTCCAATGTGCAATACATTTTACAGAAATGTAATAGCATTTTAACAGTTTGTGTTTTCTTTTATTTTTTCCTTTTAGTTTTTATTTTAATTATTTTACAATGAGAAAATACAGATAACAGAGGCACATTATATTAAAGTTTGTATCAAAAACCTCTGATGTTGAAATTAATTAGTATAGACAGTAACTAGAAGCCCTAAGCTATAAGAGTCTTCAGGTTCCCTTAAGTTGAAGCATAAATTAAACAGAAGTACAAAACAAAAGTTTTAAATATAAATTATTCAAAGTTGACTGAGCGTTAAGGTCAAGTAGAGTATAATTCCAAGTATGAATGCAATAGTAATTATATGGCAAAGTCTTTAAATGAGGAATTACTATTATGATTAAGTAATTATCCAAATTACTAATAACAAGAACGTATCTCTTGAAAAGGTTACCTTTTACTATTTTCAATTCAAAGTATCTATATAATGAAGGATTTGTTTTACTCTTCATTAAACAGTTTTTTAAATACTTTAAAAACATATTGTTGATAGATGGGGATCCGTAAGGTCTTCTTCATAGTATATGTAAAGTAAAATAAATTTTATATGAGTAGATGAAATATGTAAACAAACGTTTCGTAACTGATCTAAATAAATAATAAAATAATGCTAATATGTCCAACCAATGACAATAATCGGAAGTTGAGACATTACTATTTTTCAAGCCCATTACAAATAAAATGGATAAAATATAAAGTACAGAGAATAAACTATACCATTTAATATATCAGAAAAGTAAGATAGATATCGCTTACCTAATTTTACAAACAACAATAAAAAGAAATAACGGAAAACATGTTTATAAAGTGAATAAATAGCAGCCATTTTGCAGGCAGATAGGACATTGGTCGATAAACTTGTTTGCAACGTTTCACTGGGATACGCTTATGAGACACACCTGTTTTAAAAGTTACCTGTTCAACGATGCTTAACAGACAGTGTTGCCATCTGTCGGCCGATTACATAAATGAAAATACCAATATACCATAAAAATTACACATTATACCAAATAATTATACCATTATACCATAAAAGTTTTAAGTTTCTAAGCCTATACCAAACAAATAAATATTTGATATTAAGGTTCCCTGAGAGAGCAAACTCATCCACAGAAGCGTACATATAATTTTGACTCCTAATGACCAAATGCGCTTTGTTTTCATAAAAAGAATATTTTTCATGAAATTATAACCTTATTATGATATTAATTAATATTTTTATTTAATTGTAATATTATTTAAATTATGTAAAATAATAATTATTATATTATCCAAAATATGGTCTTTTATAATACTGATATTGATAATAATAATTATTGTCGTTTTTTAAAAAAATAAATTATAAATTCAGTTATTATTATTATTATTATTATTATTATTAGCCGAATGGTGCAAGGAAGCCTGAGGCTTATGCTCCACCAGCCAAACAAAAATTTCTGAGTTACCCTGAAAGAGAAAGAAAGAAAGAAAGAGAGAGAGAGAGCAAGGGTAAGAAGTAGAAGGGAATCACCAAGAAGGAGAAGAATGATGATGATATCCAGCTCAGGACCCAGGTGTACCAAGCCCATACTCACCAGATGTGAGCCCATTGACATGAAAAGGTTCAAACATTAAAATCATATGTACATAAGAAGTGCATTAAGTTAAGTTACCGGTAAAACTAATAAATAAATTAATTAAATGAGGGCTAGTTACTTTTCCTGGAGGAACGTTTCAAGCTCCTTGAAACTGGACGAATTCTTCTACTCGCTCTCCTCTCCAAATTGCCCACAGCGATTCAATAACGTTTTCTTGGCCATGAGAGATGCTTAGCGTCAGTTTCACGCTTCTTCAATCAAACTGGAAACATTTGGCTGTGTATGTGTATTGGAGCACTATTATCTTTAAACGTGGCATCGTTTGTGGGAACCGTGTTTGCGCCATGGATTTTACCTAGTCACTCAGAATATCAAAGTAATCAGTGGCAATAATTCACCATTTAGGTCCTATCATCACACGTTCAGGTTGATGGTGCACTTCTTTTGACATTCGCCAACGATGTTGGAAAAAAGTGTGAATGATGATTCTTCTGAAAAAAATATGACGTTTCCAATCATCAAGTACGTATTCAATTTTTATGCTCCTTACGCCATTTTATCGTCTTTCTAGCATTACCATCGGTAATGAGTGGATTGACAATAGTGATTCTGCCATAAATTTCGGTATTTCTGATGTTCTCTCTGAACTGTTTCGAAAGAAACTGAATTGCTGAGACTCACATTAAGTTGTGCAGTTATTTTAAGCATTAGTTTTATGTTTTCGGGCTAAATCCTTTTCAGTTTTCGGCGGTCTCTCTGTCTTTAAGTCAGCTTTCATTTCCTGCCACATTTCATCATATCAGATGTTGTTTTCCATACTTGGTTAAAGTAGACATCACTTTCGACACACTTGCTCTGGATGCAATAAACAAATCAGCACTTTTAGTTACTGATACCTCCGGTAAACGCGAACCAACAATTTTACCTCTTTGGAATTCACACAGGTCGGCCATTTTCCTCATGTATCTTTTTTATATCACCTCTTAAACATAACCTTTTACCGTCTTTGCTTCCCAGTACTACATGTAAGTGACAAAAAATAAAATCATCACTGCATGTTCATACATGAGTTATACAACCATTACAAACACTACTACTTTCGTTTCAGTGTTTCCATCATTTTGTATTTGCATTAGTATGTGTTTCCATTATTATGTATTTATGTCCATAAAGATCGGTTTGCTTGTTTTTCTAGACGAAAAACTCTGAATTTCAAGTGCCAGAGGAAAAACCTTGTTAGCCTCTCCTGATACGTAAAAGTTTCTAAAGTTTCTCGCGTCATTGGCCGAATTCGAACCTAGACATTTTCCACACTGTGTGATATATAAAGGTAAAAAGATTTTTTACCTTTATATCAAAATTATTTTTTGCATCCAGTTCCTTTGTGATCCCATCGCAGTATCCAATCAAATTGGCCAAACAAAAATTCCCCTTAACAAACCCGTGCTGTGTCTGAATTATTACTGCAGTCTTGTCTAGATGATCCTTCAATGCTTCTTTAACCAGTGACTCTTTTATTTTCCCTGGAACAGAAGTTTAACTAACAGTCTGCAATTACTCGTGTCATCATTTGATTCCCCTTTGTGAATTGGGCATACATTCACACATTCTGCGGGGAACTCCCCTGAATTCAAGGATGCTCTCACCGCAGGAGCAACCACCGCAGGTGACTTTCTTATGTTTAACTTAAACAACATTTCTTCCACTTTCCTCTCAGTTATTATAAAATCATTTAGCTCCCTGTTAGAGTTTGATAACCTCCGGCTTCCCCTTCCCTAAAGAATTCCTCCTGTGAGAATGTAGATGCAAAATACTCATTCAGTTTGCTAGAAATCTGAGCTGGATCATCAACAGTGAAACCATTGATATAGAGCGGGCCAATTTGATTCATCCCTTTTCCTTTTAGTGTTTACATTAGCAAAGAAGTCTATGCTGTTTTTCTTTGCATCCTTTGCCAAAGATTTCCCGTAATCTGCCTTCACTTTCCTGACCTCCTTTGGGATTTGATTACAGACTAGTTTATATCTACCCTAGGCTTTTTGTCACCTGATAATTTATATGCATCCCGCGAATTTTTCTTCTCTGCCACAAGTCCCATTAGTTCATCTGACATCCATTTTGGCCTAGACGCTGAACAGTATTTCTTAGTTGGTATAAAGAGCCTAGTAGCTTCTATGATTAATTCCTTGAATGCTTCCCATTTAGAATTTTCTGGTGGTAGCATCATCAGTTGGTTCTACTGCATGGAATTTAAAAACAGCCTGATTCTACTGTAGCAGTTGCCCTTACGAAAGCAAAAACCCTTCCCTTAACCCCTGATGGTAGTTACATTTTTAAGTAAATCCACATCAATACACTGTGATCACTGCGACGTAGTGATTCTTTTGTCTCCAGATTCTTAATGACTGAATAATCACTGCTCATAATCAAATGAAGAGTGCTGTTCTTTCTTGTTGCCTCTCTAACACGCTGCTGTAGAAAACAGTCATCCAATAAAGCTTTCTAGAATGTAACTAACCCACAAGTTCCAGTCAATATATGGAAAGTTAAAATCTCCCATTATAAGACATTCTGGTTTACTGGCCCATTCTCTTTCTCTGAATAGCTGTTTGTTGTATTCATCGCAGCCATTAGGCCTAGAACACACTATTGCTCTTATATTTGTTTTCCCAGTGCTTATGTCACATCAAAATGACTCAACATTTCACTGGCTACCCATGTCAACTGGATGCATTGCCTTAGATTTGACGTGCTTCTTAACTAAGAGAATAACCCCACTCCCATCCTGTCTGTCCTTTCATTACCAATTGTTCTCCTCATATTCAAATTCTGCATACCTTATATCTGAGTGACACCACATCGCTGATATCCCAACAATGTTTGTATTTGATATCTTTACTAGCAATTCAAATTCATCAAATTTATTTTCTATACTCCTAGTATTGGTGTAAATGCAAGTATACATGTACCAGTTCTTACTCTTAGTTAACCTAACAGAGCCAATTTATTTATTTGTTCCAAGGTGATCCCAGCAGTCCTTGAAATCTCTGTCGCCTTGCATTCCAGACTGCTGCTCATTCCAAAGAAGCAGTGCAAGAATCACTTTCACCTCAGCCTGCTTCTATTGTTAATCTATTTGTTAATAACCTGCTTCTATTGTTAATCTATTAGTTAATCTATTGGATGTGTATCCCCCTAAGCTATTTGGGAACAGTCCTCACGTAGTTGTTAGATAACTTTGCTATGCTTGCCTCTTCCAAGATCTGATTAAAGAGGTGTAGGAAAGAGTTAAGGAGAACATGCTGCATTCTTTTATCAAGAATTGTGTAAAACTGTTTGGTTTCGCTGTGGCTAGATTTGGCCAGATATTGAATATTTTCTTTGCAATCTCATGAGTAATCGTAATTTTTCGTGAGTTAGGCTATTCCGACTAGTCTATATTCGAAAGATTCAATTTAACTGCAGAATGGCATCACTAATTAGATGGTACCTGAAACCATTTTTTGAACAATTGTTTTCATTTATTTCAAACCTCAATGTTTTTTTTTTTTTTTTTTTTTGTAAATTAGTATTAGTAGCAGAAAGTTATGCAAGGAAGAAAAATTATACAGCATCAGCCAAAATAAAAAACTTCCCACATCTCCAGTCCATCCCCTCTAATCATTTGTCTAATTTTTCCTTAACTTTACTCAAACTACCCACTTCCACAACACCAGATAGAGGTTTGTTCTTAAGATCAACTACTCTCTGCAGATAGCAAATTTCCGCACAATTATCCTGCAACCATCTCTCCCTCAGTTTTGAATTTCTGTTTTTGATGTGTGATGTCTGAGCAAGAGGACATCGACATTCACCATACTCAATCTATATTAAAAGCTTTAAACACCTCAATCAGGTCTCACAGGTGCATAGTTTCCAGAGGCTGAAATTTTCAGAACTGAACTCTTTCTTGATAAGATACCCTTTTGTTTTCCCTCACTAATCTCATTGCTGTTCTCTGCAGTCGTTGCAATACATCCACGTCCTTCCTGAAATGAGCTTATAGAAATTCTCTTCGAATTTCGCAGAACCATGCGGATGGGAATTTAACTAACTTGGCAGCTCCATCAACGACCATCTACTTTAGTTTTGCTGCAAGGCAATGTGAAATGTGAGGCTTCTATCGATTTTGTTTCCTTCTGGACAGCACATTGCTCAATCACGAGAGGACTTTTATGGATTTTTTTTTCATTCCATGGCTGAGTTAGTCGGTCTCAGGCGATGACAACAAAGTTTTTTCTCTTGGACACATGGGTGGATATGGTTGCTCTCGAGTAACCCTGACATGATAGTTTCTTTTCTATGGATTTCGTTGGCAGCCTTTCCCAATCATGCCTCCCAGTCAATAGTTTTTGAGAGGTAGAGTCATTGCTCGTTAGATGTTTGAGCATCACTGCTAGTTGTATGAATTTAATCGAAAAGGAGCTTCTAAAATTCTTGTCGAATTTCGAAGGTTGCCTTTTTCTTATTTCGCGTACTGCCTTGTATTCTAGCATCGGTCACCGAGTGGACCTGTAATTTTATTTATAATATATGTCACATGAGAAGGGCTTTAACAGAAAAAAAATCGTCATATTAAGCCACCCGAATATTTATTCATCTATCGTACCGTATGTCTTATGTCTCTAAATTTAATATGTTCTGTGGTCGATTTGCCTGGTTTGCTGGACAAAAAACTCGGATTTTCCGGAGGGAGGGAACTTCAGTCTACGTCTGAGACGACTGACTCAGCCACGGAGTGAAAAAAGCTCATAAGGATTTCTCGCGTCATTGACAGTATTCGAAGCCGAGACATTTCCATCTGGTGTGGAAATGGCCCGGCTTCGAATTATTTTGTCTGTAAATTGAATGTGTTCTATAGTCGATTTGCCTGTTTTGATGGACGAAACACCCGAGTTCCGAGAGGGAAAACCTTCCTGTCTACGCCTGAGACGGACTAACTCAGCCTGAGTGGAAAAGTCCAATAAAATTCCTCGCGTCATCGACGGGATTCTACCCTGGGCCTTTTCCACCAGGTGTGGGGAGGACGGTGATGATACCACTCTACTACCCGCGCACACGGCTTTAACTATAGGTTTCTAAGCTCTAGGCATGTACGTAGAGGCAAGTTGAAAACCCATAAAATTAAAGTAGAGTTGTTAAGTTTCACACGGCTCGCCATCCACGTGATTAATTCTCTTCTGTTTTCTTCAGTGTCGTCAGGTGATATTTAAACTAAACATGTTGAATGAGAAGGTAACCAGAGAACACAAGAAATTTATGGATGTATTTACATACAAGCAGATGAGTTTGTTCTCGGGTAGCGTAATATGACAGACAGACAGAATGACAAGGTTGGCTTTTTCGAATGTGACACAAATAATTTTATATTTGTCAGCTTTGCTGACCTGTTGCCAGTAGGTTTAAAGCTATTTAAATCGAAAAAATCCACGCCAACCCATTTCTTGCTCTCTCTGCATCAACATACGAATTTGTATTAAGTGGATAGTATGGAAAAATCGAGATGCCTGTCTTTTGAGAGTTACGTTTCTGTTAGGCACCTTAAAATCATAATCCTTTGCACAGTTTGTAAAAGCTAGAGTTTGTTAAACACACTTGGAATTTTTTGGCACAAACTGGCAAAAGTTGATTTCTAAAGATCTGGTCATAAGTTTTCTTTTGATTACCCTTTGTGGAGCATTTTAGTTAGTGTATTTGTCACATACCGGTCAACACACACACACACACACACACACACACACACACACACACACACACACACACACATATACCGGTCATTGGGTCTGCACGGCAATCACATTATCATCACCGTCCTCCCCACACTAGGTGGAAAACGCCAGGGTTCGAATCCTGTCGATGACGGGAGGAACTGTTATGGGCTTTTTTTTTTTTCACTCCGTGGCTGAGTTAGTCGGTCTCATGCGTGTATATACCAAGGTTTTTCCCAGGAAAAACTCGGGTTTTTCGTTCAGCAAAGCAAGCAAATTGACCAGAGAACACACAGGAAATTTACAGACACAATACCCATGGGTAGTTGAAAATTACTTTCCGTGTGATCCTAATATAATAGTTTAGTTTTAGTTTATACCGGTCATTGTCTACGAATGGCTTGTTACCAAATATATTGATTAATATGAGCAAACAGAAAATTGACTTCAGAACACGTGCAATTTACAGACAATACACACGGAGCAATATGGCCTTAGTCGTTGATACCCCTAAAACCCTACAACTGTTCCAACTGGGAGGCCTATTGCTGCTAGTTCTTATGGAGGCTTTTTGGCACTGTGCCGGTGGTTGACATGGTGATTGGGATGGTCATTACTTGTTCCATACCTTTGAGTTCTTGTCTTAGTTCTCAGTACTTCTTAATCTTTTCCTCGTATTTTTCTTGCAGTTTGCTGGTGTGGGCACCACTATGTTGGTCAGGCAGGTAGCCATTTTCTTCTTGTCGATGACAATTATTGCTGATCTGTTGTCCTGGATCGTCTTGTCTGTTTTTTATGGTACTTTTACAGTACAGTCTGTCAGTGGGGGTCTCTAGTGCGGACTGAGGTTTATTCTTGTAATAAGGCAAACGTTCTTTGATCAGTTGGTATTTTTTGCTCTAACTTCTTCATTATCCTGGCCACTTGCTCGTATCTGTCTAGGTGATCATCCTGCATCTTGTGATGATCTGTTGGATTGTTTCTGGGGCCAGGTGGCATCGATGACATGTGTCATCTGTTACTCCGGAGTCCCTGGCGATGAATATCTTGTACTTTTTTTTTTATGCTGGTTCTCAGGCCTGGGCAACCTGCGACCGACCAGGACGGCTGCCACCCACTGGTATTGCACTACCTCCAGTGGGTGCTGGATTTGTGCTTTTGCACGATAGTTTTATAGTATACCCAGGCCTTCGGTGTGGGCACCCCAGGAGCAGGACTGCTGGCACCCACCAGTCTTGCGCGCTTACTGGTGGGTGCGGGATTTAAGTGCAATATGCACCGCCAGAGTTAGTAGACCCAGGCTTAACTCCTCGTGCCAGGGATGGGCACCAGGTGGTAATTGCCCAATGGACTATCACCTGGTGGCAGAGTAGCCTGTTTCACTTATAACACATTACACACACTTACATTAACAGGCCATTATGAGATCATGATAGGAGGGAGTATATGATGAGAGCCCTGTCAATCAATTCGGCCCTGGAAAGATTGTGCAGGGCTCAAGGGGTAGAATTTTTTTCAGCCTGGTCTGTACTTGTTAACAGGAGAGACTGCTTCTACAGGGATGGGATACACTTAAATAGAAAGGGTGCAAGAATGTTTGCTGATGCTATCGAGGCAATGTTAGGTGGGTCGGAAAACTGCTAGATTGGGGGAATACAAGGACTAATAGATTAACAGTAGCCACTGGCAGAGGTGAAAGTGATTCTTGCACTGCTTCTATTGGAATGAGCCGCAGCCTGGAAAACAAGATGCAGGATATTTCAGAGACTGCTGGGAATCATTGGGGTACAAGTAAACACATGGGTTGTGTTAGGGTAGCTAAGAAAAAGAACAGGTGCATGTATACTTGTGTGTACACCAATGCTAGGAGTTTAGTAAATAAATTTGATGAATTTGAGGTATTGCTCAAAACATCAAAGGCAGATATTGTGGGGATTTCAGAGACGTGGTGTCACACAGATATAAGAAATGCAGAACTGGAATTTGGGGAGTACAATGTCTACAGAAAGGATAGACAGGATAGGAAGGGAGGAGGGGTTATGCTATTAGTTAAAAAACACATAAAATCCAAGGAAGTGAAGCCAGTCGACATCGCTGGACAGTGCAGTGTCGAGTCAGTTTGGTGTGACATAAGCATTGGGAGATCAAAATTGAGAGTAGGAGTGTGCTATAGGCCTAATGACTCTGATGAGTATAATAAGAAACTGTTCGGAGAAATAGAGTGGGCCAGTAAATCAGAGAGTCTTATAATGGGGGATTTTAATTTCCCAGATATTGACTGGAATTTGGGGGCTGGTCACTCACACAGTAGCAAGGCTTTTGTGGATTTATTGGATGATTGTTTTCTACATCAGCATGTTCGGGAGGCAACTAGAGGGAGTAATACTCTTGATTTGATTATCAGTAGTGATTCTTCATGCATTAAGAATCTGCAGATAAATGAACCACTTGGTGGCAGTGATCACAGTGTGCTGAAGTGGGAGTTACTCAAAGAGGTAACTACCATTAGGGGTAAAGGGAAGGGGTATTGCTTTCGTAAAGGCGACTACAATGGACTGAGACAGTATTTAAATTCTATACAGTGGGATCAACTGATGATATTGCCAACAGCAAATTCAAAATGGGAAGCATTCAAAGAACTTATCGTGGAAGCTACTAGGCTTTACATACCAACTAAGAAATATTGTTCAAGGTTTAGGCCTAAATGGTTGTCAGATGAACTAATGAGGCATATGGCAGAGAAGAAAAATGCATGGGATACATACAAATTAACACGTGACACGGACGCCTATGATAGATACAAGTTGATCTGTGACCAAGTTACAAAGGAGGTTAGGCAGGCGAAGGCAGATTACGAGAGATCCTTAGCAAGGGATGCGAAGAAAAACAGCAAAGAGTTCTTTACTTATGTAAACTCTAGAAGGAAGGGGATGAATCAGATTGGTCCACTTGAGATCGATGGGTCAACTGTTGATGACCCTGCTCGGGTAGCTAACAAACTAAATGAATATTTTGCATCGACATTCACACATGAGGAGTTATTCAGCGAGGGGAATGCCAGAGGTGTATTCAACTCTAGCAGTAAGCTAGAGAATCTTGTAATAACTGAGAGCAAAGTGGAGGAGAAATTGTTGAAGATAAACACAAGAAAGGCACCTGGGGTGGATGGGATCTATCCAGTTATATTAAAGGAGGCAGCAAAGGAAGTATGCAAACCCCTAGCCATAATTATGAGAGCTTCTTTGGACTCAGGGGAGGTACCCATTGACTGGAGATGTGCAAATGTGACCCCAATTCACAAAGGGGGATCAAAGGCTGACACAAGTAATTATAGACCTGTGAGTTTAACTTCTGTTCCCGGAAAATTAATGGAGGCACTGGTGAAAGAAGCACTGCAGGATCATCTAGACAAGACTTCAGTTATAGCTAGGACACAGCATGGTTTTGTTAAGGGGAAGTCTTGCCTGACCAATTTGATTGGATACTATGATGCAGTCACAAAAGAACTGGATGCAGGGAATAACTTTGATATTATATACTTGGATCTTAGAAAGGCTTTTGATACTGTTGCACATGGAAGACTGCTGCACAAATTGGAGCAGTGTGGCATTGGAGGCAAGTTGCTGCTATGGATAAAGGGGTGGTTGAGGGGGAGAAGACAGAGAGTGGTAATCAATGGACACTGCTCATCGTGGACTAATGTTATTAGTGGAGTCCCTCAGGGTTCAGTATTGGGGCCTTTATTGTTTTCTGTATTTATAAATGATATTGATGATGGTATATCAGGCTTAATGTCCAAGTTTGCAGACGATACGAAGGTTGGCAGGGTTGTCAAGGACACTACTGACACTATGCTGCTGCAACAGGATTTGGAAAGGTTGAGCAGATGGGCTTCGAGGTGGCAAATGAAGTTTAACATTGACAAATGTAAAGTACTACATATGGGAAACAGCAACCCCAGAGCAACGTATCAACTCTGTGGTACTACACTGACAGTGGTAGAGAATGAAAGGGACCTGGGGGTGGTGCTGCAGCCATTAACTCGATCTCATAATCCCCACCAGTCCAAGTTTGGTTCAATCTATAATCCCGAAGGAGAACTTGCGTACTGTACAAAGTCCCATTCACTAGATTGGTGAATGGGACAAAGGGGTTCTCTTACGAAGAAAGGCTTAAGTTTTGCAAATTACAGTGTCTGGAAACTAGGCACCAGCGGGGTGATCTGATAGAGGTGTACAAAGCCTTGAATGGTTTGAGCATGCTCAATGCTGATGGGATTCTTCCTCTAGCTCAGAAAAATCACCTGAGAGGGCATAAATTCAAATTGAGGAAAGACAGATGTAGGATAGATGTGCGGAAATTTGCCTTTAGCCAGCGGGTGGTTGGTGGGTGGAACAGACTTCCATCCCTTGTCGTGGAAGTTGATAGCCTAAATAAGTTTAAGGCTCAGCTGGACAGGTATTTCGAACGAACAGAGGGGTGAAGTGGAAGTGGTTATTTTTATTTATTTATGTTACTTTTTTTTTTTTTTTTTGGCTGATGCTGCATAAGCTTGCTTTCTTGCATCAAATGCCTCTACTAATGCTAATGCTAATGCTAATGATATTATATAATAAATTGGTGGAGATGGATCTATGTCCGGGTGCCACCCTTCGACAGTTAAATACATACATACATACTACCTCCGGTGGGTGCTGGATTTCTTCTTTTGCCGATAGTTTTATAGTATACACAGCTGACGAGGTGTTGGCTGCTCCCTGGTGGCTAAGAGGCCTGACAGAGACAACACTCAACACATGCAAGCGATCCTAGAAACACTGACATTTGATTACTGTCCTGTCCTAAATTGAACAAAATAATTAAATTATTAAATTAAGTTCAATTAAATTAATTAATTTAATTTAATTTTTTGCTCGATTTTCATTCTTCACCTTCTATCATGTTAGGCCCATTTAACAGTATTACTGTTTTAAACAGAAGTTCAAGGTGAAGATGGGCGTAAGCGTCAGAAGCACGCAGTACACACATATGTACTCACTGGTGGTGTCTGCGCGGTGTAGCACAGTGGTATCGTCACCGTCCTACCCACACCAGATGGAAAAGGTCCGGGTTCGAATCCCATTTATTGGACTTTTTCACTCCGTGGATGAGTTAGTCCGTCTCAGGCGTAGATACCAAGTTTTTCCCACCGGAACTCGGGTGTTTCGTCCAGCAAAACAGGCAAATCGACCATAGAACACATGCAATTTACGGACATAATGCATGACAGATGAATAAAAATATTCGGATGGCCTAATATGATAATTTAATTTTTTGTACTTACTGGTGTTGGTTACCTGGTCTTGGATGGCGAGCACGAATCCTTCCGTCTTTCGGGGTAGAGCCTTCGATTCGTAAGCCATGTGTTGGCAGCCATCTTATCTATGTAGTCTTGATGGAGGTCATTGTAGTGTCTGCCATGGAGTGTCTTCTCTCATCTTTCTGTTTTTGTTTCTTCTAACTGTGTGACTGTGGTCTCCTTTTGAGGTTGAGTATTGTGTGCTGTTTGTCTATCTTTCCTATGGCTTGGTAAATTGGTGCTGGAAGTAAGCCTGCAAGTTTTTAATTGTCTTCTTCTCTTCTTCAAAGAGGTCAGTCAGTCCCCTTCCTACTTTCCGGCTATCGTCAGTCTCTCAATGACTGACTTCGGGTGGTGCTGCAGCCTCGTGGTCATCATTAACCTCGATCTCATAATCTCCTCCAGTTCGATGTTGGTTCAATCTATGATCCTGAAGGAGTACTTGCGTACTGGGATTGCATAAGTGTTTATGTTTATGACTATGTTCTCGCCATTCAGCTTTAATTTTAGCAGGGTTCCCTGTTTCTGATGGTATTTCTCAATCAGGCAGGCCTTGATATTATTATTTCGCACTGATTGTTATTCCCCCCCCCCCCTGTTTTCAAACCATTACTATTGTTTCTTATTTCGTTAAACCTTGTCCATGGCTCTGTTTTTATATTTTAAATAAAGCATATTTTAAATAAAAATAATGCAAAAAAGTTAATAATGATAATAATAATTTTTCTAAATAAAAAAATATATATCTGTAAGTAAAATTTCTACATGCAATCATTATACTGCCCCCTTGGACTAGCCTTGAAAAGGCTTGAAAAGAAACAACAACAACAAAAAAGCTGATGATAAGAAGAAGAAAGGATAACAGGCTCATTATTTTATAACTAAGAAAATGATTAAGAACTAAAGGCTTTTGTTATTAATTTATCCAGCTTCAAAATTGCACATAGTTAGCGCTTTGTCATTAGGAATTTTCTTAGAATATAAGCACCAAAACTACCAATTTTAATTGTAAACTGCTCATTAAAATAAGCGTTCACGTATACTCTTGCACGTGCCACCACTTTTCGTCTGCTCCTGGAAACTATTTGTCAGTCATCGCACGTAAGTGCAAAGGATTATAAAAACAAGCCTTTTAATTATAAAGAAATGGCTGAATGTGTCACATAAAATAAGTGCCCTATTAAAAGTACGAAGGACTTAACATTTTTGTCGTACGATTAGGTAACTTCAAACTTCTTTTGCTAATATTAATCATCAGATTTTTTTCTTCTTCTTCTTCTTCACCTACTACGTAGTAAATACGATGTAAATTAACTTTTAGACTTTATAATTAATTAAGTATCATAAATAATAAAAAAGGTATATACTGTATTTTGGTATCTAATTATTATACATTTACTCTTTCCTGTCTTATATAGAAATGCTAAAAGAAATTAATTAAAGTAATGAGACTGAAGCAGTTGTTTTAAAGCGCGGCTTTCGTATAATAATTTATAACAAAATACAACACAAAATATTAATCACGATAATAATAATTTTTCTAAACAAGAAATAGCTGTGAGTAAAAATTCTATACTCTCAGACAATCCTCTTACAGTCTGCCAAACCCAACGTTACTCTTTCTGACAGAATCCCAATTATCAGTTGATTCAACCACTGTCCATCTGAGCTGTCCAAATTATTCACTGTATGAGTCCTTTCGCTTCAGAGGTAGTACTTGTGCATATGTCCATTCTGATATTCCGTCAGAGACGTAGTAATTTGGAATGTCCTCTTTTCGAACTTCTCTGCCTTAAAAGATCTCTGCTACATTTTGTCAAATTCATCTGTTGCCTCTACCTTTCTCCCAACTCCACTAACCACTTGGAACTCTTTGACTTCCTCTGTTTAAAACTTGACTTTCTCCAGTCCAACTTTCCTAACAGTGAGGTAATTGTCCTTGGTGATTTTAATGTTCACAACTCCAGTTGACTTCTGTTTTCTAGTCACACGGACTCAGCTGGTCGAGATGCCGAGGCTTTTGCAGTTACTAATGACCTCGCACAGATTGTTCATTTACCAAACAGAATACCAGGAAATTCAAACCACGCCGCAGCCAACACGCTTGATTTTTTTCTAACTAACAACTCTTCTAAGTACACGATCGCGGTGAGTTGTTCTCTAGGCTCATCAGATCACAACTGGGTGATGGTCTCTTCTCCAATGGAGCCTTTCTCTCGTGGCCACACTTCTCGTGTTGTTTGGCATTGTAAGAATGATAAACAGGATGATCTGCGAGTTTTTTTTTATTATTTTCCTTGGCTGGATTACTGTTTCAAATCTTCTTATGTTAACGTTTGCTCAGATGGTGTCAGCGAAATTATGTTTGTAGAGATGAAATCCTTTATTTCACTATCCACCTTAAAATCTTTTCCTTTATCTAAATCTTGGTTTTCCAATAAATGTGCTAAGGCTATCAAGATGTTGCATATCGCAATTGGCTTGTATACAAATCTCTAGATTAATTTTCTGCCTACACTAAAGCTCACAACAAATATAGAGCAGTTATTAATCTGTCCAAACTAGATTTCGTACATGCTAAGGAAAAAAAAAAAAAACTTGATTCTTGTTCAAATGATAGTCTAGCATTCTGGTCTCTTGTCAGAGCTATTGGCTGCAACTTTTACCTCTGTTAAAACCAGATGGTTGTATTGCCACTTCAGCCAAAGATAAAGCTGACCTGTTAGCATCCAACTTTTCTTCTAACTCTTGCATTGATGATCTTGGTGAAACACCTACCATTCCCAGAAAACTGCATCCAATGTCTCCTGTGGTCTTCCGTCAAAAGGACGCGAGAAGGATTTTGAACTATCTTGATGCTAAGAATTCTCCAGGTCCTTATGGTATTTCTCCACTTATTCTCGAAACCTGTGCTGCTGAGTTTTCTCCAGTTCTGTGTCACCTTTTCTCGCTTTCTTGTTCCAAAGGTGTTTTCCCTTCTGCTTGGAAATTTTCCCATATCTTAAAGTAATGGAGAAATCAGTTAACTGCCAACTTTTAAACTATCTAGAAACTTTCCATCTGATCAATGATTACCAGTGTGGATTCCGTCAGTGTCGATCCTCTCATGATGTTCTGGTTTGTGTTGTCCATCTATGGATAAATTCAATGGAAAAGTTTGATGAAACTCAAACAGTTGCTCTTGACATTTCAAAGACTTTTCATCGTGTTTGGCATAAATGTTTTCTAAATAAGCTTCCATATTATGGTTTACCAACTGTTTTTGAAATTAGGTATCTCATTTCGGGTAATGGTAGATGGCTCATTGTCTTCTGACTTCTCCACTAATCCCGGTGTCCCATTCTCCCACTTTTTTCCTCTTGTATATTAATGACCTTCTTCCATTGACCGAAAATCCTATCCATAGTTTTGCTGATAATAGCACATTGCATTCCACCTTCCATATTGAAAAACCTTGCCCTACTCAAACAGCTTCGACATTTCGAATATCCACGACCAATTCCTTAAATGCTGATCTCCAGGTAATTCTCCAGTAGAGCAAAGATAACTTAGTTGATTTCAATACTTTTGAAACCGAGTCCTGTCTTACATCTCGCAAAAAGGATTCTTCTGCTCCTATGCTTATCTTCGATGATCCTCTGATTTCTAGGCAACATCGTATATCTCGATTGGGTATTTTCCTGACTTCTAATCTCTCTTGGCACAAGCACATTACAAATATTGCTTCCTCTGCATCTAAAAAACTGGGTTTTCTCTTTCACTATCGGCGTGACTTTTCTTCCAAACAGCTGTTCACTCTGTGCAAATCGCAAATCCGTCCTACCATGGAATATTGTTCCCACATTTCGGGTGGTGCCCCCAAAACCTTTCTCAGGCTTCTAGATTCCGTTGAAAAGAGGGCAGTTAGGTTAATTAATGATTCATCTCTAACAGAGTCTCTCCACTCTCAATCTCATAGAAGTTCTGTTTCTGCTGCATTCCTTTTCTATTGATACTTCCATGGGCACTGTTCTTCTGAATTGGCTTCTATAATTACCGCTCCCTCTTTCAATGCAGTCCGAACACGTGCCACAACCAGACAACATCCATTTACTGTGCAACTTCAAACTCACGGAACCAACTTTTCTTCTTCCTCATTTATTCATTCAACTGCCGTTTTCTGGAACAACCTTCCTTCATACGTATTTCCTGAAAATTACAATCTACAGAAGTTCAAGTCTAATGTCAACAAGTACCTACTTTCATCTTCTCAACCTTCAACCTCTGTATTAAGTACTAAAGGTTCTAATACCTCTCGTGTTTGGGGTTCTCATTAAAAAAATATATACAATTAAAATATTTCACGTGCAATAGCAATATTCATGCAATAATTATATTTAGATTAGTTGATGGCCGGCTACCAAAGTGGAAAATGCTTTACTCCACCATTTTGTGGATGCTGTAATTTTGGAGAAATTTTCCGATTGGACAATTCACCTTAAATAAAGATTTCTAGGAATAAGGTTACGTGCAGAGCAAAAGTTTTTAAGCGTTTTTTGATGGTTTTTAGCCAAATTTAATGTACTTTTAATTTAAGCATTAATGACTATACCATGATGGCTACGCAGCTGTATTATTGGCCTCGGTGGTGGGTTATAGAGAGAAATTCTTTTTTGCAACAACAAAGAAAATATAGAGCTCTGAGCAGGCCACTCCAACTCTAAGAAACTTGTCTTTTTAAACCAGACTCAAACGCGAACAGAATGACATGGAGCGTTGTCCTACTGATACGGGTTCGGACCTTTCCAGACATGCTACTGAAATGCAAGTAATACATTTTCATTGAACATTCTTGGTTTTAATGGGGCGGTGTAGTTATAAGTTTTTTCTTTATAGTTTACGCTTACTAATTCAAAGAATTCAGCACTAAAATTTTCCTTAAATGTTTAAAGGAAAAATTCAGATGTGGTTTGACAATTAAGTCAAGAAATAAGTCTTTTGAGCACAGCTGATATAATTACCATCCTTCCCACACCTGTTGAAAAAGTCTTCAGTTCTTACTACAAGATCATTTGCATATCGTAAGTTGTTTGCACGCAGTCGTGTTAGATCTTGATGTAACAAAGTCGTGAGGTAACAAAGAGCAAGCATTAATTTTTTATTCCAAATGGGGTATTGTGGAGATAAACCATCTCGAATATTCTTTTCTGACCTGTCTCCACAGGACTACCTTCTGTTCCTCAAAATCCAAGCTGAAAACAGACGATGATTTGACAGTTTAGGACATCAAAAGGAAGCTTCTTCTTTTTTCATTCCACTATCTGGATTTCTTTAAATCAACTTAATCTTGGAAGTTCATTGTCAAATCATATTCTTGAGAAAAGTTCCTTTTTGATAAAGAGCGAACGTTCTTGAATATCGAAGAAAATGTTCATATCAAGAAGTTAATAAAGGGGGCACAGTTTATCCTTTATTGATCCCTTGCTTCGATATAATTGTATTCCTGTGTAATTTGTTTATACTCTCTGATTTTAGTATCGTGAATTCTCATGAAAGGTGGACATAATCACGATTACATCCACCTCTCATTCATTAATCCCAGAATTAATGTCATACTAGATTCTCTAAGACATTAGAAGATTATAATGTGTTATACAATTTTATTTGGGACATACATTATCCTCCAACATGTATTGGGACATCCCAAACCGGGGGGTTAGGATTATTTACAGAAGTCCCATGACAAGTAGATGGCAGTGCCAGCTAAAAGTAGGATATTATAATTTGAGTTAGTAGATCTTGATGATTACGTTTCACATTTCTTCCTATATTTTCTATGGCTTGTAGAACGAAGAGACATAAGCTTTCATATAATGAATATCCTTCTCAAAGAATAATTGGAATTTTTGGCAATCATATATACATATGACGCATAGGAAGGATGAATTATTAGCAAAATAAACAAGAAAAATATCTTCTTTTTGACATAACAAGATTACCCCACTATGAGAGATGAAATTCGTGAGATATGATCGATCTTGTCCATAAGGGACCAGGAGTAATTTTCAAGTTTCTGTTACTTTATTAAACAGGAACAAATTTTAGATGTAGGGCTAGCGATAAAACACAGTAATAAGGATATGAACTGTACTCCATTTCCTTGGACGCGTAATAAATTATTTTCTAGCGAACAGAAAATAATTTATTGAAGAACAGACCCAAACAGTAGTTAAGTTAGGAACAGCTGTTATCAGCAGAGATGGTCTATTTATAAGAGGACGGTTTACTTCAATTCACTGGACCCAATGGCTAAGTACATACTTTATCCGCTTACAGAAAATGTAAGCAACTGGCTGGTAGGTAAGTACCAGTTTTCCTGAAAGACCATCTCGCAACACATGCTTTGAATAGGCAAGAAACATATTGGAGGACTTCAGTTCATGTGTGTGGTTGGCAGCAGCAGCAGCAGTTGTGTTAAACAAAGGGACACTTGTACCGAGTTCCGAAAAAGCGAAGGTGAGCCAAAAGAAGGACATCAGAAAGATATATGAAACCATTTAAAGAGTTGAACAGTTGTGTAATTTCCAACTTCATGATAATTTACTTTGAGATCTTTGTGTCTTCGGTGGTGTCGGTTTGATTCCATTAAAGGCAAAATTTACGGGGCTAGTTTGTTAATTAAAATATTACTTTAATTAATTCGCGATTAAATAAAATCTTAATTAATTTACGCGGTTAATTGAGAGACTCATAAAAATATTTAGCACCATTGAGTGGATGATAAAGTCAATTAAAATAACGTTGTAATTAAATTATTATATATAATAATTAAGATAATTAAACATAGTGTGCATAGTGTTAGGGTCAGGCGCCACCTGTGGTTTCCCACATCTGCACCATTTCTTGGTGATTGGGCCCTGGTCGGTAGCAGTCCATCTGTCCTGCCAAGTCTGAAGTAGTAGGATGGCAATTTGTTTCTTTTCCTGCCTGATTTCATTCAGGTTATTGATGGAGTGTCCAAGGATAGTTGCTGGTATACCCCTGGATAGACAGTAGTGGAGGCCCCTTCGAATAACCTCCAGATCAAGCGGAAGGACGCCCGCAAGAACCTGAAGGGCTGGGTTGCTAACTGTGCAGCATGCCCTTGTGATAGTACGAAGAATGTTGCGTTGGATGGTTCCCAGTTTACGTTTAGATAATTAAACAATTAGTCTTTAGCAATTCAAGTTGCTTTGCAATATATTTCCACCTTATGTTCTCGGTTACAAGAAAATATTGCCTCCTTGGATAGCCGCGTGGTTACGCTCCTCTACCAGATGTTCGAAAAAGGTTCGAAATTTCGGAAGTGTCAATATGACAACCTGGCTTTCTGACAAAGATTCTAAAAATAGTGTCAATGTCAGGTTTTGGGAGCACGAGGTCAAATTAAGTGTTTGTGATTGGAGATTAAGTATCCGATATATCTTTTTTTTTGAAGGACACATAGAAAAAAAATAATTAAAATAATAGAATATTTAGTATTATTACACGAACAGTAGTGAAAATTATAATCATAAAAATTAGATTTAAAATATAGTATTTTAGTGTAATTAGAACGCGTATTAATCTAAAAACAAGGAAAATAGCTATTGGTTAAGTTAAGTACGTTTTCTACCAATAAAATATCTGTGTAAATACGCAATAAATGAAAAACTACAATCGTAGTGAAAAGGCCTCTCATATATTGCACTACCTCGAATAAGTAACGTTTCACTAATAGTGAAGCTCATTTTGTTATTATGCATTGTGCATTTATATTTTAATATAGTTTTCTACCAATGGATGGCAGCACCATTCCATTGGTTAATAAACTTTATTTTATTTTACCCAAACTGAATTTGCATCTGGAAATAATGTCTACGACAGTAAAAACACGTACAAGAAAATCGCTATTGCTATTTAATGGTAATATTTTAAAAGTGTGTTTCAGTGAATTTTCTCAATTAAGAAATATAAATATGTTATTAATAACAATTTGCTGTTCTGAAAAGCTTTTGTATTTCCGAAATAAGTAGCTAAAAGTATTAAGATAAGATAAAGGAAAAATAAAGGCTAAGAGAGCAGACATCTTCCTAATTAATATTTCTAGAGGTTGCTCTTACAATAGAGCAAAATCATTTCTATAGCAACCGTTTCTATAGCAACAAAACCAATGAAATATACTTTGAATTTCATCAAAATCATTTCTATAGCAACCGTTTCTATAGCAACAAAAAACAAATAAAGAAAAAAAACGGGTTTTTTTGTAAATTTTATATTAGAAACAGATGAAATCTACTTTGAATTTTCATCTAAAATCGTTTCTATAGCAACCGTTTCTATAGCAACAAAAACCAAATAAAGAAAAAACATTTTTTTTTTGTAAATTTTATATTAGGAACAGATGAAATCTACTTTGAATTTTCATTTAAAATCATTTCTATAGCAACCGTTTCTATAGCAACAAAAACCAAATAAAGAAAAAAATGTGTTTTTGTTTTTTTTTTGTAAATTTTATATTAGGGACAGATAAAATCTACTTTGAACTTTTAGAAAAGTTTTATTTTAATTATATTATTATTTTTATAAAAAGTTTTCTTTTAATGATATTATTATTCTTCGAAAAACAAGAAGAAAAAAGACATTAGCAATAAAAATAAAATTTGAAAGCAGCAGCAGAGAACGAGATAAGATTAACCCTAACCTCATTTTTGTCTCTGAAAATATTCGGACGAACTAAATCTGAACTGTTAAGTGGAACTTCACTGAAGATTTCATAAGAGATTCGAAAAAATGAGTGAAGAAAGTGAAAAACTTCAGCGATAGAACAAATAATAAAATACAAAGCCCAACTAACTATATGAAAGTGAGAAGTTTGCCGCCATAGGACTAACTCTATTTTACGCTATGGCCCGAGGGTTAAGTCAGTTGAAACTGGTGTTGTTCCATGCCAGTCTGTCATTATGTTTCTGATATAGGAAAAAAGTTGGAAAAAGAAGTCTGAAAGCATAAAAAAATAAAGAAAAAAAAATAGTTTGAAATTTTGAAAGCACCACAGTTTTTGTTCAGTGGCACAAAGTATAAGAAAGGATAGATAACAAAAATTGACAGTGTGTGGAGTGAACGTTAGACGAAGCTGGAGATGTGTCAGCAAAGGAAAGCGTGCTGAGTACGGTTAGTTATGGGGGGAAATTCTGCCCTTTTTTTTTATGTGTGTGTGCGTGCGTCTGGGAGGGAACGAGGGGAAAAGAGAGAGAGATCACTGGGAAAGATAGATGCACTTAGATCTCTGAGCTAAAGATTTCAGGCACAATTCGCTGCTGTAGGATATTTTTGTCGAAGTGTTTTTCCCTTGAAGATAAGCGATTCGCAGTAACCGGTAAATTAGTTTCTGGTGACAGTTAAAAGCGTCTTGGATTCTACAGACGTGCTTAAAAAAAAAAAAAAGAAAAAGAAAAACGGAAACGGTTTACTCTGTTCAGCTTATTTTGTCTTATGAATTAATCATTGCTTTTAATATTGTAAAAAAAATAATAATAAAATAAAAATCTGTAAAATAAAAGTGACCAAGCTTCTCTATTACCTGTTTTTTTTTTTTTAAGTTCTTCACTTTTTCTAATGTCTCGCTGCAGACAACTTTTCTAACTTGTTGATGCACCTAACGATACTACGCATGTCAACTCTTTTTAGAAATATCCTCGTATGTCAGTATATTACGACACAGCATCCTCGTGGCCTGAGTTGCCTTGGCGTTTAACGCGCTCGTAAGCTCTTAGAAAACTGTGACGCGAACAGTACGAGATGCGCAGTTGCTAGGTGCGTTCTTAGAGTTGTTTGTTAATCCCAGTTTTAATCTTTTAGTTAATCCCTTTGATTACAAGGTTTGCTTGTTTAAAAACACGCAACTCTCTCGCCTGAGACCGACTAACTCAGTCACGTTTTGAAAAAAAAGGCCCATAAAAATTCTTCGCGTCACTGGGATTCGAACGTAACCCTTTGTCACCCGGTGGTGGTGGGGGACGGTGATTGTAACCACTTCGCTACCTGTGAGGGTCATAGTTCAGGAATTAATCATTGTCAGGTCCAAGAAATGACCAGGCAGAAGTAAAGTACTGATTGATAGGAGTTGAGGCACTTTGAGGCGTGCTGAGATCTTGCAGAATTTGAGTCTGGAGTTGTGAGTGGCTGTGGAACCAGGACTGTGGATGGCAATTGGTGCTATGCAACGACAGATCACGTTATACGTTGCAGTCTGATGGGCTTCTTTGGATATGGAAGATGCCTGGATAGCACTCACTATCTGAGTGTGGTGACCCAACTATGAAGTTGGTAGGAAGTGTTGTTTGGGGGTGTTTCTTGCGGTATGGACTAAGTCCTTGGTTGCAATGCATGAAATGGGGGCGTCCTTCTTTGATGTCCTGGATAATTCCGTTTGCCAGCATTGTGGCAATTTTATGTGGCTCATACACCTACTAACACGACACAGTTCCATGACTCAAAACAAGGATTATGTACACGTGATTTAAAGAGAATAGCATCTGACCATCGTAGCGATCAGCAAAGCGTATTGATTTCAACCTAATTTTTTGGGCAGATACAGAAGAATTAGGGCAATGAATGCATGTTTTTTTTTTATAACTACAGTAGGAAATTGGACGTCATCAGAGACAACAAATACGTGGAATTGAATTGTTACACGCGGACGGACTGAAGGACACTGGAGAAGCTAAGAGTAATAGGCGCTTAAGTATTTGCGAACACACTTAAAAAGCAATAGAGGAGAATGGGTAGATGTATCCTTAAATGGACTAACAGATATAAAGAAAAGAAAGATAAAAAAAAAAGTGAGATAGAGAAACAGCTATTCTTAAGATAATTTTCTTCGTATTCTGCAACCATAAGGAGAAAAAATCCGAAAATGGAAGACGACAAAACCAGGATTACAAAAAGATGGTGCGTTTTCTAGTATGGAGATCGATTTCTGCAACTCACCATTTTATTATTTATAAATCTGCCAGCTGTTTACTTACCATAGCAAGAGAAAGTGAAGAAGAAAAAAAGTTCTCGGTGGAAACTCGGTTCCTTCTAAGTTGCAGGTGACGTTAATGCCTTCACCGTTTTCTGACACTTGCTAATTTAGTGCTTCCACTGAATTTCAGCTGCCGTTTGCATGCTTATTATTCACCAGAGATGTCTCTCTGGATTGTAAAGCGAGCGACTCCCTCTTCCAGGATGGTTTCGCAGATAACTGCTTATAGCTCGCGAGTAGATATGCGAAGTGGCGATATTATGACCGAGATGCGGCCTGCCACAATGTGCTAAGGCTTCCTTCGCTCGTTGTTGATGAAAACTGGAGCGAGAAGATTGGCTCTACCATCCGAAAAATTTAAGGACAAATGTTCAAATCACTCACTCCATTCTTCCTAAAATTAATTAAAAATTACTTTAACGCTTTTCTATGTATTGTTGCGATGTTTATTTAGTGAAAGACTTCAAAGGTGGTGTGATGGTTGGTGCACTCATCTGATTTTGTGGTTATTAATTCTGTTTAATTCTCAAAATTCTGTCTACAATAGCGAGAGGGTTATTCTGGTGACATTCTGTGTCTTTACGTCTTCTTAGACGTCCATGGAAAGCGAAAACCTCGTTCTATTGTATCCCCCCCCTCTTCTGTTTTCCGCAGACCAACCACGGAGGTGTTTGCTCATTTAATGAACCGTAGCGGTCGGCTGGTGCTCGCTGTTGCGCAGTAGGTTCATTATGCGAGTTCGTTATCAGAAATATGGAACGTTGCATGGTTGCAGGAGCAAACGTGCACAAAAAGGGCCCGCGGTCTTGACAAATGAAAAGACGCAACTATTTCTTTAGATAAATAAATAGATAAAAACGTGTAAATGAACAGATAGATAAAATCGTCCGAAAAGAATTACTGCAGATAGATAAGTGTAGTTTATTAAGGTTAATAACGTCACTAAAACTTCGTTCATCCTAACGCGAAGATCGATTAAACACTCTCAACTGCGCATGCTCACCTCTATACGTTAATCAGACGACATTCATTTAGTTGTAGTAAAAGAGAAAAGAAAGGAAAAGTATGTTCGAAAGTTTTTAAAGGCATTAGGCTAAGAGCATCTTATTTATTCTCTATCCGGCTGGTTGTTAAAAATGATGGAGCCGTCCCTGATTAAGAATAACCGCTGACACTACGAGTTCTTAATTAAGAGATGAGAGGTAAATGGCATTTGTAGTTGCGTCAAACCCACACACTCATACACCCTGGTTACGAAGAGAGAAAGCCAAGCAGAACCGTTTCTCTTCTCTCTTTCTTTTCTTTCTTCTTTTTTTTTTTTTTTTCTGTTACAGGATTTCTATCAACGCATCAAAGTTCTAAAGACGCCTGTAAAGTAAGCCCATTAATAATTGAGTCTGGAGCGAAATTGCAGCGATAAAGGAAGTAGCGAACTAACTTAAGATCACTGTGGGGTTACTTACGCCAGATACAGCGCACCACGTGACAAACACCGCTTAAAAATGAACACTTATCAATAATGGACAGAACGAGATGTCGTACTCATTAATATAGTTAGAGAGAGAGAGAGAGAGAGAGAGAGGGAGAAAGAAAGAAAAGGAGACAAAAGAGGGATACATAGAAAGAAAAATAAGGAGAGAGAGAGAGAGAGAGAGAGAGAGAGTAAGAGAGAGACAGAGAAAGAAAGAAAAGGAGACAAAAGAGGGATACATAGAAAGAAAAATAAGGAGAGAGAGAGAGAGAGAGAGAGAGAGAGTAAGAGAGAGACAGAGAAAGAAAGAAAAGGAGAGAGCAAGAGAGAAAGAAAGGAGAGAAAACAGAGAGAAAGGAAAGAAAGGGAGAGAGAAAAGGAGACAAAAGAGGAATACATAGAAAGAAAGATAAGGAGACAGAGAGAGAGAGAGAGAGAGAGTAAGAGAGGGAGAAAGAAAGAAAAGGAGACAAAAGAGGGATACACAGAAAAAAGATAAGGAGACAGAGAGAGAGAGAGAGAGAGAGAGTAAGAGAGGGAGAAAGAAAGAAAGAAAAGGAGACAAAAGAGGGATACATAGAAGAAAGAGGGAAGAAAGATAAGGAGCGAGAGAGAATGTGTGAGAGAAGAAAAGTAGAGAGAGAGAACGAAAGAAAGAAAAGGACAGAGGTCGAGAGACAGAAAGAAATAAATATAAGGAGGAGAGAGAAAAATGTGAGAGAGAGAGAGAGAGAGACAGAGAGAGACAGAGAGAGAAAAGAAGACAGACAGAGAAAGAAAGATAAGGAGAGAGCTAGAGAGGGAAACAGAGAAAAAGAAAACAGGAGAAAGCGAGAAAGAAAGGAGAGAAATTAGAGACACAGAGAGAAAAAGGAGAAACAAAGGGAAAGGGAACAGATAGAAAGAAAGGAAAGAAAATGGAGAGAGAGAGAAAGAAAAGGGAGAAAGAAGAAAGGGGAGAAAGAAGAAAGGAGAGAAAAAAAGAAAGATAAGGAGAGAGAAGAAAAGTAGAGAGAGAGAAAGAAAGAAAAGGTGAGAGGGCGAGAGACACAGAGATAGAAATATAAGGAGGTGAGAGAAAAATGTGAGAGAGAGAAAGAAAAAAAAGAAGATAGGGAGCAAGAGAGGGAGAACGAAAGGAGAGAGAGGGACAGAGACAGATAAGGAGAGAAAAAGAGGAACAAATGAAAACAAGATAAGGAGAGAGAGAGAGAATAATTTTCGACGCTGCTCTAATGTACGTGACCTGTATATAAGTTTCTTGTTTATTGTAATGAGCCGAAGAAGCGAAATTCCCTTTATGAATTTCTTCCCCACGTGGTACACATCGCTTTCTCCAAAGTTGTTCCCTAGAAGAAGACGTCTCGGGCAACTTTCAAGATGTCTTCCCGGTTATACTCCCCTAGCGAGATTTCTTGGGGCTTTTCATTTCTTCGCTGCTCTTCTACGACGCCTTTGTGTGAGATCTGTTACTCGTCTTCGTCATATTGATTATGTGTCCTCCTGTTTCACATTTTTAAGCCACCCGCTTGTAGCTCTAAAAGTGCCAATGCCAAACAATGAAATGAATTGTCTCACTTTATGACAGCTCGCAGGAGGCCCGAATCTAATCTCACCAAAAATCAATCGCAACTTTAACTCCTCTCTCTTAAGTTGCCAAATAAATACATTTAAACATGACACTTTACGCCTTAATGACAAAGACAGGTAATTTAACTTACCTTCCAATTCCACTAAAAATCTAATTAAACTTCTGATTCCAGTAAGAATATCACGGAACGCCAACTACAGCAATTTGCAAGCTTCCAACTTATGACTCTGTCCCCCGGGCCTGCAGTAGTAGTAGTGGCATGTGATGCAACGAAGCAAGTGTATGAGCTTATGCAGCATCAGTCAAAAAAAAAAAAAAAAAAAATCACACCATTCCCTCCAAATGCCTGTCCAGTTCCTCCTTAAATTTATTCAACCTATCAACTTCCACAACGATAGATGGAAGTTTGTTCCAGCAATCAACCACCCGCTGGCTAAAGGCAAATTTCCCCACATCTATTCTACATCTTTCTTTTCTCAATTTGAATTTATGCCCCCTTAGGTTCTTAATCTGAACAAGTGGAAGGATCCCATCAGAATTCAGCGTGCTCAACCCATTCAAGGCCTTATACACCTCAATCAGATCACCGCGCAGGTGCCTAGTTTCCAGCCACTGCAATTTGCAGAACTTAAGCCTCTCTTGGTAAGAGGATCCCTTCATTCCCCTCACCAATCTTGTTGCCCTTCTCTGTACACACTCAAGTAAATCTACATCCTTCCTAAAATGAGGCCTCCAGACCTGTACGCAGTACTCAAGGCGTGGCCTGAACATTGCCTTATACAGAGGGATAATCACCTCCTTTTCCCTGCTAGCAAAATTCCTATATATCATTGACAAAACCCCATGACCTGCCGTGGCAGCCTGTCTGCATTGCTCAGAGAACTTCATATCTGACTGCACAATTACTCCCAGGTCTTTTTCATTTTCTACCACCTTAAGTGAAGTACCACACAATTGGTACGTTTCTCTAGGGTTACTTCTACCCATATGCAGTACTTTGCATTTGTCAAGGTTAAACTTCAGTTGCCACTTCTTATCCCATCTGCCCAAATTATCTAGATCCTGTTGCAGTAGCACACTGCCATTACTGTCATTAACAACCCTGACAACCTTTGTATCATCTGCAAACTTCGAAACTAAGCCTGATATACCTTCATCAATATCATTGATAAATATACATACAAAAGAACAGTGGACCCAACACCGAACCCTGTGGGACTCCACTAATAACATTAGTCCACGAAGAACAGCACCCATTGATTACGACCCTCTGTCTTCTCCCACTTAACCATCCTTTTATCCATTGTAGCAACTTACCCTTAATACCATTCTGCTCCAATTTGTACAGTAGTTTCCATGCGCAACAGTGTCAAAAGCTTTCCTGAAATCCAAATATATGATATCAAAATTATTTTTTGCATCCAGTTCCTTTGTAACCACATCATAATATCCTATCAAATTTGTCAGACAAGACTTTCCCTTAACAAACCCATGCTGTGTCTGAATTATTGCTGCAGTCTTGTCTAGATGATCCTGCAATGCATCTTTAACCAGTGACTCCATTATTTTACCCTGTAAATCAGCGTCATATAATATCAACTGATCAAGATGCACTCATCAATAAAGGAGACCTTGACTTGTGCCTATCCCTTTTCAAAAAAATCGTTCACCTAAAGTCAACTTGCTTCTTAAAACCGTCAGATATATTAAAAACAAAAAGTAAGTCTCTTAAAACCATCGCGTACTCTCAGACCATTGATGTACTACTCCTAAGGGAATCATGGACTACCCCTGGGCAGAATGAATTCCTGGTTTCCAACTTAATTGGATATAACTCTACATCCTGTTGAAGACTTCAAAAAAAAAGTTGGATGAACTGCAATTGGAACACCAAAATCAACAATTCAAGAATCTATCACACTAAAACTTGCTATCATCAAACTTTATAGACATATCCCCAATCTATTTTGTCATCAGTACTTAAAATACTTTATTAAAGCCCTTTCTAAGCAGTTTTTTCCTGTTTACCTAGATAATGCAACAAACCTTCACACCACGAACTTCTTAATTACAAATAACGAGTAGCCATTGTCTACAAGAATAACACTTTAGCGTTTGATACCGTCTGCTGCAAGTTGCTCGTCTTCCTTCTTAGATCTTTCTACTTAATTTTAGGCTGTCTACTGTCCTTTCATGAGTACCTTCTTTATTATAGAATGTTAGCGACCTCCTGTCAAGGTACAACGAGATCTTTAGTGATTTCAACCGGGTTCAATCTTCAGTGGTTTCTGCAGAGTGCTATTCTTTCGGCTGTAGCCGAAAGAATGCCACTCTGCAGAAACCACCTAAATTGCGTATGTTCTGAGGTGGAATTTCTGTTTCTGGACAAAAAACCCCAGTTTCAGGGAGAAAAAACCATGCTACCCTCGCCTGAGACCGACCAACTCAGTCACGTTGTGAAAAGACCGGCCCATTAAAATTCCTCACGTCATCGTGACTCAAACTCAGGTCTTTTCCACCCGGCTTTTGGTAGGACGGTGATCCTACCAACTGTGTTGACAGGATTTCCGATGTGTTGGTAGGAATCCACGAAGGCAGAAATTTCACTGCCGAATGCCTTAAATAGAGTCTTCCATCAATCATAATTTTAAAAAAAAAATTTAGTTTTATTCTGAAAAATCTTTAACTCTTATTAGACTGCCCTGATTTGTTGGCTGTTGTTGATTGGCATATTCCTAGGAGATTCTAAAACACCGGCCAATGCTCAACCCTCTATGCCACAGATTATGGACGTTTGATCACTATTGCTTCCTTGGGTTACTTAAAGCCATACTAGTCTTGATATTGATCCTACCCAAACTTTTGACTCAATATGCCAATCTCAATCTTCCAAAGAAGATAAGATCTAACTTCTGGAGGAGGTTAATGTCCAGTTTCTGTCAACCAATCCTTTTTTTGTAAACTTGCGCGCCTAAATTGCTTGTTAGTTTATTTTATTTTGTACACATCAATGTACATCAATGATTTAATGATTACTATGTGCTGTATACCGAAATTATTCTCTTAGTTTTTCTCTAATATACTGTACCTTTTTTATATTTTATGTAAGCTTCTCATGTCCTTGGATTGCCTGTATCAGGGCGAACCATCCTTAGCAATAACTTGATTGATTACTCTTATGATTATTCACAAAAGTAAATTTTGCAATTATACAATAACTTCTGCTTTTTTCGCTCTTCTAAATATCTACCAGAGGGCAGCATATGTCGTGATACTTTATAATCTTATAATCTTAAATTTTAAAATCTCAAATATAATCTTGCGAATTCTACTAGCAGAAATAAATCATAACTTCACCACTTGTATCCTTCTAAATTGCGTGAAATAATAATAATAATAATAATATATTTTTTCATACCACTGTAATTTAACTTTTATTTTTACAATTGTACAAAACGTCTGTATTTTCTCCTTTGTATTTCCACCAGATGGCAGCATATGTCGTGATAATTTTCTATGCAGTGATCTTGTTTCTGGCTTTTGCTGTTTTACCGTATGTTTCTGTAAATGGTAATTACAATAATTGTTAGTCCTGAAATTGCATTACATATAAAATTAAATAAAAATAATAATAAATTAGTTTGTTTATTTGAATGAAATTAATCCAAACCAACAAAACAAAAACTAGAAAAGTAATTGTAAACTTTTATTTCGGATTTAAAATATTCTCGTTTTAATCTTTATATGGTCTTGGGAAAGTTGAGAGAATAAGCAAAATATGGTAGAGTATTGTCATTTTAGTGATGTCACAGACTGTGGTTTATTGGTGAATCAATGCGCATGTTTCTCGGTCTCCTTTGGTTGTGTTCAAATTCGGCGCTCCTTACTTCTCTGTATTATCCTCAGTCTCTGTAAAGCTTTGGCATTCAATGTCAAAAGTCAAATGTAAAATGATTATTCTTAATTATTTTTATTCTTTTGTGATTTTTATTACTTTTTACCATCCAAAACGCCTTAACCTGGTTTTAAAATTCATACAGCTAAAGTTCTATTACAAGTTCAGAACTATACACATTTTCCAGGAATATATTTCAGAATTTTTACACATACTTTTGAATAGCACTCTGCATAACCTCTGTGTGTGTTGAATACTTTTCAAAATTTTTGTAGCAATTTAAGTAATAAAGGGAAAATCAGGGAATAAAGAATGTTATTTGTAAATTTCGCGACTCGAGCACTCTTTTACTAGTAGTTATTCGATTTTTTTTTGGGGGGGGGGGAGTTATTTAAAATGATCATGCCGTGTATATATACATGTGTTTCTTTTTTAAATTTCTGTCTTTCATACCGATATTAAATCTAGTTGATTGGGAGAAGACAGAGAGTGATAATCAATGGACGCTGCTCTTCGTGGACTAATGTTACTAATGGAGTCCCCCAGAATTTGGTGTTGGGTCCACTGTTGTTTTGTATATTTATCAATGATATTGATGAAAGTGTATCAGGCTTAATGTCCAAGTATACAGATGATACATAGATTGGCAGGCTTGTTAATGACAGTAATGGCAGTGTGCTATTGCAACAGGGTCTAGAAAAGTTGGACAGATGGGTTGAGAAGTGGCAATTGAAGTTTAACATTGACAAATGCAAAGTACTTCATATGGGTAGAAGTAACCCCAGAGTAACATACCAACTGTGTGGTATTACACTCAGGGTAGTGGAGAATGAAAGAGACCTGGGGGGGGGGTATTGTGCAGTCAGATATGACGTTTTCTGAGCAGTGCAGACAGGCTGCCAGCGCAGGTCATGGAGTATTGTCAATGATATACAGGAATTTTGCTAGTAGTAAAAAAAGAGGTGATTATTCCTTTATATAAGGCAATGGTCAGGCCACACATTAAGTACTGGTTTGGAGGTCTCATTTTAGGAACGATGTAGAGTTGCTTGAGCGAGTACAGAGAAGGGCAACAAGGTTGGTGAGGGAACGAAGGGGTCCTCTTACTAAGAAAGGCTTAAGTTCTGCAAATTGCAGCGTCTGGAGACTAGGCACCTGCGAGGTGATCTGATTGAGGTGTATTCGGCCTTGAATGGGTTGAGCTGGCTCAATTCTGATTGGATTCTTCCTCTTGCTCAGATTACCAACCTGAGGGAGCATAAATTCAAATTGAGGAAAGACAATTGTAGAATAGATGTGTGAAAATTTACCTTTAGTCAGCGGGTAGTGGATTTCTGGAACCAACTTCCGTCTGTCTTTGTGGAAGTTGATAGCTTAAATAAATTCATGGAGAAATTGGGCAAACTTTTAGAGGGAATGGATGTGTGAAATTTTTTTTTTTTTTTTTTTTTTTTTGGCTGATGCTACATAAGCATGTTTTTTTGCATCACATGCTTCTACTACTACTAGTATTCGCAAAAATCTCAGTGTACATGAAGCCTAAAAGTTCACTGATCCTGAGATCAGATTTTAATATGGTAATGTTATGATTTTCTAATTCTTTATTTTCGTATTCCTATTCTGAACGACATATTCATTCAGAATAGTAATACGAAAAAGTGTGTGTCGTTCAGAATATGAACGACACACACACACACACACACACACGTCAGTTCCTTTTCTTTCTCCTTTGAGATTAGTCCGCATCTGCGATGAAAAGCTGTTCGAACTGTAGCATATAGTATTGGAAGAGCGATAGCTGCGGAAATGACAGAAGTACCGCTGAAGAATTACAAGCTGGACATGAATAGAAATACAAAAAAGTTGGGAGAGGTTTCTCAGACTATCAAACAGTTGTTGGTTGACATTTGGACAAAAATTGTTGGTATATGCACTCGTGTTCTGGTCGTTTAACAAACACAATAATCTGGTAAATGATGCAAGGGCAGTACCCATGTATAAACAATTCTTTCAATAATTTGGTTGTTTATTATTTATCTCTCTCCCACTGTCTTAAATTCAAAGGAGAATTTTTACAGACCTTGCATGATAATCTGTTAGCAACATTTTTTTAAATTTTCCAACTGATTCTAATTATCGAAGTGTTTTCAAAACAGATCTCCTGCCCTCAGCAGGCTGGTGTGCGACCTTGACCTTCTCTCTCTTTAGCGAATTCTTTCTCCTCCCCAAATCTTACCTCATCGAGCGATGTATAATGTGGCGCACTCTTTGAGGGTGTGGCGCTCATACTGATTCTGTCGGTTCATCGGAGGACGACGTACCCAATTCACTTCTGGACTGCGATTTTCCAGTTTTCAGTTGAGGTCAAGGCTTGAATTATAATGGAACTGTTTTGAGAGTAATTTCAACAGCAAAGAGGAACTCTGGTGGAACTACTATCATGGAAATATTACAAAAACACATCTTGTGAAATATATTTGCATCTCATTTGTACAATCCTCTGTTAAAGTTGTTGAAATCCTGTTAATTACTTTTCATGATTCGATTTACGTTCCAAATGTCCTGTTACTAAAACGACTAAAACTTACTATGAAATTTTAAACATTCGGGTTCAATCTAAACTTGTAATCCCCGAGGTACTTCAAACAAAATGTTTTAAAAATTAGGGTATCAGATAATATAAAAATAGCACTGCACTTATTTTTAAAGCTTTCCAGTTTTTTTTGGAATAAATAGAGGAGACCACTTCAAACTATTCCTAAGTTGATGAGAGTGCTAAAGTCGCTTTTCATGTTTACGAAGACCAAATTAAATTTACGAATGTATCGTACCTACGATAGTCAACTGCTGAAGAGAGCACGGTCTCATGCTTTCATTTATAATTTAAACCAGAAGAAGAAGAAGAAGAAGAAATCGGGGAAATGTTCTTAAAGTTTGAAATTTTCAATTTCTTGGTACTGAGATTTTGGAATTAGAATTAATCGAATTCAGAAATTCGATTTCTATTTTGCATTTTAATAATTAGATTAAGTTGGTTATTTTCTTATTGTGGGAGTCGGTGCAGTTAGTTCTTTTTTAATTCATTAAACTTCATTTGATCTTCTGTCAAGATTTGATAGAAAGGTATTCATGCGAAAAAGTACGTTGCTGTCCAAACTTTAAGAAATCTTGGATTATGAACAAAAATATATAAGCGATGGAATTGTCAGATAACGTTAATCCTGACGTAATTTGTTCATGTCAGGATTAAAATTAGTGTGGTCAAAGTTCAGTATTAGTATTAGCCAACCAAATTAATAAATAATGAAAATAAAATAAATAATTATAATAAAAGTAAATCAATAAATAATCGACATGTTATATTTCCATTCTCATGTACTCCCAATCCTGTTGACCTTTAAATTTACCCTAGCTGTTAGCCTCAACCATCCACAGAGGAAACTTTTTCCAGTAATTAAAACTAACTAGCTAAAAGAAAACTTCTTGCAATCTAGACTAAATCTCTTTCCCTGTGATTTGATTTTATGGTACCTACTTCTGGAATCATGTATAACAAAACTGTCATATGAGGGCCACACAAGAACTTATCTGCTCATATGTATTATGTCCGATAAAGTAAGTGTGTTCTCTGGTCGATTTGCCTCTTTTGCTAGACGAAAAACCCGGGTTTTCGGGGTTACGGGACCATACTATCTATACCTGGCCCAATGCACTCAGCCGGAGCGAAAAAGCTCATAAAAGCGCTTCTCGTCATTGAGAGGATTAGAACCTGGGCCTTTTCCTTCCAGTGTAATCATTTATAGTAGTTAAAATATCGCTTTCATTCGTTTTTCTGTCCTCTCTGAAAACGTTATAGACTTCAGTGAGGTGTTCCCCCCCCCTCTAAGGTGCGTGGTTGCCAAGCTCCGTACTTATTCGAAATCTTTATTCATTTGGAAGTCCTTTTGCAGATCTCACCAAGCTAGTTGCCCATATTTCAACCCTCTCAAGAAGCTCAATGCTTCTTGAAAGGGTTGGTCTTAAAATTGCTTTTTACAGTGAGATTAGAACCTGCCTATCTCAAGAAGCAAATCTTCAGTATATCATCAATAGGTTACTATGGGTCCTTGCAGCCTGTTGACGCTGTATGGAGGACTTCATTAGCGCCCTTATTGTAACTCTCTAATTCATTTCTTGCTCTATGTTTTTAATTCAACCTCACCACTAAGTTAATTTTGGGTATCTATTTCCCACATCTTACATTATGCCGCATTAAAACATAGTTGCTACTTTTCTGACCACCTCTGAAGCCTGGTTGTCCAGAATGTGTACTGTTTGGTGCTAATCATTAATCATCCTCTCAGTCTTTACATCATCTGAGTCAGTTCGGGTAGCATAATGGTTATGATCACCATCTTCCCTACAACGGTCGGAAAAGTCCCGGGTTTGAACCGATCTATGAAGCGAGGGACTTTTCCTTCACTTCCTAGCTGAGTTAGTCGGTATCGGGTGTAAATAGCACGGTTTCTCTCCCGATAACTCTGTATTTTTGTCCAGAAAAACAGGGCGGTCGACATATTACACATGAGCAGATAAGTCGGTTCTCGAGTGGCCCTAATATAACAGTTTTTTTTTTATATAATGTCACCTGAAAATTTTGGCATCACATCCTCTATCCATATATCGTGGGTATTTAAGAGAATTAAAATAAATAAATAAAATAAAAATAAATAAATAATGGTCCCCGAGTCGATCTTTGGAAAAGCTCACTTCTAACATTACCCCAATCTGAAGAGCAACCATTAATCACAACGTCTGTCTCCTGCCCTGCAGCCTCCGTGCGATCCATCTTAGGATCTTCCCTGTAATCCTAACAACATGTTCTTCCATCTTATACAGTAACCTGTCCTGGTCTGTAGTTATTCACTTAGCTACTAGAACCATCATGTCTTGGCCATTCCGGAGAGACTTTTATGTTTTCATTCCTGAAAGAGCACTGACTCACAATAACGTTTATGAGGTTATAAATGTATTTTAATTCTAGCATTCGTGCGAATTCTGTTCCGAGTGAATTTCCAGTTTTCGCCCAACTTAGTACACACATTGGCCAAAAAAATATTAAGACTTTGTATTAAGACAATCACAGAGAGAAGAAATTCTAACAAATGCGAAGAAGTGCATATAGATAAAAAACAAAACTGGGGTGTGTGGTGAAGACGAGTTGCCTCGTTGAGTATAAATATTGTACAGGCCGTTCGACTACAGCAATCTGAAGCCAGAATGTGGAAAACGCGTGAACTATCAGACTTTGAAAAAGGTCTTGTCGTGTGTACATGTTTAGCAGTATCCACGATTCAAGAAACAAAAGACATAACTGGTTTCTCAAAAGTATCTCAGAGGTTTTTAATGACTGGAAAGCAAGCTGTTTTTCCACATCCCAAAGGCTTAAATGTGGCAGAAAAACAATACTTCAAGAGCGAAGCCATCGTACTGAAAGGAGGACTTTGCAGATTTTTTTTTTTTTTTTTTTTTTTTTTTTTGATTTGGTAGTTGTTGGCGCATCGGCTGCTGTGGCCATATTGCACCTCCCAAGGTTTTTGCAGTACTTTGATCCAAGCCCGAGGCGGGAATCGAACCCGCGACCTTTGGGTTGCCGGGCAGGTACTTTACCCACTCGGCTAGCCCGGTCGGCGGAGAAAAGTAAGATAGCCAGTGTGCAGAAAATAACATCTGAATTCAACCAATCCAGAACTGTTCTATTTCAACCTGTACCATGTGCAAGGAATTGAAAAAATTGTGTATTGGCAGTCGCATGCATATTCGAAAGTCACTTGTTTCGGAGTAAAACAGAAAAATTCGCTTGTCTAGAGTCTAGAACGTCGTGATTGGACAGTGGAACAATGGAAGAAAGTCGTGCGGTCACATGAATCACAATATACTTAGTTTTGCACTGATGGTAGGCAGAGTGTGGCAAGAACTTCACGAAGCGATGGACACTGATTAACTTATTAACACAACCCATGCATCTGGAGGTGGTGTCATGGTATTGGAAATGTTTTTTTTTTTTTTTTGTCGGCACAGACTGGGTCTGTTGGTACCGGCGGAAGGTTGAACGTCACGGAGGGAGTACCTGAATTTTGAATCAGATCTACTGCACTCTGCAATGTTACACTTATGTCCCTGAAGCGATGACCACTTTACGGATGACAATGCAACAGTGCACCATCATTCCAGAGTTGTGCAAGAATGTTCAAAGAACATGACACGAATTTCCACCATCTTTTCTGGTCCCCACAAAACAGCCAGACCAAAATGCACTAAAACGCCTCATAGAACCCATGCTACGTCTCACGTTTGCTGTTATTCAAAACAAAGGCGGCCCGATTCGATACTGAATGAAGGTTCGGATTTTTTTGGCCAGTGATAAATAGTAGCGGAAGGAGATAAGCATATATATTTGTCTAATACTTCTTTAGTCTGCGCGGTAGCACAGTGGTATCGTCACCGTCCTCCCCACACCGGGTGGAAAAGGCCTGGGTTCGAATCCCGTCGATGACGCGAGGAACTTTAATGGGCTTTTTTCACTCCGTGGCTGAGTTAGTTGGTCTCAGGCGTAGATAGCAAGGTTTTTCTCCCCAGTAACTGGGGTTTTTTCGTCCAGCAAAACAGGCAAATCAACCATAGAACATACGCAATTTACAGACACAAATACGGGTTAATGTATTTAATTACGGGCAACCCTAAAATAATAATTAATAATTTAATACTTCTTTAAATCTTTTCAAACTACCCACTTCCACAAGGCATCAATCAGTTACGTGCTGGCTGAAAGCAAAGTTTCGGAGATGTATTCTGCAGCCATCCTTCTTCAATATAAATTTATTGTTCCTTACGTGCGTTCTCGTTCTCTTAGAAAGAGTAAGGATGCTACCCGGACTTAGTTTACTCAATCCGTTTAAAGCCTTAAATACTTCAACCACATCTTGCAGATACCTTGTTTCTAGAGAGTGCAATCTATACAAATAAGTCTTTTGATGAAAATAACTAAAAAAAAAAAGAAAAAAAAGTTACCTTTTGTGTCCTTGAATAATCTTATTGCTCTTCTCTGCACCCTTTCCACCACATCCAGATCTTTCCTAAAATGAGACGAAGATTATCCAAAAATGAGGTAAAGAAGAGTATTGCACACAGATTCTTCCAGACCTCTATGCAGTACTCAAGGATCCAGGCCTACCCACTGCTTTATACAACGGGATAATCATTTCCTTTTGTCTGCTGTCAAAATTCCTGTATATCATCGACAGAACACCATGACATAAGTTAGAACCATGAGCTGTTCTAGAAGCCTGTCTGTACAAGAACTTTATGTCGGACCGTACAACTACCCTATGGGTAATATTAATTATTGAAAGACTTCTCTTGACAAACTCTACCGTCTCGATTGCCTGACTGACCGTTCTCATAACGTGGATGTTTAATTATGTGCAAAAGTAATCCCTAGATCTATTGTTTGTGCTGATAAAATTTTGTCTGATGTTTAAATTCTTTTTCTCCTCATTTCAGCAAAAGAAAGTGCGAGACATTTAAGCCGGCGTTAAGTTGTTTTTATCTGGTCGAGAAAAGAATTTATCTATGGCATCTCGAGGGGCGAAGGTGTGTTTTGATTCGTCTATTCACACTAAAAACTTTATATCAGCGAACATTAGAATGTGTCGTTGTTATTTGGTTTTTAGGAGCATTAGCAACTAAGGCCATATTACTCCAGGGTTATGCGGTGGTCATTCCCTGACCTTTCCGCATCCTCCGTATTTGGTGGTCACGGGCTCGAATCCCGGTCTAATCAAGAAGCGTGTGCTACGCACTGCTGCTCCTGCCCACCTGGCTACGGAGGCGCAATTAGAATGTGAACATTCTGATCGATGTCTATTCCCGTAAATAACCCGAAGAATTTCTATGGGCTTTTTCACATTGTGGCTAAGTTAGTCGTTCTCAGGCGAGGGTAGCTTGGTTTTTCCTCTCGGAAATTCGGGTTTTTCGTTCACCAAACAGAAAATTGCCAGCAGAACACATGCAATTTATAGACGATGTACACGGAGCAATATGGCCTTAGTCACTGATGCTCCTAAAACTCTACTACAACAACAACAACATGACAAATAATGTAAATGATTGTGTGAAAAACAAGAGACTTAAGTCATAAGTTATTGCTCTTTGAATTTATACAACTTTTGGCATTTCTCATGTGTGATTTAAATTGCATCTGGCTTTTCAGATTCTGCACTGATGAATGCTTGCCCACCCATCGATTAGGCGCCAATAAAACCAAAATGCGGTCTTAAGTTGTTACTTATTTACAGTGCAGTACGGCAACCAATAATGATAACCTCACATAAGAAGTGAATGCCGAGTATTAAGACTTAATCGAGCTATCTAATTTCTTATAAGCTCGTGTAAAATTCATTTAAGACTCAGAAAATAACGAATTCTCTATAGCTTAATGTAAGAGCACATTCGATTTAACTAAGCCTAAGCAACTTTGCAAATTTTATCAAACAAATTTAAGAGAAGTAGTAGTTATGGATTCGAATGAATAATTATATGATTAAATATCTGTTCTAAATAATAATAATAATAATTAGATTTCCGTTAGTATTCTGTCCGGTCAGGACCAGAGTAGTGTACAGCTTCAACTTAACTGTTTCAGTCTATTTACAAGAATAGCAATTAACAGTGGAAATGAATAAAAAATAAAACCAAAGGGAAAGTGGCAAGCTCGATCGGGGAAGGTGTCTCCTTGCCTGCGTGTTGTTTCAGAGCAACAGCCAGAAAATTAGCGATACTTCACTTGACACCCAGCAACACTCCAATTAAAGCATTTGTATCCAATCAATCATATTGCCCTCTTACATTCTCTATTACATATTTAATAATTCATAATCGAAGCGTGACTGTTCTAGCGTGACTAAAATTAGCTTATATTAATAAACTATTAATTATAATATTTATCTTTTTGTTCCCTACAAAATATAAATTAACTGTTTTTTTTTCTTGTTTTGCATATTTCATGAAGCTATTTAGGGTCTTGAATGAGGCTTGAGACGCATCTTCACTAATGAAACAAGAAAAAAAATAATAAATAATGCAGATTTGTATCCTATATAGGTTGGCCCTTTTCTAAGGCTGGCACCTTTCTTTCAAGGCCTTTCTGATCCGATCTGTTTAGTGGCAAATTCCACTGAGAGATGTTCTGGCATCAAACGTGTTTATCGGAAGAAACTCCTCCGATTTTAATAAACGTGTTGGTATTTACGCGATCTACAAAAGAGCACAAAACCGTGGGGGTGGATTCCCACCCAGTAACGGCATTCCGGTTGAATAATGGGCCAACACCGAAGCGATAAACAAAGCAGTGTAACTCCTTCCATCGGAGAATATGTTCATCCAAGCATGAACTGGGAGTATGTGCACAGAATCAAGTGAGAAGGTTACAAATGCGTCACAGGAATCGCACAAGCGTGACGTCATTAGGTACTTGGCACTATTTCGGTTGCTGGCTATCAGCTCACTGTTTCCCTCTTCATAATAACCCCCCGTGCGTAACGAGCCGTTTTGTGTCTAAAGTTAATTATGATGAGTTGCATGGGATATGTACCAACATAATAACCACTGCGTAGAAGCAATTTTCCTATCTTTATTGTTTCTGTGAACTTCATTATAATCAAGGGTAATTAATTACCGATTGTTGGAAAGAAGTGCAGACGCGTGAGATATAATTTCCTCAGTAATAGGCATCTGTGCCCTATAACTCGTTATAATAGGTACACTATAACGAGAGCTTTCTAATTCTACCCTTTACGTTGTAATTTATACTAACTTTGTAATGGCAGCTATCATTGGAGATTTATTGGGCTTTTTTGGGCTATTTCTGCCCATTTTGATGACAAAGACTAGCGAATATTTATCTACAGCAGGAAATGGACAACAGTCAGCAATATACCTTGTCACTAGGTGTCACTGGTTGCGCTTAGCGAAACATACGAAGAAATTTATTAAGTCTGGTGACATTTGCAAAATATACTTTATTCGAATCTCATTCAAATGCTGATAAATACGTAAGTTATTTAGTTAACTACTACTATTTGCATTTTAATGTAATCCTCCCTATTTTCTTTGTATCATTTGGGATTCATAATTACTTCTATTGTCGCTCTAGAGACGTTAGTACAAACCACGTCAAAGGTCTTGATATCTTAGTCTTTGAGCTTTATCCGTTGTAATTAATTCGTTCATTAAGGTTCCTCCAGTCTTACTCTTTCCTTTAAGTCCAATCAATATACTAATTAACTTTCTCTTAATTAATTAATTAACAGGTTGAATGACGTAATGAATAAACTGATAATGTTGATGTTTTGTCATTAGTGAAATGAAACCTCACGTATAGGATTCTGTTTGATTACGTTTTTTTTTTTTTTAACTTTTGAATTCGATTGTACTGGAGGTTGATCAATGTCTGTGAATAGTTTTTGCGTTGAGATTGTGAAATATTCAGCGTCTAGTTTCCCAACAACGTCTTTTCTGTCCAAGTATTCCAGATGAAGATTGTCTCGTTTTCTTTAAAACAAGAAACGCGCCATCTAGCTAAACACGTGCCATCTAGTAAATAGAAAATAAAATCTAAAAATAAGAAAAATGATGTACCCTTACATTTTGCAAGTGTGATTATGCAAAGACAAACTAGAAAAAGGTTATTCAACATGAGAAATGTTTATCTCGGCTAAGTTATAAAAATGAAAAAGTATAAATTTGAGTATAGTAACTATTAAAATTAAGAATTAAAAAATTAATTGTGATGTATTTACAATAAATTTCAAGACATCAATAAATATATAAGAATTATTTAGAAATCAGAAGAAAAATCACAAAACAGGAGGAACTGGAAAGTTGCTGGAGAAGCCTTCATCCTGCAGTGGATTGAGAATGGTTGATGTTAAAAACCCACTTTTCCGACTTGCCTGTTACCACAGAGTCTATGACCAGTGTCCTTCCAAACTTTGTGTTCTTGTGTGAGTACGAATTCTGTCTTGGTAGGATGAACTTTTATGAGCATTTTACACGTTCTGGCCGAGTTAATGGGTTTTGGGAGAGAGCTGCATGGATTTTTATCCTGGAAAGTGGGAATTTTCATCCATCAAAAGCAAGCAAAGCTGCCACAGAATACGTGCAATTTACAGACACCACACAGTCACAACACATGGCCTTAGATGCTTCTCTGAACTGAACAACCCTCGTCCTTTCACCATTCAGGTGTACTGTATACACTGGTGTTCAAAGAAAGTGCATCACCCCTTAAAATTGTAATTGTCGTCCGAATAACGTAAGTATATGGCAATATTTCTTACAGATTGCATCAGATAAGATTGACACGCGTAGGTGATGACGTAATATTGCATCAGCTGTTACTTTCTGCTATATAAGCATGCTCTGCAAGAGTTGCAGTCATTCCTTGCTTGTGTGAGGATGGCGAGTTACGTACAGTTGACGCCAAGAAGAAAGAGTGCTGTTGTTGCTTTACGTGAGGAAGAATGTTCTTCCCGTCATATTGCTTACTGATTGTCTTGTAATCAGTCAACAGTGAGTAGATTTCTTTCCAAACTCAAGAATACTGGTTCTACTGATAGGAAAAAAAAGGAACCAGACGCAAACGAGTCTCTATACCAAAACAGGACTGAGTTTTGAAGTGCTTATGCCTTAAAAACCGTAAAGTTTCTTTGTCTGAGGTGAAAAGAGAATGTGAAGAACATACAGGAGTGGTAGCAAGTGCAGTAACAGTCAGAAGATGCCTCTTCAAAAATGGACTTGTAACTCGTTTTCCTAAGAAGCCCCTCACACAAAAAATGAAAAAGGCCCGATTAATTTGGTGTAAGGAGCATGCCAAATGGACCCCCGAACAGTGGAAGTCAGTTATTTTCTCGAATGAGAAGAAATTCAATCTGTATGGCTCTGATGGGAGACAAACGATTCGCCGTAGACGTGGTGAAGAATACCATCCAGACTGTATGGTGTCTACAGTGAAATTCCATACCAGCCAAATGATATGGGGGTGCATTTCGTATCGTGGAGTAGGTCACCTGCAGTTTATAAAAGGTTCCGTAAATACCAATGGATACCTGGCTATATTGGAAAGCAAATTGCTTCCAACCATGAGAGACCATTTCAACCAGCCAAGTAACTGCATCTTTCAGGACGACTCTGCTCCTTCTCATCTGGCGAAAAGTGCAAGTAGGCACTTCTGTAGTTACTTTAGCTTAATTTCTGCATTAGAGGTTCGATAGTAATGTGTTTACATTTGTTATCGGTGAAAAAATGGTTGGAAGAACGGTCCATTACAACTCTTAACTGGCCAGGAAACAGCCCGGACCTGAATCCTATAGAGAACTGTTAGCATCGTGTGGAATCTGCAGTTGCCAGAAAGAAACCAAAGATCCTTCATGAACTTCAGGAAGCCATAATTCGTGTTTGGAACCACGAACTATCAGTTGATTATCTTCAGAAATTGATCTTGTCAATGTCTCGACGGTGTGCTGCTGTCATCAGGGCCAGAGGCGGTTCAACTAAATATTAGTTTGCACCTGGTGAACTTTTCATTTTATTTTCCATTTAAAATGATAAACTGAAGGAAACTGAGGGCTTCTGATAACATTTCAGTTATAATTGTCGTGTTTACCAAAACTGTTGTATAAATGTTGCAAATGCTCATTTTAGAATATTTTGAGAGCACCTGTCAAATATTACCTAGCTTTGCCTGAACCATTAATAAATATCTTTTGTTTATATTTCTATTTGTGATGCTAGTCATTAATTATGGTAACGCCGTATCTATCATATAGTACTACACTGGTGTGCAAAATTTAAGGACCAGTCAGGTTTTCACCTGTAGCTTCTCATAGGAGTTGCCTGGATATGGGAAAAGCATACCAAAGGAACCTCGTGAGGTACAGAAATGATGAAGGAAACAACACCGACACAACGACGGAAACAAAACGGTACAGAGAGACTTTATTCAAAAATGGCACTGGCTGCCATGATACAGATTCATCACTGCCAAAGATGGAACAAAGGGAAGAAGTGGTCCTCAGTAGGAGACATGACCACCCGTAATGTCGATGCAGGCTTTGCACCGCCTGTCCATACTTAGAACAATGTTGTTGGTAAGTTCTTGTGGTAACATCGTCCATTTCTCTGTCAGCGCCATCTTCAGCTGATGAACATTTTCTGGTGGGTTCGGACGTGCCGCTAGGCGTTTCCCCAGAGCGTCCCATACGTGTTCGATGGGATTTAGATTGGTGGAACGGGTAGGCCAATCAATACGAACAATGTCCTCACTTTCCAAAAGCATATCTGGAGTGTGGCGTTATCATCCATAAACACGAACTCGGGGCCAGTGGCACCTCGGAACAGAAGCACATGGGAAAGAATTACCTCAGTACAGTGCACCGGTTACAGTACCGCCTTCCAGTATCTGGAGTTGTGTACGTTCATCCAAGATAACGCCTCCCTAGACGAGAACACCTCCACCGCCATATCGATCCCTTTCAGTGATGTTTTCGGGGTTATACCGTGTGTCAACCTCTCGCCAGATTAGCTGACGTCCAGAATCGCTGCTGAGACTGAATCTACTCTCATCAGTAAAGAGTACCTTAAGTAAAGATTTTGTGGTTGTAACCTTTAGAAATAGTGTTGGTCCTTAAATTTTGCACACCAGTGTATTATTGCTAGTATTAGGCTTCCTTTCACCATGTGGCCATTACTAATACTAATTTCTTGGCTGGCGCTTATGCTGCGCCAGCCAAGAAAAAAATAAATAATAATAATAAATAAATAACTAAATAAATAAATACATAAAATAAAATAAAAAAATATATAAAATAAAATAACAAAAAATATATAAAATAAAATAATAAGAATAAAAACAAATTAATAATAAGAAAATTAAAAAAATAAATAAAAATTAATAAGAGTAAAGGAAATGGACAACCTATGCATTTCCCTCCTCCCTTAGGTGACCTTTGAATTTCCCCAGACTGTCTGCCTCTACCACCCATGTAGGTAACTTATTCCAGTAATTTATAACTCGCTGGCTAAAATAAAACTTCCTGCAACCCAGTCTAAACAACTTCCCCCGTATCTTGAATTTATGTCCCCTAGTTCTAGCATCATTTATAACCTTGAAAATTCCGTCCTCATTCATTTCACTGATGCCTCTCGGAGCCTTAAACACCTCAATCAAGTCTCCTCTGAGGTGCCTAGTTTCCAAGCTCTGCAACCCACATATTCGAAGTCTTACCTCATATGGACGCGCTTTTGCCGATCTCACCAGGCGAGTTACCTGTATTTGGACCTTTTCAAGAAGAACAATGTCTTTCTTTAGGTGCGGGCTCCATACTTGAACACAGTGTTCCAAGTGTTCTGATTTAGTTCTGATTCTGGTGCATTCCATACCAGTTATTTACACTGTTATTAAAATTTTTATAAAATGCAAATTGTCTCCTAGGAGATGGAAAACTGGAACTCGGAGGAAAATATGAAATGTTTAAGATCTTTCTAAATGTGTAATACGCGTGTATTATCTTTCTACAAAATGTAATAACAATTGTTATTACATTTTGTAGAAAATGTTAAAATGTAAAGACAAGTGTTATTACAATTTATGGTAACACAGGATGGGTGCTTGTCTTAGATGTCATTAAAAATGGAATGACCTTAGTGAAGTCTGTCTGCAAGACGTTATATATTAACGCGATGAACTACTGGACAGAACAATTGTCTTTGTGCATGTAAAACATTAGTAAAGTCGAAGCTCTGTTTATCCACCGATCACCAATTAAGTTAATGCAAATGCAAACCAGCCATTAGTATACCAACATGCCATTTCGCGAACAGCTAAACGCAGTTGTAATCAACGGATGACATATCAGCGAGGCCATTAGAGAAACACGTGCTGCAGCAGTTTATCCCCAACTGTTTGGGGAAAAAGGGGGAAGGGAAGTTAAGAGGGAGGCACTGATTTCAGGGTGCAAAATAGAGGTAGTAATGAAGGCGGTTGTAGCCACATCAGGTAGCCATCGGAAATCACAGCCAGAGGCGAACGCCCGCGAGGGCATAATGTTTTCACAGAGCACCACCAATGTCCCTCAAGAGAAGTCAATGTATTCATTGCGGACAGCAGAGACACTGTCAGTGGAACTTGTAAAGAATCGTGCAGGGAATGGGCTATGGCTATGCTATTTTTAAGTCACATGAACAGCCAAATAAACTGCATTTTTATTAGGCATAAAATCTGTGACAGTCGCGTAATTTTCATAATTTTAACTCCAAAATAATTTTGAGATTATTTTGGAGTTAAAAAAAATCCTTGATAAAATATTTGTATCGTTTTCGAGACAGTCATTGATTAAAAAGTCGATTGAAAGACCTTTTTTTTGGATCACTACCAAACATAGCCCTCAACCTGGATGAAAAACTATAGAAAATTTGGTAGAATTTACTCGCATGAAGTCCAAATAAACAAAGGAACAAACAACAGTTATTTACTAATATAAATCCTTGACCAGTTAATTCTAAGCATGATTCATTTAACTCTTTCGGAACCTTTATAGTTTTAATCATATCAATTATAAAATTTTATTATAAAATAAACATTTAGTATTACTTTGTTGTCGCTATGATTAATATGAAGTAGGTAGAGTCACATTTGAAGAATTGTTTCAATAAGAAATGAATGATTTTCCAAATTTATTTTTCATCAGGGCCCGCATGAATTTGATGGTTTATATAATAAGATTTTTTCCCTCAATGTTCTTACCCATTTCGAACATTTCTATGTTCCTCACTTGATTGGACCTTTTCTAAGAGTGTTTGCATTTCGTAAACAAAACAACGTGCCTCCAAAATGCCCCTGCCGAATGACAATGCACTTTTACATGGAAATTTGTACTTATGAATAATGTAAAAGCTTTTGTTTTGCGCAAGCACGAATTATGTACAAATACGTCTTTCATGGTTGTATTGCATTCTCTAATAGCCTCGACACAGCACAACAATCGTTCTTTTTGCAGCTCGTCTGGAGTCTTCCTACGTGTTTTCTCAAAGAAATCTGTCACGTCTTTCTTTAAGACGCCGTAGGCTAGTGCGGTACGTCTTCTTAATCTCCTCGATTTCTGGTACTGTTTACTTTGTGGATGGTGTAATTGAGACATCCTGTGAGGGGGTTCCTCTATGATTGCGTCTTTGTTAGAACGTCTCTTTGCGTTGTAAGTACGTGAGCTACTGCCACTGACCACATCATTGTGTCTTATCTGTCATGGCCCCAAAGTTCCCAGCTTGACAACTATTGCCAAGAAAGGCTCGCGATCGATTGCATAAGAAGTAGGGGGTCTGCAGAGAAAGGAAGGGGATATTTTGGCATTCTGTTTGCTTCCTTTAAATGTTCAAGTTTCTGTTGTAGTAGCTGGTAAATACAAAGTGAATGTAAACTGGAAATTTATCGATTACTATAGTCATGACTTTGGTTCTGCTTGGATCTCTTTCTATTGTACAGCCCCATCTGAAATTATCACCTGATAGTAGTATATTAAGTATTTCAAATATAGAAGTGACTGATAAGAAGAAAATTGTTATTTGGAGAAGGGATATTGGGACTGTTAGGATATTATGAGTGAGAAAAGTTAATGGCTAATATTCAATGATTTTATACCAGTTAGGCTTTTTTTTACGTATCTATTTGTGTACTGTTCATATGAAACAGTATTAGAGCTGCTAATACTGAGGTTCTCTAAAAAAAGCCAGGGAGATAAAATTAAATTGGCCAGCCTTTTATAGTTTTGTCCCGGCAATGTACAGATTCTAGATTTCTGAAAATCTGGTCATTGTTTATCAACTTTAAGTTAAGTTTCAGCAATATGCCAAATATCTAAAAGCGAAGCTATTAATCGCGATACCTGAAATAACTCGATGTGAAAAGAAATTTTTTATTAAGCATTGAAAATTTTATTTAATAAAATTCACGTACGCAAATCGAGGACTTGTGACTCTCAAGGCTACCAAGCTTAGCCACTCCTGCCTCTAGTTGATGGGGAACGTTAAGAGTGAAGAACAACAATCCTAGTTGCAATACACGCCATATGGTACCACGTCCAATTTACAGCATCAGAATTAGTTGTACATATTGAAATTGGTGGTATCTTACAATATCCATCCTCAATTTGAATTTATGTGTATATTCTGAGCAACAGGAAGAATGCCATCAACAATGAGCTTGTTCAAACCATTTAAAGTCTTAAACACCTCAATCAGAGCAGCTTGCAGATGCCTAATCTCCAGACGCTGCAATTTTCCGGAACTGAAGCCTCTTCATTAATCTCGTTTCCCTTCCCTACACCCGTTCCACCAGGTCTATACCCTTCTTAAAATGAAAATTCCAGACCTGTACGCAGTGCTCCCTGATAGCAAAGTTCTTGTACCATAAATCTGACTGTACAGTTACCCCCAGGTCTTTTCATTTTCCATTACATTCAGTGTAGTACCACACAGTTAGTAACTTAATCCGGGATTACTTCTACTCATATCATCTGCAAACTGATATACCCCCAGCAATATCATTAATAAATATATAAAACAACAATGGGTCCAGCATTGAACCCTTGGGGGACTGTACTAATAACAGCATCCATTGATAACCACTCTCTGTCTTCTCTCATTCAACCATGCTTTTATCCATAGAAGTTACTTGCCCTTAATGCCATATTACTCCAATTTTACAGCAGACTGCTATGTGCAACAGTATCAAAACTTCTGAAATCCAAGTACTTTATATGATATAAAAATTATATTTTGTATTTAGTTCCTTTGTTATTGCATCATAGTATCTACTCAGATTGATCAGACACGATTGTCACTTAACAAATCCAAGCTGTGACTGCAGTATAATTGCATTACTGTCTAGAATCTAGACAGTAATCATATCAATTATAAAAGGACCATCTAGACTCTAGATGGTCCTTCATTACTCCTTTAACGAGTGAGTCCATTATTTTCCCTAGAATAGAGGTTAAGCTAACAGGTCTGTGATTATTCGTATCACTTTTTGATTCCCATTTGTGAAGTGAGAATACATTTGCACATCTCAAATCCATAGGGGCCTCCTCTGAAACCAAAGATGTTCTAATAATTATGACCAAGGGTTTGCTTAGCTCCTTTGCTGCTTCCCTTAACATAATTGGATAGATCCTCCACACTAAGTGCCTCTTTCATGCTTAGCTTCAACCATATCTCTTTCACTTTCCTTTCAATTATCACAAAATCAGTTAGCTACGTGTTAGACTTTGATAAACTTCTGGAATCCGCCTCCTTAAAGAAATCCTCATGTGTGAATGTGGATGCAAAATACCTATTCAGTTTGTCAACAACCTGAGCACAGGATCATCAACAATTAGACTATTTATATCTAGTGGACCAATGTGATTCAACCTTTTCCTTGTACGTTCAATACAAATAAAGTACTCTGAAAGGATAGAATTTATGTCATACCAGGTTCCTGGGTAACGCGATGCTGTCACCCCTCTCGCTAGTGGACGAATCCACCGCTTGGCAGATATATAAGTACACTGCATCACTCCATTCATATAGATGGTAATTCCATGTCAGTATGGATAAACGTCGTGAATTAATCAACTTTGAAAGAGGGATGATAGTGGGTGCCCGACGCATGGTTCACTCTATCGCGGAGGGGGTACAGAAATTGCACTCTCTCCGTTCGATAGTATCAAGAGTGTATCGGGAATACGCCACTTCCGGAATAACATCTCATCGTGGACAGCGCTGTGGGCGGAGAAAGGTGGTGGTGGACGAACGTGGCCGTCAACGTCTGTTTCGCATTGTTTCAGCCAACTGGAGAGCGACAGTGGCACAATCACCGCTGACTTCAACGAGGGCGGTGCCAGAAACGTCTCCACCAAGACCATCAGGCGATCATTAGCCGCAATAGGTTATGGGAACTGCTGACCCACCAGAGTCTCATTGCTAACACCACGGTACAGGACGTTACGCCTCAACTGGGCGAAAGAACATCAGCACTGGACCTTGGTTGATTGGAGACGGGTCTCCGATGAGTCCCGTTTCCAGTTATTTCGAGTCGGTGGGAGGGTGCGCATCTGGCGGAAACCGCACGAAGCTATGCACCAGTCATGTCAACAAGGAACTGTTCAGATAGGTGGACGGTCGGTAATAGCCTGGGGCGTGTTCAACTGGTACACGTTGGGACCTATTTATGTTTAGACGCATTTGTGAATGGTCCAGGTTAAGTGTAAGTGTTTTTAGGGTCAAGCGGCACCAGGGGGCTCCCCCCATCTCCGCGTAGTTTACGGTTTGGTGTATTAGAGTACACTGTAAATGCCAGAGATTTAAAAGTGTATGGATCTCGCATCGTGCATGTCGTGTACCATTGTTCTTCTGGCCATTTAGTCGCTGGACCCCTGTTGGGATCCAACGTTGCCCCCACTTACACCCCGTGGAGGCAGTCCAGGAACTCAGTAGACTTAGTTCCACACGGTACAGGTTACGTGTCGATCCTTGCAGATCATCTGCGTCCTTCATGGTCATCGTGCACCCACAGGGCAATGGACTTTTCCAACAGGACAATGCGCCTCCCCACAGAGCCGTGGTGACTGTCTGGAACGTGGTTCAAAGAGCATTCCGCAGATTTTACTACCATGGAATGGGTTCCCCGTTCACCGGAAATTAACCTTGTGGAGCATCTTTGGGATGCTGTGGAAAGGTCCGTCCCAGCTTTGGATCTTTCACCCAGGAACGCGACGGAATTATGGACAGCGACGCACCAAGCATGGATGGAAATATCTGTGGAACGCTTTCGTGAATTAGTGGACTCAATGCCTCACTGAGTGACTGCCTTTATCCGGAAGAAAGGTGGGCCTAACTAGGTAGATATCCCATGATTTCTGCCCACTCAGTGTAGTATTTACTGCTTTTCTTGGCATTCTTTGCCACAGACTTCTCGTAAAGTGCTTTAGCTTGCTTAACCTCTTTTGTGCCTTGATTAAAGACTGGTTTATATCTACCATATCCGTTTGTAAAACGTGATAATTTATATGCACCCTATTCATTTTAGTTGTCTGCCACAAGTGTCCTCAGTTCATATGACATACATTTAGGTTTAAGTCTTGAACATATTTCTTAGTTGGTGTGAAAGTCTAGTAGCTTCTACGATAACGTCCTGAATGCTTCCCATTTAGAAATTGCGGATGGTACCATCATCAGTTGCTCTCACTACATGGAATTTAAAACTTTCTGAGACCACTATAGTCACTCTTACGAAGGCATAAGACCGTCCCTATACCCTTGACAGTATTTATGTCTTTAAGTAAATCCCACATCACTACATAATGATCGTCTCCACCTAGTGGGTCTTTTACTGCTTCTTAGTAAATTCCCAAAAGTTTTGCTAGTGTGTGAGTGACCAACCCACAAATTCCAGTCACATCCGGAAAGTTAAAATCCCACAGTATAAGACATTCTGATCACTCTATTCCTCTATACAGTTGTTTATTATACTCATCACAGTTCCTTCCACCTATAACACACTCTTATTTTTGTTATCCAAGTTTTTATGTCACACCAATGTAACTCATCATTGCACTGGTCTCCCAAGTCGACTAAACTAAACTATTACTTTAGGATCACCCGGAAAGTCAATTCTTATACCATGTGTATTTTGTCTGTAAATTGCGTGTATTCTCTGGTTGATTTGCCTGTTTTGTTGGACGAAAACTCCAGTTTCTGTGGAATAAATCTTGCTGTCTACGCCTGAGACCGACTAACTCAGCCACGCAGTGAAAAAAGCCCAAACGTTCCTCGCGACAACGACGAGATTTGAACCCCAGCATTTTCCACCAGGTGTGGGAGGATTGTGACGATACCACTGTGCTACTCGCGCAGACCCTCACAAGTCGACTGGGAGCCCTGCCTTAGATTTAATATACTTCTTAACTAAATTTTGTAGAGGACTGCCCTTCCCCACCTCTTTTGTTTTGTTTAGACGCAAAGACAGATTCATATTCTGCTCCCGTAACAATAAGATGTATTGTTCATTGCTTTGGAGCCACTTTCTGTTAGGCTTGGGCACATCAGGGATGAAATGCTATCTTCTATGAAAACATTGCTAGATTTTGGTTGCGAGAAATAGAGATGTTGGAAGGTGGATAATTTGGATTTGGACGACTAGAATTTCTAATGGGTCTGTGGACACAGATTGACGATAATGATGTTTTTCGTTCGGAAATACAGATAGCTCAATCAGAAAACAAACGCAATTTATGGATACAATTCACTTGAGCAAATAAGATAGTTCTTGGGTGGCGCTAATCTGACCTTTATTTAGCCTTATTACTATGCATCTGTAGGATTGGGTTGGATACCAGGCATCGAGCTGTGCTATGATTCAGTGGATTTTATTTGTCCATAGAACGGCATATCTGGAATCCCTGTTGGCCAGAGATCTGAGCAGAGGTACTGACAAAAAGGACAAATGACATCCAAGATTTGGGAATGCAACATGTTTCAGCCAAGTTTGTGCCTTGCATCTTCATCGATGATAACAGAGAGTGGCGAGTTCTTGCAAGTCAGGATCTTCGCCAGCATGTTGCTTTTGAGCCACACTTCCTTTTTCCATGGTGACGAATGATGAGTTTATGGCTATGACCAGGAAACAAAGGTCCAGCCCTCTCAATAAAATACTGCGTCATGCTTCATGAACACCTTCCGAAAAAAGGAAGACAATCTCGATCAAGGAACTAATTGCAGTTCCGAAATAAGTTCATCTTCTGGAAGCTGCAGAAGTGTTGCAGTTATTGTGCAAGTCAAGGGGACTGCTTAGAAGGAGATCCATCAGAATAGCTGGTAAGCTTCATTTTCTAAATATTAGTTTGATCCACCAACTTTTGATCACCTCGTATAATGCCCTCATGGATAGTTGGCAGGATCGCCTTTCTCCCCACACCCGGTGGAAAAGACCTGAGTTCGAGTCACGTCGATGATGTGAGAAAATTTTTATGGGCCTTTTTCACAAAGATCTCAGCGTGGACATGCTATCCTCGCTGAGATCGACTAACTCAGCGAGGGCAGGATGGTTTTTTCTCCCGGAAACTCGAGTTTTTCGTCCATCAAACAGAAAATCGACCCCAGAACACACGTAATTTACATGCAGTATACACAGAGCAATAGCGTCAGTCGCTAATGCTCTTAAAACCTTACAACAACAACAACAACCTCTATAATGAATATCAAAAATCAATGAATGATCTGTTAATGGAGTTGTAAACTTACCTTTTTTCTTTGGGCCCACAAGCGGCTCTCTTGTTTGACTTTTCGTCGCCTTTGGCAAAGTATGAAATCTCCTGTAGAAAGCAATTTACTCAACTTCATAAATTTCTAATTTAAAGACGTAATTAATAATAAAAGACAACGCTAGGCGATACATCACTTAAAAATTTTTGATATATGCCCACTCTGGAACCGACTTCGAAAACGAGTGGGATAAAGTGCTTATGTGGAAGAATTATTTTCGAAAGCCATAATACAGTGCCTAAGCATATATACAGTATATACAGAGTATATATTATAAGTTATGAAGGCCTAGTTTATCAACTCTCGAAGAATAATGACATTTAATGAATAAAAGGAACTCTATTTAAATATTTATGGAGTGAAAGGAATACCTATCTCGAAGCCCTAAGATTTATAGCGAATTATTGAAACATTACAGTTTCATTAAATAGATCGATAACTCTTTCAAACAAACGAAGGAGCAGTTAAAATGCATGGGAATTTCAGTGACTGGTCCCATATATCATGTGGATAGGGAGAAGTAATGGGCGGAGTTGTTGCTTCATTATTCTTGGGTATCTATCCTGAAAATATGTTGCCATGAGTATTAAGGAACATTACGTGGATTTAAGAGCAACATTGGAGTAAATGGACGAAATACATCACCTAAGATGGAGCGAACCGAAGAAGAATTATTAAAAATCTTTGGAAAAGTATAAAACTGCAACACACTAGATGGAAGGGTGGGGTAAAGATCGTATTAATCACCATTTTTTGACGCTCAGAGTGTTGGCTAATTTTCTGTTGCTGCCTTTTACGAAATAATTCTGACAATAGCTCGCCGGGTATAATTCAGGACAATGAGCTGTTTAATGTTTCAAGAGAGAGAGAGAGAGAGAGAGAGAGAATGAACGTTTGGGGGGTTATGAACCAACCTTCCCCTATAGTGTGGCTTAATGGCAAGCAACTGTAATCTATGCTGATGAATAGTTTTCATAAACAATGTCTGACCGTAACATCATCCCAAAAAGACTCATTACAGTAGGAGTCACTTCTAGAATGGTAAGTACCAGCTTGATTTCAAATTAACTAACGTAATCCAATAGTGTTATTTGTAGAGACAATGTTATGTGCAGTTTTAGATTACCGATGGAGATATAAAATGATTGCAATAATGTCATATCTAGAATTATTTTGACTTTTTTTTTTTCTGCTGTCATTACATTCAGCTGCTGTCATCCTAGCAGACACTGGAGAACCCTGAAAATACAGATTTGAAGAGCTTAAGTACACTTAGTGTCAGAAAATTGCCTTTCCTTAAAATTAGATTAATTTATCAGACCGTATACAATCAAGTGATGGTAAAGACAGGAAATGATCAAACTGTCCAAACAAAAGATCTTTATTCAGTATGTTGGGTTAGGTGTGTGTTAAATGCCAAAAGCCTTTTTCACAATGCACTTAGACAGTAAACATCCATCACACCCGCATCCACACCTGTCCATCTGATCGGATGTAGGGTGCAGCGAGATTCAACACTCCATAGAACGGATTCAATGACCATCACGCTTCCATTTCGTAGTAATCACCGACGGTAGATTACGGATGGTGTTGGCTATAAGCGCATGAAGGTCCTAGGCACCTTCATGCCAATATCCTAGGCCATTCCATGAGAAACAACTCCTCACCATAACTCGACCTCCTTGGAACTAGATCTGAGTCATTTATTTTTCTGGGAAGGTCTCCAGTGAATTCTGGAGGGGATCCCGATACTTCCCACTTTCTGGAAGGTACTGTATCTGAAGGAGCAAAATCTTTACAAATCTATAGAAGGTTTAACTCTCAGCTTTAAAACAAAATCCATCTTTATATATAAACCACTTGTGCAAAGTGTGGACTGTTTCAAAATTAACCACAGAACATAGTTATTAATTATAATAAATATTAACTACAAATAAATTGTTTTTAAGTTTTGAATCGTATTTTTCGCTTTTCTTTGCAACGCTTTTGAGCACTAAACAAAGCGTAGAAGACTGTACGGAAAATTTAAACAACCCCATCTCAGCCCTATGAGGAAAATTTAATGAGTGGGTTGGAATAGTGGTAAATGCATAGAGAACGCAGTACTGGTTGGTGTGGCAGGATTGAACCTCATAAAAGATTAATCAAGTGAGTTATCAAAGTGGATGGGTGCCTCTTTCCAGGCGCATCGATCATGGAAGAAATGGAAACAGAGAAATATGGAAATCAGAACTGTGTACTGATAAATCACAGTTCAAATAGGCAGTTTAGAAGAAGGACGATAATGGTCCTGCTACGTTCAGGTTTAGTAGTCCAAGAGTGCACTATATTACCAAAATATTGGAACACCTACATGTTTAAAAGCACCCTTTATAGAAACAGCGTTATACGTATTCCTGACACTTAGATGGCGGCCATAATTCATTTTCTCAAATCCCCGAGGTAACCCTATTCTTTTGATAATATGGTGTATATCGTCAACCATTAGGATATTACGCGGATTTTCATAAAGCCTGGAGGTTGGGAAAAATGTTTTTAAGAATCCATTCCTAGTTTAACCCTAAAAACTACGACATTTTAAGAAAATAAAGGAATACACCTCCGAATGATTCTCGCCCTAATTTCGAAGTGACATCAATGCAGGAAGATATTTTTGAAACTACGTAAAGTTCAATAGATGTGTTGTTCACAACATGTGTAGATGTTAAGTTCAGGGCTTTAAAGTCAGGTCAATACCAAATAAATTTTCGGGACAGTTTTGTCGCTCATTCCTGGTTTCTCAGTTTTAAAGCGTAATCCAAAGAAAACATTTTACTTCCACGATCTGGTACTGATTAACTCACTGCTGATCGTAAGAGGCAGAAAAATTTTTCTAGTGCTATTTGGTACTACGGAAATCGAAATTTAGTAAGTGAAGAAAAGCATTCTCTTTCTGGTAGTAATTGGGTTGTCAGTTAGGGATTCCAATCGATGTGTGGTGGTCCGATTTTTATCAGTCGAACCACGACAGATAAATTACCCAGAAACACTTCCACTTGGGGTGCTGTGACACGGACGTCGGCTAATTGAGGTCTAGTAGAGAAAATGCCTTCAAGAACTGTCTGAAACAGGGTTGGTTTAGTCAATAATTTCACATGCGTAAAACAACTTCGGAAGAGATGAACAAACAAGAAGGGAAAGTCCAGTGAAAAGGGGGGTCCAACAATTGCAGAACTCGCCAGAATATCTTAAAATTATTAATTTTTTCCAATGCTCCTTTGGACTTTCAGTTTTCAATGCTCCTAGTATTATGAAACATTCAAAGAGATGACAAGGGCTTTAGCGCATGTCGTAAAAGGACACTAAAGAAGTGAGTTTGAAATATATTTATCTTTTATTTTCTTTTACTTGGCAGGGACTGCCGAGATCATATCCGTTCCCATGATGCTAAGCGTTAAGAAGCGAAATCTTCTGCATGACCTGATCTGTACGGACCAAGCAGTTTGGGGGCGACACTTGCTTAAATATTTTTTTCTTCATTTTAAATTCTACCTCCAACACAAATCCCGGTATTTTAACATAAGCTGTTACGTATTTTAATAAGGGTTGAGCAAAATCTTTCATTGGACACAGTCATGCGTAAAATCAAATACAGTTCGTAGGAAATGTTCGCAAGCCGTTCTTTATTTCGGTGGAAGGCTGCAAGAGTGGGGGGAAGAGAATAGAGTAAAGGGGTTGGAGAAGAAAAAATTTACCGTATTTACGTTCTATACCAACCTTCTTTCATCTTCAAGGACGTTAACAATAAATATTTGAGGCTATTGTCATTAAAAGTTTTTATTCAGTCTCGTACGCTTGGTGAACATGGAAATTGTGCGTTATTTACTTTTTGACTTTCCAAACCATCGAACGGTTCTCAGATAGGAACGAAAGAAGCAGAACAAAAAAGGAAGGGAAAAATGACTTCGCAAAATCTCCCCTTTTCACTACCTCACATGAATGGTTATTTGGAGCGAGGCGAATTTAAATGAAAATCAAAAGTCTACGCGCAAGGAGATATTAACATATCTTCATTGACGACAGGAACCCATTGACTTTTTTTTTTTTCTTCGCTTCATCAACACCAATATTTCCAAATAAGGCTTTCTCCAATGCTAAACTACAGTTTAGCACTGATGATACCTTACTTATAACGAAACACTACTGAATAACACAGAAGATCTAACTTAGTTCGTTGGTTGTTGTTGTTGGTTTTTAGGAGCATCGGCAACTATGTTGCTCCTTGTATATTGTGTAAATTGCGTGTGTTCTGTGGTCAATTATGTTTTCTGGACGAAAAATCTGAGTTTTCGGGAGGAAAAACCACGCTGCCCTCGCTCGACTAAATCAGCCATGTTTAGAAAATGACCAAAAATTCTTCACACCATTGACGGGACTCGAAGTTGGGTCTTTTCCATCCGGTGTGGGGAAGACGGTGATCATACTAACTGTGCTACCCACGAGGGAAACTTTGTTCATTTCCCTTAAGTATTTATATAGTGTATTACAAACCTATAATTTTTATGCAATTCTACATTATATACGCTATCCTCCCAAAAGTATAAGGAGGTGTGACAGTTGTCAAAAGATAAAAGATTGGGTGACACAGGACAATCAATGACTGAACATCTAAACAACGATCCTGAACACCAATTGATAGATAAGGAACGGCGAATCCTGGTGAATACCAGGTGTTGCCAGGGTAAACTCCATATTGCATGTACCTTGATTATGTACTAACTAATTAATATCCGGACACTTGCATATCTACTGATAACCTTTATTTACAAGAAAACTAATAACGTGTACTGAAACATTTAGTCTTTATGGCAGCCTCTAGTCTCCCTAATTCTAGAATGTTCTAATTCTAGAACATTCTCTGCCAGTTTCTCTATAAATGCCCTCCGATATTTTCTGAAATTCAGCCTTCAAAGCGGCTACCAGTTGAGCTCTGTTTTTTGGGTGTTATCTCCTGGCATTTACCCGATGATCCAATTTATCTTAGAGTTCTGGGCTGTCCAGTCCAACTCTTCAACGCCCATGTCCTCAAAACAGTCCATCACATGTTATCCCACAATAGATAACACATTATTATCCATGACATCTAGATAGCCCTCAGCATTCATTGTTTTTGTCCAAAACAACCAATAAACTCAGGATAAACCGTGAAAAAACATCATAGCTGCTTCCGCCAAACTTCATTGCCGGGACTTTATCCAGCAGGTAACTTTCTTCTGTCTTACGCTGCATTCAGGAAGGACTGTCAGAATGGTAGACCACGTACCGTTACTTATTACTCCAAGGCACAACTTTCCATTGGTGATCAGTGGAGTCTGGTAACTCCACTAATCGCGACATCTTATTCATAATCGTGCCACTGTGTCCTTGAAACCCTACGAGCATATTTATAGTATCAGACAAGTGGTGCTTGGGTAGGATGTTAACAATTATCAAGATGGGTGTCAGGATATTAATGGTAGGGCAGTGACTTTGGTTACCCAGAGGTGTTTTGCTTTATGAATCTCACTGAAAAATAATCCATAAAGAATAATTTATAGATTATTTTGAAATTAAAACTTTCTTAACAAAATGATTTTAGCATTTCAAATATATTTTTGATCAAAATTTAATAAAAAGAATTTCTTAATCGGGTTGGTAGGATTTTCCTCCTACCCGCACTTGGTGGAAAAGACCTGAGTTCGAATTCTGTCAATGACAGGAGGAATTTTTATGGCTCTTTTTCACAACTTGGCTGAGTTAATCGTCTCAGGTGAGGGTAGTATGGTTTTTTCTCCCGGAAACTCTTGCTTTTTGTCCAGCAAACAAAAAATCGACCTCAGAACACACGGAGTAAATGCTCCTAAAACCCAATAATTCGAGGGTTAAAAATAATTATACGTATATCTGGGTTAAAAATAATAAAAGTAACCGAATGAAATGAATTTTAATAAATTTTAAATATAAACAATGGGTCTCAGCTCACTGGGGAATGACTTTTTATGTGCGTACGGACAGACAAAGGTCAATGGACACAGTTTAATTTAATTTATGCTTTGCAGAAACAGACGGATTCCTTGGCAAAAACTAATTTCTTTTGTACTGAGTATACTCAACAGTGTAGTAATACAGTGTCATCTAATTCTGTTATCCGCTCACCAACCTTCAACTGCTACTTGTAGTATAAAGATTACTTCAAAAAGTGTAGAGTCTGAAGAAGAGTCAACTCTTCGCTATAGTAAACACCAACTTCGGTGCTCTGACATCTTCAGTTCATTCAAAATTTACACCACTCTCTATTATTCACGGTTTTCAGCTTTCATGTGCGTCCTGCTGATTAATTTCAGAGGATACCAGGTGGGGAAACGCGTGTAGAAAATAGTGTGCACTTCCATAAAGATGACATCAAAACATTACCCACCAGACACTTCTCCGAACTTTGATCTATTTTTAATAAACTTTTGTTTCACAAGATGACAGCTTGTAAGTCTTTTGACAGTGTTAGCTTCTATAAATCAGGTTTCAGATCCCAAGCCAATATTTTCTTACTTCAGGCTTTCTTGGGTTAAGATGGAAACAACATCGTGGTCTCTTCTGATTTTCTTTCCTTGCTTTCATATTAGTTGGAGGTTGCAGAACGGAAAAATAAAAATATCACTTAGATAGCAAAGTCGAAACGAAAACAATACGTTTAGGGACATCCTTATTTGACTAGAGATAGCATTTTTTACTAAGTGGTGAATGACCTTCTAAGAGAAAAAATAAAAAATAAAATCAAAGCTATTCGCATTTCCACGGTAGAGATTTTCGAGATTTTCTCAGAAAAATAAAAATAGATTTTTATTTTATATTGCTGATTTAATTATGAAATTAGCAACTGATAATTGCCTTTACAATGTTAATAGAATTATTTCTTTTAACACTGAATATACACTCAGTGATCACTGAATTAGGATCACCCCATCCGTAATGGACTATGTCGCATAGCGCACAGTATAAAAACCCGATTAATCAGTTGATCACGCCCACTGTGGTTAAGGTGTACAAAGAATGTGATGAGGAGAAGGGTGCAGTTCAGCACGTTGCAGGGACTTAACTGCAGGTCACTGTGCGACAGTTGACATCGCAATACAATATGGAGAATGCAAGAAAAATATCCCAAATGACGATGCACTGCGCACTCAGACGTATGGGGTTCCACGGCAGACAATCCAAGAGACACCTTCTCCTTACCACTGATCATCCTGAATGACAAACACTGTGGTGTCAACATGCTGGTTGGGTACTGGAGGACTGGAAACGAGTGTGCTGGTTGGATCAGTCCAAATAGCTGGTGCAACAACATGTCAGAGGATGCCTTCGTGTGTGGCACAAGCAACACGAGTCCATGGACCCATTGTGCATGGGGCCCACTGTCCAGGCGGTGGTTGCTTAATATGGGGCACATTTTGCTAGCAAGAACTAGGATCCCCCTGGCGCTTATGGAGCAAAGTTTCACTTGTAAGGTAAAAAAAACCAAACTATTATTTTTAGGCCACCCAAATAATTAAATTCATCTGTCGTGCTGTGCCTTATGTCTGTTAATTTCGTATATTCTATGGTCGATTTGCCTGTTTTGCTGGACGAAAAAACCCCAGTTTCTGTGGGGGAACCTTGCTATCTACAGCTGAGATCGATTAACTCAGCCACGGATTGAAAAAAGCCCATTAAAGTTCCTCGCGTCATCGACGGGATTCAAACCCGGGCTTTCCCACCAGGTGTGGGGAGGACGGTGACGATACCACTGTGCTAACCGCGCAGACACTGGTAAGGTCTACCGGAAGCTCTTAGGAGACCATGTGCATCCTGCCATGTTGCATTTTTTCTCGGATAACAAAGGGATCTTCCAAAAATATAATACGCCGTGTCAAGACTATAATACGAACTGTGCACGAGGAACACGAAGATATCACCCATCTTGACTGGCTTCCAAATTCGCCTGATCTCAATCCAATTGAACATCTGTGGAATATTTTGGAACCGGAAGGGAGGCGTTTGGACATGCAACCATCATATGTTCCAACAGATCCCTACAGACGTCTTCAGAAATCTAGTGGAGCCGATGCTAGGACGAATGATGGGTGTTATTCGTGCGAACGGTGGCCCAACAGTATTAGGGAGGTGTTGATAATTCAGTGAGCAATCAGTGTATATATACACTGCCTTACCATGCTCAATAGGGTTCAGATCAACACTCTGGGCTGGCCAATCCAACTTTTCCACACCCATGTCCTCAAACCCTTTTGCTACGACCCGAGCAGTATGGAATGGCGTGTTGTCTTGCTGATACAGGTATGAGCATTACCCGAAGTATTGCCACAATGTTGGAAGTGCAAAATTGTCCAGGCTGTCTTGGTATTGCACAGCATTCATGGTTTTGTCGATAACGACAAACGAGCCCAAGCCAAACCATGAAAGGAGCCCCATACCACGAGAAAAATCACTTTTCATTTGCGTATCGAAGCAGATTATGGAAGAGAACCGGATTATCAGATTATTAATACAAATTATAATATTATTTTTATTAATAGTAGAATTATAATAAATATAAAATTGGATTTATCGTTTTTATTTTTAAATTTAAAATTTTAGTTTATATTATATAAAACGTAATTAATAATAAATAAATAAATAATTAAGAAAGTAAATAACACTTTTATTCAAAATTTGTCTATGAAGTCCAATAACGTTAATGATCTCTCAACGTTAAGTCGAAATGAAAAACCAAAAAAAAAGGAAAAAAAGTTCTCTGTATTACATTATTAATTCTGAAATAATTAACTGCTCCTTAGAAGTAAACCAGCATTGTAGGGAATTTTAATCCTTCTGGTATCATAAATTAAGCCAAGGATCTTGTTATCTTCATCAGAATTAACAGCTGAAACGCTTGGCTTAATGGTGCGTGGCCGGTTCTTCAAACTCTTTAAAAATAAAACAAAAATGGTCTCGGTGTTGAAGAAAAGGGACCTCTAAGGAGAAGATTCACAATAGCTTTTGTTGGGATCATTCATTTATGCTGGGTTATTCTTTTGTTTACGCTTCTGATTTAAGAAAGCAAAAAATGCTAATGGCTGTCAACTGTTCGCCATGATTCTCTAGAATAATTAACAAAAAATTTCAGCTATTTCTGTTGTAATTTTAAAATGTTGATAATAATACATAATTAGCTTAATTTTCTTACACTTAAGATCTTATAAATATATTGTTTCTTTCTTAAGCCTTATTTATAAAATGCCACAGCTATGTATGACCCAGATGACTTGGGATAATTACAGGGAATGGGAAATATCCCATTTTTTTCTCTATTTTTTTCATATGCTTTCCAAAAAAATATTTTCTTTCCCATTTTCTTTTCTCTGGTCACAAACAAATTCACACAAAATGGGCGGAATTTTTATGAGCCATTTTTATCGTAGCCGAGTTAGTAGGTCTCGGGGAAAGAATTTGCATAACTTCCCCTCCACAAACTCTGGTTTTTCATCCAAGAGAACAGGCAGGAAAACTGATCACAAAATATACGCGATTTTCAGACAAAATACACTGACTCTTCATTGCCCCAGTTGCTTTGGCACCTACAGAAAATAAATAACCATGCTTTCAAACATTGAACAAAATACAAGAGATCAATTGACTGATCCATCTTGTTATACGATCTACAAATAGTGGACTGTCAGATTGTGACAAAGATTCAAATAAAATGAAGTCCACCGAAGGTGTATTCCAACTTCTACAAAAGCATCACTTCCAAGTGCTTAAATTTAAATAAAATAATTAGGTAATGTTCCCCCGTCATTAACTAGTTTACCCTAAGTGTAGTTAGGGCACTTGTTTGTAATGGGGATTGTTTCTGTCATATTAGAAGCTCTCTACGACAGAACCAGACACAATTATCTCAACTCTCTTCCTTAATAGTGTCGTCTGGACGTTGCTCGCTAAACTTTTATCACCTCCACTCTACATTTCAGACACGAGACCCAAAGCAGTTCACAATTTTAAAACGAGCATTTGCGGAGACGAAAAACTAATAAGAGGGAGCCGAAAGCATCACCAAACTAGACAAACTTTGTCCAGGATTTAGCCATATCTGCAGCTTAAGTGTCTCAATGGAAAAACAGAAACTATCCCTGGGGTCCTTTTGGTACTAATACACTCCACCAGTCTACCACGGCCACAATAAAAAGCCACTTCAGTCTATACATCAGCGATGGCGCGTGTCTACGATCCCCCCTGCCATCCCCTTTCGAGCTGCTATAACCTTCTGGACCCCATTTGACATCGACGTCTGGAGATACCTGCACGTAGGTCCTCTAGGGAAGGAAATAATGTTATCCGGAACCAGTGAATTGCCCATTACTGACGGAACGAGTAAAGTGACGGGGCCCTGTAATCCGGAAAGTTTTATCTTCTCGCTGAATGCTTCGTACGACGCCATTTTCCCAGATATTGATGTGACTGTTAATGATTATATAGAGCCCGACTCCCCATGCCGTCCATACGATGATCTATTTGAAACCCCTTGCGATGGGTACTTATGCTACGTTCACTTAAATTGCGTAAATGGATTTTTCAGAGAGGAGTACCCTACCGAATAGCGAGGATTATTGACAGTTGTTAAAGCTAGCGTTCCTTTTTTCTCTGAAACAATGCTTATTTGAATAATCATTTTCAAAAATGTGCGATATTTTCGATCCTCATCTTACTTGGTAGTTAATGATGAGGAACATCGGACGAGAAAGAAAGAAAGATGGTTAGATAAATAGAGAGAGAGAGAGATGCAGAGTAAATAAAAGTCTTGAGATGAAAAATGGTGCTAAGAAAAGAAAAGAAAAAGCCAATTCAAGTGTTTTATAATCTTCCAAAAAGAAAAGCAAAAGTGTAATAAATAAACTATGTTAAAATTAAAAGTCTAAATTTCTTTATTTAAATCGAAAATAAGTCTTCGGATAAATGAATGAAAATATTTTGTTTTCAAGACAACCTGGTTCAAAAGAAGTTTTACCAGAAAATAAAGATAATTTTTTTTTTGATTTCATCAGTAGAGTTTGGTTGAGTGTTGACACCATATTTCCTCGTCCTCGAACTTGCGCTTCAATTGGTTTTCAAGTGGGCCGAATACACTACCCTCAGAAAAGTGTCTGGTCACCCTTGTTTTCATAATCCATTGGACCTTCACCAATATAAGGTATATAAGGAAGTCGAATGTCACATTGCTGGCATATCGATCTATACAATTACTTACAGCTTACTCCTTCTAGAGTCGACTTTTGGTGATGTTGTCATGAAATGGTAGCATCACTAGTCGACACTTGTGTACACTTTTGCTGGATGGTGATGGTACCATCACACTCACACAGCAAGAATATGGACGCTAACTTCACATGACCAGAGAGTACTTGGAAAGGTAGTAAGGCAATCTCGTCAGACATCCCTGTAACGCCAACCAGGAGTTTAAGGTATCAACGAGGGTTGAGATCAGTACGAACGCACTATGAACGGAGCTCTAAGGCTTCGGTTTTCATGGGACCGGGGGCGCGCATAAGCCAAACATCATGACTGCAATTAGCAGTCTCGCCTTGCATGGTGCAACAAAATTGATCCATAAAGTAGTGAAATTCGGTTCTGTGGAGTATGAATTTCGCTACATTCTTTTTCTAATCAGATGAGCGAGTTTGAGCGTGGGGTGGGTGGAGGATGCCCGGAGAATGTCTGCTGCTGGAGTGTGTTGCGCCAACAATGAAATTTGGAGGAGGTAGGGTTTTGATATGAAGCTGTTTCTCGTGGTATGGCTTAGGGTATTCGGTGGTTGTGCGGGGAACCATGACCACCGAAGCACACCTTAACAATTTTGACAAATTCCATGCTTCGTGCTACATGGTAGTTCTTTGGTATAGAGCCATTTTTGTTTCAACAGAATGATGTCCCATGCCATACTCCCAGTGCTGCTCGACGACTTTTTTGGTCTGAAGACTTTTTTTTTCTTTTTTTTTTTTTTTGAGTTGTGGTGATGTCAATGTCAAACTGACTTATATCCACGTAATTTCTTGAAGGCACAAGGTAAGACAGTATGGAATGTGCGGGAGGACCTCAAATCCTGAGGAAGTTGCAGTGTTGAGCTGAAATTACGGGGAAAAGCGTTGCACTACTGTCTTTTCTATCGAGCTTATGTGCACTGATGAGTCAATGCTTCTAAATACGTTCATCAGCACGTTGAACGATACCAAGTGTTGCTGCTCTGACTGCCTTTCCAGGACGATATTCAGCCGATACATTTTAAAAACAATTTCTAAACAGTCTACTTAATTTGTACACATTTATAGATTGTGTATGTTGTGCGTGTGTTAAGCGCCAGAGTAACTAAGGATATGAAGCGTCAGTATATCGTATTGGTCGATTTACTTTATTTTGCTGGAGGAAAAACTCGAGTTTCCTGGAGAAAATGCAATCCTCTGCAGAGACCGACCTACTCAGCCATGTTTGGAAAACAAAGTCTATAAAAATTCCTCGGCGTTATTGACGGGATTCGAACCAGGTGAACTTTAGACTGTAAAATTCGAATACTACTTCGCTGTAGATCAGAGATACCCTCGTGGTAGCACACTTGATATAATCACTGTCCTCCCCACACCAGATGGGAAAGGCCTGATTTCGATTCCGGTCAATGACGTGAGGATTTTTAGGTCTTTTTCACAATGTGGTAGTAACAGGCGAGAGTCATTGAGGTCTCTCTGTAAGTGCCTGTATTCGATGATCGACATGCCAATTTTTATCTTTATTTATCTACTAATCCCTCTGGAAACCAAACACGATGATTGTCTTTCTCTACTAAACAATTCGATTTTAAAGCGTTATTTTATGCTTTAAGAGTTCGTGTATCCCAAACTTCCATTGTTTATTGCAGTGAGAATTATATCAGTCTCTTTAAGACGGATTCACTTAAAATAGAAAAAGGATGATCCGTAAACGTCTCTTGAGAGTCGGCTCTGTCTCCCACTAAGTACTTCAGCGTCCGTTGACTCATCTACACGTTGACATCCAAGAGTAAGGGAGATCAAAGTGTCACTGACTTGGCAAGCACCATCACTTTCAAAGGAACAGCGCGAGCCAATCAGTGTTCAGTGGAGACCCATTTTCAAAAGACCTTCAGAAAACTGATGGGCAGCTGACCGACTTTAAGGATACTTAGGGATAAGATCAAATTTGAAAAGATGGTTAAAGTTGCAGGTGCCTTTGCATGCCAATGGTGTCTCACGTCTAGCTGGATGAAATGCGCATAACACATGTTACACCGGAGAATTCTTGTTCATGCGCGTTACGGATGAGCTTGGTCAGCTATCAACATGTAACGGGGTGATGGGGGGGGGGATGGAATGACAGCATCCGACAAGTGAAAACTCTCCGCGAAGGGGAGAAGGATGGAGGTAGACGTAATGCTCCTGTTAAAAAGATCCGCAAATATATCCAAAAGAAAACTTCCAACCGCGTGCAGTAATCCGATGGCTCGTGTGCGCCCAACTTATGCCTTATGCATAGCTAGTTACTGAGGAATGGTGTTGCTGGAAGAAACTATTTGCATTTAGAAAGGATACGACAAAGTACCCTTAATATTTATGAAAGCTTAGTAGAAAGCCTGTGAAAATCATCCGAGGATGAAGAAATATTTCACTTCTCCCACTGAGCTGAAACGTCAATATTTGTGAGGAAAACGTTATTGACAGTTTAAGATAATTTTCAAACGCTCTTTCCCAACTTGCTCCTTCCTCTGGAGAGTAGTCACGTGTCTCGTCCACTTCTTACAGAGAGTACGTGATGCGGAGGAGGGCTAACACTGTTCCGATCGGTGTAAAAGGCTTGCGAATAGTACCGTCGGTGCTCTGATCATTCGCGTCTGGTTCTCGTATTAGGTGCTGCGTTCAGCAGTCAACTGTCTAAGATGTTTCGATTTCTTCAGCTCTCTCTCTGTCGGTGTTTTAATTTCTGCTACTTGAGTTTTATTCGTGTTTTCCCTAATCATTTTTAGATTTTGTTTCTGTTTTCAATGTAATTATTATGGGTCCTGGTATGTAAACTGTTCCATCATTCATTTGTCATTTTATCATTTCAGATTTTTGTGTCTTGTTTCCATATTTCATTTCTGGTCTGTGGGTTAAGTATTGGTCTTTAAATGCATTGTGCAAGAGAGGATAGGTGGAAGAGGATCGGAGATATCTTCCAGGGACTGAAATTAATGATGTACAACAATTTCCATCTTTTAAGGGTACAAAAGGTGATATTATTGTACACGTTGTCCCTAATGACATTAAGAGTTGGTGATCAGAGGACTCATTTAACAGTCATAAAGTCCAGAGAGGGGATATCAGAGAGATAGTGTCACTCGCTTGCAGATGCAGAATTTGAATAGGGGGAGTACAATGCGTACAGAAATGACTTTATTTTGTGTACACAGTCCCAAGACGGTGCAAGCCCTGTGGCTACCCGTGTAGTAATGTACGAGCAACATAGTGCAATGTTGGGTTGTGTTTGTGTTGAGTGATCGGCCACTTAACCCAGTCGGCAGTAAAGTACACCGCCCGCGGTTTCCGTCCTTTTGCTGTAGAGGCGAGCTGGTGTCTACTAGCATTCCAAAAGTATCGCGTACAGATAAATCACATCCTGTTATCCACGGAAACAGGATCAAAGGGAAAAAAAGATCAGATCCGATAAAATTCATGAGTGAAATCCAAGAGGATGTAATAACCTCGAACACGCATTTAACAGACAGTCTAAAGCATATATAATGAAGTTGAAATTGGAATCTTAGCTTCAGATGACAAATCAAGGAGGATTCATTTAATGACAGCTGCATATTCAGCTGTAAATGAAGCAGGTACATCGGAGGATACAAAGCAACCCGATAAACAAGCAAGAATTGCATACCACATGATGTATCTATACTGAACTGCATTCTGTACCCGTACAGCATCATGAGTTGTATTCTATTTATTTCTAATACTGTTTCCAAACCCATTTCCGATTAAGGTCATACCAGTATTCTGAGCCCGCAGCAGTAGAAACAGCACTTCAACAACCTACAGTACAAGAAGATCTATCCATCCACAGTAAATTCAACATATTGAAATTGAGTTCATTGTGTACAGGGTAAACCATCATAATTTCCAGTTGAATCAGTTCTCCAGTAAAAGCCATCATAATTGACAGAGCGAATACGAAGAAATAAATACTTGGCGTAAGAGTTGCAGACCAGAGGAACATGTGTTGGAAGAGTGGACACCCGCCCTTATAAAGGAAAAAGGGTAGTTTGAAGATAATAAGGAACTCAAAACTTAACCCAGTCGGTAATTGGTATTCTATTTATTTCGAAAATTTGACCTCATTATGTACACATTTCCATTTCCATTTTCCCAACGTGACCGAGTTAGTCGGTCTCAGGCGAGGGTAGCATGGTTTTTATCCCGGAAATTCGGGTTTTTTGTCCAGCAACAGAGAAACTACCACAGAACACGTGCAATTTATAGGCAGTATACACGGAGCAATATGGCCTTAGTCCCTGATGCTCCTAAAACCCTACAACAACAACAACATATTTTCGATTCGGAAATAAGCAGAATACCTACGTAGTAGTCTTTGAGTAATTATCTTCAAACAACCGTTTACCTAAGCATCATGCCGCCCAAGGAATGATGGAAACAGAGTACTTCAACCATGTGCGTCTGCGCGAGTAGCAGAGTGGTTTTAATCACCCTCCTCCACACATCGGGTGGAAAAGGCTTGGGTTCGAATCTCATCAATGACGCGAGGAATTTTTTTGGGTTTTTTTCGTACAGCAGAACAGAAAAACCGACCAGAGAACACTCTCAATTTATGGGCACATAAATTGGGTTTGAATGGCCCTAATAGGAGTTTTTATTTATTTATTTTTTTTTTTTACCGTGTCCACTTGCAGAATCAGGCATTATTTGTTTCCAAAAACTTACACCTGTTGTCCAAGAAAAAACGCACCCACCTCAGCGCAAACAAGGCTCACGACATTGTCATAGCACACCATAAGACATACCAACGTTGTCTGAAGTGAGCTATTCTAGAAGCGAACAATGCAACGCTCTCATGGAGTTGCCACACAAACTTTCCACCACTAGCTACCTAGGATTGTGTGGTACAACAGGGCCTCTGTTGAAACCTATCTTTGGGCCTTGATTTTTGGTTTAGGATAAGTTTATAACTGAACCCTGGAAGACCAAACTGCGCTGCAGAATATACCAAGCTAGGCCACCAAAGAGAGAGACCCTATTGTACCACACAAACCTATTCCTACACACGTATGTTTATGTAGTACATAAACATATTCAGTTTCATATTCAGTTTACTTCACCAATCGTTCACCTAAGGGTCTTCAGCAGCATTGAAATGTTATGTACAGACCGAGTGCTTCGGTGGCACCCTACTGTCATTCCACGCTGGAACTCTGTTAACTCCGTCGATCGTGGCATCTTGCATTTACAATCGTATTACTGTCTCCCCGAAGGTGTACGAGCATATATGGTACATGGGTAAGGCATTGATCAACTACCAACGAAGGAGTGTTCGGATATGACTGGTAGGTCAGTGTATATTAAAGCAATGTTCAGTCCACTGGATGATATTTCCTGCTATCTAATGATCCACGGCATATAGGATTAACTGGTCAAGGTGCTTGCTGCCGAATTTTAAAGATTGATGTTAGAAAATCACAGAGACAACCTAATTAGGCATCAGACGACCCAACAATCAACTCCGACTCCAAATCTGGTAGACATGGAAACTGTAACGGATATTTAGCAGTCAGTATGAATTCGGAACTGTAATTTTATGAATTCATGGTTAAACAAACATTTTAGGGATGAATTCTTACTCGCAAAGTAAAAGTTCATTGGCTGTTACTTAAACTCCAAGCTTGCCATTAACCAATGTAGGATTATAAAATACGTAAATAATCTCATGTATGATAAAATCCATAACGCTTAATCAGGATTTTATAAAGAACAAGATGAAAGGAAATACTGTTATGGGAAGAGGATTTGCTTAGGTCATTTAGGTCTCTGGAGCCTGCAGTGAGAGGAACACAGCAAGGGATTCGACATTAAGGGACTAGATGAAGCTCCAGTAGCCGAACCTTTAAGGTGGTATTTTAACGACCAATATTCGGATGCCTGAATTCTATTGTGATGGTAGGAGCAGAAGAAGCCCAGATCTCCACAGTACACAGAAAATTTGAGAAATAACTGTGAAAATGTATCTTCTCGTTACGAAGATATCATTAATGGTAGGAGGGGCTTGATGTACATAATTTCTAACCAGGAGAGCAACCAATGAGCTATTTAACAGATCAAACTTGTTCAAACCACTGTTGTATTGATATTAACATTATGCATTTCGAAATCTGAGGCGTAATTAAACAATGTCCGAGAAAATGTTTCTTAAGTCATATTTCTTTCCCCATCAGCCATTGATAAATACTAGTTAATGATAAGTACTGTACCCTCTTTAGAGTAGTTATCATTAACTAAAGTAAATTTAGTTTTTGCAGTCACCACAACCTCTCTTTGCAACCTGACCTCTGGATATACCTGTGAACGCTCAGCCATCAGTGACACTTACACGGCCTACTGGCAAAAACGCGTCCGTATGATACCCGACATCAATCATGAGAGATGAACGCATCATTTCTCTCTTCCGGGTTTTTCTGGTAGCGCGCGCTGTCGGCCGAGAGAGAGAGAGAGAGAGAGAGTGCGTGGATGTACGTTATGGCGGTCAGAACAGTGCAACCCCTAATGGAAATCAACGAGGTAGAAAATGTTGCAAGTTCCATTTAGAGAGAAATTGCGCACGTGGCAGGGGACTGGCTACAGGCAGGGCTGGAAACTTGGTCTCCTTGAACTTGAACTTAAGTAAATGCTGTGTGTGTTGTCTGATATGTCTTCCGGTAGTCTGGCTTTAGCGTGATGAGGTGGATAGGTTCTAAATTATGTGCAGAAAGTCGACTTTGCACGTGGCCACAGTTTTAAAAATTTTATTTCTTTCGCAGTTTTTAAAATACCTACGGAGGAGGCAACAATTTAAGATTAAGATGGCACGAATACGTCTTTTAAGCGCAATAATTCTTAAGTTAAACGGTTAAGTTGGGTGTTGTTGTTAAAATAGGGTTTTAGGAGCACCATTGACTAAGCCCATATTGGTACGTGTATATTGTCTGTAAATTGCGTGCTTTCTGAGGTCGGTTTTCTCTTTGCTAAACAAAAAACCTTTGATAAACAAAAAATCCGAGTTTCTGGGAGAAAAAACCATGCTAAAAACCTCCCAGATGCAAGAAAGAAAACTTTGACATAATATATCTGGATTTTAGTAAAGCTTTTGATAGTTCCTCATGAGAGGTTATTGTATAAGCAGTTTCTTTTTGAAAACTGTTCTGAATATGGTGTACATCCTGGACAGTAGGACAACATCCATGTACAGTTGTAGTAGGATTTTAGAAGCATCAGCGACTAAAACTATATTGATCCGTGTATATTTTGTGTAAATTGCGTGTGTTCTGTTGCTGATTTTGCTGTTTGATAACTAAAAAAACTCAATTTTTTTGAGAAAACCATGCTACCCTTGGCTGAGACCGATTAACTCGGCCACGTTGTGAAACTGGCCCTTAAAAATTCCTCATGGGACTCAAATAGGTCTTTTCCACTTGGTGTGGGGAGGAGGCGATCCTACCAACTGTGCTATCCACGAGGGCAGTTGAAATGACAGCCCAGGTACGTGATCTCAATCCTGAAAGGGAGCCTTTGGGTTGAATTAGGTCGTAGAGTACGTGCGACGAGAGACACTTAAAAATAAAAAAAAAAGAGCTGGACTGGTCCTCCCTTTGAAGGTCGAATAGCGGAGGATATTTACGAAAAACTGGTGGAGTGTGTTCAAAGAAGGCCAGAGGTTGTCGTAAATCCTAGTTTTCAACGCACGTTATTAGTTTTCCTGTAAATAAAAGTTATTTGTAAACACTCAGGTGTCCGGATATTAATGAAAGGCAGTGTACATTCCTCTGACAATAGACTTACGTTATATAAGTATATCTCACTCGGTCTTACTCATTATAAAAGAAAGTTCGCTTAACGACGACTCATAGCAGGAACTGTCTCGTTATCTGCCGATTCTCACCATGTCTTGACACGTCTAATGGCCGCGCAAAGCATTTAAGTCGGACGAAATTTTTCTTTGTTTCTTTAAAGCCTCCTCTCTTTCACTGCCCCCCTCTTGTGTGGGCAACATCCTTAGCGACCTAGAATTATCGATCTCTGAAAACGAGGTTAAAGATGCACTCTTAGGAGAAGAAAAGAGATCTTCTTTGGCTTGGTGATGAGTTATTTGTCTCATCCTGTCTTCTGCTGCCAGAAATGTACATAAGAGGACACTGCTGCCGCCTTCACGAAAGTCGGGCATAAAACATCTTCCACTTCTAAACTCCCTCCCCTACCCGTCCCACTTTTTTTTTAATGGAGTTTGCACATTCTCCAAACCGACTTCCAGTTGGCCAGTAGTTTGCAAGTTTACCATAATTTCAAATACAGCACACAGCTTATGAAAAGTTGGACGCTGTGGGGTTCTGGCTTCCGGTTTCGTTGCTGTCGGCGATTATTCCGACGGTAGAAGCAAAGAGCACGCCAAAAGGAAAAAAAAAGGGGCTGTTTCTAAGCAACCATCGTGGCGTACTGCAGAATGTCTCCAGCCATACTTCCTCCACGACTTTAAAACCCCCTATACTGCATTTATATTGGTTTTATCGGTGGTCTTAAATAAAACATCGCTTGGTCTGTGCCATATAAGAAAAGGAGTCTCCTTTCTTTCTTACTCCCAGCGCCTTATTTATGTTGTCCGAAAAGGAGCATTAACTAGAAGACCTGAAATGACCAATGCAACCTCGCGTCATAAGATTTCATAAGGTGTTCTTTAAGAATGTTAAACTCCCCAAAAAAAAATCTCTTTGTACGCTTTCAAAAAGGAGAATCCCTGAGGATATGCTAAACGACATGGAAAATTTTAGACTTATATTAAAATTGTCGTTCCGATGAATATTTCATTAAATGATGCAGCGTGGCGTGACGAGGATTTTCTTACGCTGCAGGGAAAAAGGCTACAGTGAAGGTAGAAGCTAATGCCAGAAAGTGAAGAAACTATTGTGGGACTCTTAAGAAACTTCTATGATGGAAAAAAAAATGAACTTTTATATCTCCTTTGAACGTTGAGGAGAAACTCGAGTCTTATCTAGGACTAGTAATCTTCGGTTGTAATTAAAGAAAGGAATTACTTTTTTGCATCCAGTTAACCATCTTTGTTATGGGTCTGTGGAAAAATCGCATGCAAAAAGTGGAGTGGTGATGCAGCCGTTATCTCACTAGGGTAGTCTGTTAAAGCATAAAGTATTTACCTTTTTAAGTTTCCTACCAGGAAAATTGGGAGACAACTTTCAAGTTTTCTCGATCTGTCAAATATATTATATTCTCGCATCAGGTTACTAATATTCTGGAAAGATAGTGTAGTATAGTATAGAGTTATTTCTTGCTTCTTAGAGCAAGCTTCCAATAAATAGAAATACCGTATTTTACGGACCATAAGATCTTTTTATTAATAAAAATGCTTAAATTGGTCTACAGTTTAGTTGGAAGTCTTCCCCCATACTAAAAGTATTTTATGGAAGCTAGATGCAGATGACTTTGATTGGCAACCTTCCACGCCAATGAAAGACATTTACATGCCTTTAACAGCTCTGTATCACGATTTTCCGGTATGTTAATAAAAGGTTCTTTGAAACACGAAGGTGGGCAGTTATTTTTGAGAATATGGTGTATATGTGATCTTGTAGTGACTGGAAGCAATAATCAGTATGACAACTGATCTGGGAACGTGTCATGTTGGGGCTTAGTTCTGTTTGTGTCCAAGGACCACAGAAAAATATTCTTTACTACCTTCTCTGTGTAGATCTGATCTAAGATTTAATTTTCACGCTCAAAATAGAAGCCGGTCGAATAGTTCAAAAAATACGGTAGCTTTCCAACAACTCATTTCTCAAATATTTACAAAAGAGTAACCATCTAAGATATTTTAGAGAAATCCCTAACAATTAACCAAAAAAAAGTAAGGGTTAAAAGGTAAACATTTACCTTTCCGAAAGCAAACACTCAAGGTTCTAAGAAGTATTTTTACTATCCGTTTGTCCAACATAATGAGAACCAGAACTGTCTTAATTACAATGGATAAAAGTTAGCTTTCATTACAAAACACGTTCTCCAGGAAGACTTTTTCTACAGTACTTGTCACTAATTTCGATTAATGTCCTGTGAAACTAAGATAGAGAGAACAGAAAAAAGCCTGTACAGGTCAATGCCACATTCGGCAGGATACTAACACGAGGGAAGATCAACTTTTAAATGACTGTTGTTCATTTGCTGTATCCGTCCCTTCGGTAGCTCGTGACAGATTGGTTGCGTGTCTCTCTCAAAGAGGTTTTTCTATAGTGTTCCACCGGTGCTGATTAGACAAAAAAAAAGAAAACAATGACTCCAGAGAGAAAGAAATCACTAACAAGGAGTGAATGGTGGAGAAACTATTTCTAATTCAGCACGTCTTCAGCTATCGAGAAAATTCATGTACAATACAAACAAGAGCAGAGATCAGGAGAGAATCCATTGGGTGAGGATAAACACCAGTAATGACAGGGGGTTGGGGCATAACAAGGCCCAAATGCACGCCTTGAACCTCTTAAGTGTAGGACAGAGCCAGTGCGGGGAGCTAAATTGGATGAGATGGAGTTAACTGTACTGTGGAAGGTAGGTGGTGGTTGGAAGGGCGACTGTGAATGAAAAAAAAAAACGGTCGCAAAAATCTTCGGGACTTATTGTGAAGGACATATTGGTATCTTGATTATAGCGTCTGCCAGGGAGCGAAGGGTAGGCAACGCTTTCGAGGCGTAATGGCTAAATTATGCACACTCCGTTAGTTCTCCAGAAAGAAGTCTGTGCACACGAGGAATTTCGTGTTTATCTTTACACAGAAGGAACAAATGCCTTCAGTAATAACGCTCTGCTTTCGGGGTTATCAAGGGAAACCCCCAAGTGCTTCCTCTTCCCCCCCTCTCCTTGGCAGCCCTTAGTCTAGCACGAGAAGTTTCCTTCTTCAATAGCAATATTATTGATCGCTCTTACAAGATATGTCATTAACTTTCGCACGAGTCACTGGCAGTCTTCGAGATCGTTGGGGTGGAGAAGGTACGTGCAGAATCTCATCTCTCCCCATCCTCTTCCCAAGGCTTAAAGTAGCGAGCAGATAAGGATTTTTGAAACGCTGCCGTGTTTTATAGCTCGATCAGGCTGCAGTTGTTGTAAAAGGAAGCAGTTGGCGTTCCCAAATGAATAAATCCCGTATGATGTGATCTTTTAATAGATCGAAAAATATGTCCCTCTTCTTCAGGTGTCTTAGGAAGACGATCATCATCCGTTTTATGACAGGTAGACACGAAGATTCTGAACTTTCGATAAAATGAAAAGGGGTTGAGAAAAGTCGAACCACCTCTGAAGGAGATTTGGTCTCCCAATAAGCTTACAGAGACTGGTAATCTAGATTACCACTTGGAACACTATGGAAAGAACGACTCCTTCTGAAAAGATTTGCGCCTTTTAGTTGAAACACGCGAGTTGGTTATTGTACAAGGTCAGTAGAAGCAGATCCTCTCACCATTCTTCGAAGTGAACAGATTGTTCCCTGGAAAGGTCTTTAGCATTGATCTTATATTAAATGATCAATTATTCACTATGAAGTAGGCTGAATAGTGATCAGGTTCAGTCTACAAATATCATCCCCTATTTAAGTAATGTTTATGTAAGATTTCGCTTTTCAACTTTAGGATTGGTATTCGAAGGTGCAATTAATTACTTTACCAAAATGGAAAGTAGTTATATAAATCATTTTATACAATAATTTTGTTTAAACTCTGGGTCAACTAGCCAGTACCAGCAATTTCGAACACAAAGGCCTAAGAAAGCTCAAACGGGTAGAGGTAGATTAACTATTTTTATAGTCTAATCTCAGATACCAACCTAACATCTTGGAAAAAAAAAAAATGTTAAGTGGAATATACAAACAAAATGGGAATACTGTATTTCCTCAGGAAACTAGTTTTATTTTTGTTTAATATTGAAAACTAAAATGAAAAAAAAAAAAAAAAACTTTGAAGATGACTCTCCACTTCTAAGAAACGATCCTAGTAGCATCGTGGAACAAACGGGAACTTAATGGCAATACAATATATTTGATGAATAGCCAAAAAGATCTCTGGCTGAGGCACAATGACAAAGTTCCGCAACATTGAATACTGGATTCTCTGGTGACTTAACCATCTCCAAATCGGCGATAGTAGCGTGGTCGCTAACAAATCACTGCCTTGAAACAACTGGCTAGAAACCACCTAAAGTCAAGACACGAGCGACATTTTCCTCAAGGATGTCTGAAATGTCTCTTGATGGCAAATTGGCAATTAGTCATGCAAAGCCCAACTGTCAGTTCTGATAGTCCACTGTGCAGATGTTTGTTAATAAAGTAAATCTTTACCATTCGCAGACTTCTAGAGAAACCAGTACTGTTCCTGATTATTATAACCAAAGAATTAATGTTGGTTGTGTACCTATGGTTGTAGCCGATCCTGAAGCGCGAAGATCGGCTTAGGTTTGTGATGGTAAGATTGCAAAAAGATACCAATGTAAGCTGAGAAATACTTAAAACAAGTTTATTTACAATCTCACTTTAATACAATCCATAGAGGACAGGAGTTAAGTTAATATATTACAACAGTTATAGACATAACTAACGGGAACAGTTAACGGGAGGTAAAGTTACTTCAAAAAATATAGGAGTCTGTTAGTTGGTTTGTCTGATACAAGGCTTGTTTGGTCGGCCTGGGGGGCTTCTCGGATTTGACATTCACTACTGAAGGCAGAATCTCCGGATTCGTTCGAGTCTTGCTGATCTTCGGCCAGATCAGAGTAGCCAGTTCGTTGCTGCAAGAGAAAGAAAAGTTAACTCAGCGATGAAACCCACTGGGGCAGGAGAAGTCTTAAATTGCAGTACTCGTTGATCAGTACTCACCGTGAACTGTAGGTTGTAGATATTTGGAAATCCCGACTGTTTAAGCTTTTTCTTTTCCTCTTTACCAACCACGACTTCATCGCATTCGGACTCTTCCTCCTCTTCTATAAGTTGTTCTCCAGATTTCCTTGAAAACATGGGGTTACGGAAGCTTACAGATATTCCCTCTCCAACTTTTCCAAACCTTAAGCTGGAAAAGATAGTTAACATAGGTAATCGGTACAAAGCAACTCAATTCTCGTGATTAAAGTTGGTATTAATATTAGCAGCTAAGGAAGGTTACTTACTCTTGCCTCCTACAGAACAGGAGAGCTGCTACTAAGGCGACAACCACAAAGATGCCCATGACTATTCCAATCACCCAGCTGTGACTTCGAGGAGAGTCACGTCCTGCTGATATTACTTTAACAGCAGCACATCTGTCTCCATGATACGGTGGAATACACCTGCAAGATGGAGAAGTAATGAGATTGAGTTGTTCCAAGTCTTAAGGGCTGAAAATTAAGGACGGAGGGTTGAGGATTAGCGTAGCCAAGATCCTTACTTGCATTGAGGTCCATTATCCAATATGCATTCTCCTTCATTGAAGCAGTAGTCGCTGCATTCATCATAATCTCTCTGTGGAAAGGCTTCAGGTTTGTCTTCTGCTGAAGAAGAAATGGGTTCATTAAGTGTAGTGTCCAGTTTGTTAGTACTTTAGAACTAGGCAAGTTTATGATAAAAAAGCCCAACAAAAGTACTCAAGAACCGATTCATGTATTTACCTCCGAGGCAAGTTTCAGAGTCATTGGACAGGGTGTAACCATCAGTACAGGTACAAGTATAACCTCTGGGGTTTAAGAGGCAGAGATGACTGCAATTACCGTTCTTACAGGAGTTCACGCCTAGAACAAGAGAGCGAGTTAGATAAAGTATTACATACTTAATCTAATGCATCAGCTAGATCTTTCAATGCTTACCATCAGGTTGGTTGGCACGATGCATCGACAGCAACATTGTACCTTTCACATCCCCGTGGCGGACTATTGTTTTGTCTTTTCCGTCAAGCCTATTGACGCTGTACATCATGTCACGTGACATGTCTATCCAATAGAGTAGATCTTCGAATAAAGTCAGACTGTAGGTGTTTTCTGCACCATCTAATACCTGTCGCCTACAAAAAAAAAAAAAGGCAGTTTTACCAGTGAGCATTGCGAAGATTACAGTAATCTCCCAAATGCTCTGAGCACACTTACCTGTTCAATCCGTTAAAGTCAGCAGATTCCAGCATATTCAGTCTTCTGTCCACCCAGTACAGTACATGATTAACATGGTCAATGGTTAGCGCTATCGGCCAGTACACTTTCCAGGATACTATGATTCTTCTGTTGGTTCCATCCATCCATAATCTTTCAATTAGACCAGAAGCTGCTCTGGCAGTTTCCCATTCACTCCAGAAAAGCAATCTGAAAGAAAAGAAACAAGTTAAAATTCTTTCCTTTACAGATCAAGTTAAAGAGTTCCTTTTGATCTAAGAAAGCTTACCCCATGTCCGCTTCTACGGCTATGCTTGCTACGTGTTTAGCAGTGTCAATTAGAGTAAAGCAGTATTCGCCATCTTCTCTACAAACTCGAATTCTGTTGTCGATGTCTGTGTAGTAGAAGTTACGACCGACCCAATCCCAGCATAACAGAACAGGACCTTTTAGGTTTGAGACCACGACTTCATAAGAAAACGTTGATAGAGATAGGCGAGATATTGTACCCTAGGGAAACAGAAAATAACCAAAATCTTTAGTTCCTATTAAGGATAACTAAATTCCACTTAAGTACGTTAAAGTACTAAAAATATAGTTACCATGTTCTGCTCTGTCCAAAACACCCAGTTGTTTTTAGCATCATAGTCCATTCCTTTCATCTCTACGGTACTCATTACTAATACCAAGTTCTCTTTGGTTTTTTGCTTAATGGCTCTGATTTGGTACTGCATCAATATAAGTAGTGTATGAGGACCACCTGAGGGAAATTAAGACGAAACGGGTTAAGTCACCGTTACAAGCTTTAGCCTTTACCTCAAAATTAAATTGGATATTTTGGCCACTCACCTACTGCTTTGCATTGTTTGTGTCCAGGACCATGGGCATTGTAACCAACAGCGCACGTACACATATAACTGCCTTTTGTGTTATTGCAGTGATGGCTGCACAATGTTGGAGTTTCCTTACATTCGTCGATATCTGAAATTTGAAGAAATTTAGTTTAGCCAAGTGAGAATTATTGAGAAATAGTTACTACATGCAGCTAGGAAGCAAGCTTACCTTCGCAAGCTTTGCCATCACGGGAAAGAAAATATCCTGTTTGACAGGAGCATTTTGCTCCCTTCGGAGTGTTTTGGCATATTTGTGAACATCCACCATTTGACTCCAAACATGAGGATGCTAGAAAAGAATTAAGATCAATATTAGGATCTTAAATTAATCAGCTTAATCCAAAGTCTAGGAAACAAGTTGGACAGTTAACTTAGTAACTTACCGCAGTGTGTGCCTTCGTCAGAGTAATCTAAGCAGTCCAAGTTCCCATCGCATACTCTAGCCCATGGTAGGCATTCCCCAGATGTACAAGTGAAAGATGCACCACACGAAGCAGCTGTAATGATAAAGGATCCTTAGTTCAGAGACAGTGGAAGTATTTCAGCCTTTGGTCAATTTAAGGGACTATACAAACTTTAATCCACTTTCATAAGTGGAGAATATCAATTACCTTCTGTTGTAGTCTTAATCTTCTTACTAGTTGATGCGTAGCGACATTTAGGGAGAGTTTCGTCCGAATTATCACCACAGTCATCTTGACCATCGCATAACCATGCTTCTGGAATACACCTTTTATGTTTGGAACAATAGAATTCCAACGGCGAGCACTGGTTGTTAGCTGGAATAAAAATAAATCTTAAACACCATTTAATAAATACATGACATGCAAGATCATAAAATAGGGTTTAAGTGGATAACCTGGTGTTTAAGAGTTGAATTTAATTTTGAAATTTATACAGGCGTGAATGAGAGTATTGTCGAGTTGGGTTTTCTACCATATTTGGTGTAGCATGGAGTTTGAGCCAAATATAGCGCATGAAGCATTAATATCAATGTCTGAAATGTTGTACAAAGGCATGACGAACCCCAACGCCCCTTTAAAGAAAAAAAATTAACCGAACCTCAAGTTGCATTTGAAGTGTCAGATGTTTAACGATGCTCATAGGGTGATGAAAATCAGGCTAGAATGTAGTCCATGACTAAAAAGAATGACAAAGGTGCATTGATACAATAGTTGAATAAAGACTAGGTGATTGGCACGCAATAGTAAACAGGTACATTAAAGGAATGACAAGAGTTTGCAGGTGGAAGTTATACACAGGAGGAAAGCATCTTTCTGTTCAGCATAGTTAATTGCTGAAAAGAATAAGTTTTAAAGTGCTTCATTCATAATGAATTAGAGGCTTGATAATTTAGTCAAACAGGGATTTCGTCAACCCAAGAATCTCAGAAGCCGGGCAAAGTAAGCTACCTTATGCGTGAATAATTATAGAATACTATCTCCATGTGGTGTTGTAAACTTGGAATTCTTTTCCCTTTCGTAGCCTTCCATTTACTTTTTTAACCAAATGTTTACCAAGTGTAGTGATAATGGAAGTTATTCCTCAGTGAGCTTACAGTTTTAAGAATTAACAGGCTATCTTGCTTTAGAATTAGTAAAAAGAACTCACTGCAGTTAACTTCATCTTCTCCATTTCTACAATCATTAAATCCATCGCACAAGTCGTACACCGGAATACACCAGCCATCTTCGCATTGAAATTCATTAGGACGGCAACTACTAGGAAGGTAAGCTAGATGGAGAGAAATTAAGATCAGGACATGGCACAAAAAGTTACGCACTGTTCATAACGCAAGACTTGAGCAAAGTTTACTTACTACAATTCTTTTCATCCGAGCCATCTTTACAGTCCGATTTGTGATTGCAGACTAGTTTGGTATCGATGCACGACCCATCATGGCAAGCAAATTCATGTGGAAGGCACGTAGGAATAGCTGAAAGATAATTAATCCACGTTGAAAATATTTAACAGTGGAATCCTTTGAGGTGATTAAGTTCAGTTTCGGGATTTTATACTTACGACAGTCCTTCTCATCTGATTTATCTTGGCAGTCGGGCTCTCCATCACATTTCCAGCTCAATGGCAGGCACTGACCGTTGTCACATCGCATTTGGGTTACCAGACACTTATTGACATCGCAGCCTTGTTCGTCTGCTCCGTTAGCGCAGTCTTCCTGTCCATCACAGCGCCAGTTGTACGGGACACAGGATCCGTTTCCACAGTAGAAACTGGTGTTGCCACACAACTGGGATTGAGTAGCTGCAGGAGAGAAAAAAAAAATGAGTATACTGTTAGGTCTACTTGTCAGAGGTGAATTAGATATGGAACACGAGATACTTACTGCAGTTTTCTTCATCGGAGTTATCGCCACAATCATTCATCAAGTCACATCTCCATCTTTGGATTATGCATCGTCCATTTCTGCACGTGAAGTCGCCAGGTGGACAAGTTTGTTCTAGAGTGGAAACGACTTAATATAGAACTGTCTTATGTGAAATAAGGTGGTTTAAAGTAGATACCAAATAGAACTAAGCATGAAAGACAATACACAGTACGTTGAAGTAGTTTGTCGTAAGAGTTTCGGCAATGGTTCTTTTCCTCAGAGATTAAAGATTATGGCCAGCTGCTTTAGCAATCGAGTGCTTGCATCTTATGTTTATAGTCTGATCAACATGTGTATATTATCTTCCTACTTAAAATTAAATGGGCTACTCACCACATCCCTCTTCATCAGAACCGTCGGGGCAGTCTCTTGATCCATCACATCTCCAGCTCTTTGCTATACACTTGGTGCTATTGAAACATGTAATTTCTTGTGGACTGCAAGTACCTTTGGCTAGAACTGAAGAGATTGAAAGTTAGTGGTGTAGGGAAAAGGGACATTTCAGGATTTAGTTAAGGGGGGCATCGTTTTAAGTTTTTGGTACTAATCCCTGGGAATAATCTCCAGTAGTTAGTAACAAAAATTAGCGTTAATCTGACCAAGTTTTAGTTACCTTGGCATGTTTTTCCATCTGTTCCAAGCGTTTTTCCTAGAGAGCAGGCACAGAGCATCCCTGTTGGAGTTGTCAAGCATATGTCGCTACAACCTCCTTTGTCATTAGCACACTGTCCTCTTGCTAAAAGAGGTTTTGAAATTGAGTTGAGTACCCTAATTGCTACAAATAAGATTACACTAATGTAGTTCAATGAAGATTGATTCAGCGACTATTACCTGTCTGTGTAGGGCCAACGTAGAAAACCTTTCTGATCGTAGAAGCACCATGCACACCTGGCAAGGAGATAACCACAGTTTCATCAGGACTGGCTCTCGGAATTAACTTCAAGTTGTGTTCGTCAGTATTTGTCCAGTAGATGAAGTCTGGAGTTACAGCAACAGAAGCCAAGTGATTCAATTCCTCCTTATGAACTTGGCGCCTTCTATTGAGAAAAGAAGCCAGTTTCAATGAGACTGGTATTGAACTGTCGATAGTACCTTTATACAAAAATCATTGTAGATTAAAATAGAATAAGTTACCTCCTTGGAGTGACCAAATCTACCGACTGGATCGAAGAGTGTCTCGCGTCAGCCCAGAACAGTCTTCCAATAGATTTATCTATGGATAAAGAGACTGGTAGTCCCACATCAGACACTAGGGTCCTATTATTTGAACCATCCATGTCGAACAACAGAATACGTGGACTTTTACCAAGCGTTGCTGCAAACATTAGCCTATTCAAAGACAAGGTATATTTCAGTGTTACACGAGTCATTTGCGCTTTGAAATAGATATTCGATATGTTGCAACTCAGATGCAAGTTTCTTACCCTTTCTCTACGTACAAGATGAGATCGATTGGTCTTTCCAAGTCTTCAGCTAGCACCACCCTATGAAGACCATTTGCGGTTGCAACTTCGATAGTTCCTTTTCCGGCATCGGTCCAATAGAGGTTCTTGCCTATCCAGTCAAAATCTAAGCTTTCAACGCTATCAAGATGTTTACTGATGACTTCCCTGAAATAAATAGAAAATTAAGTTTCCAGAAGATTGAACGCCACAGAATTCTTTGGAGAGGTTAATTACTTACCTAACATCGTAAGTCGACGAGTTGACTGCTAAAATGGTATGCTTGCGCACATCACTTAGATAGATAGTAGCGGTACTACGGTCAAAGGCCAGTGCAG